>NC_135704.1:18982129-19282129 GCF_964276395.1 Gasterosteus aculeatus | reverse complement strand
AGCTTGGTAAGTGGAGATATATAATTATGATCATACAATTCTTATTAGGAATTAGTTTCAATAATAAATTCATATACTTAACATATGTGGGATGAATGTGTTTACTTACAGAAAAAGTACAAGCAGGCAAATGAAGACTCCAAGAAGAAGGGCTACGACATGCGCCAAGATGCCATTTCTGTTAAAGCAGCCAGAGCTTCTACTGACATCGCCAGTGATGTAAGTGTTTCATTTTAGTAACAAAGAAAATAGACAAAATGGGCGGCAGCAAACTAATCTATGTATTGATTTAATTTGTCCTCCAGTACAAGTACCACGCAGGGTACCGTAAGCAGGTGGGCCACCACATCGGCGCTCGCTGTGTCCAGGACGACCCTCTGCTCGTGCTGGCTTTCAACTCGGCCAAGATCGCCAGTGACGCCCTGTACAAGAAGGACTTCAACAAGTCCAAGACCAAGTTCAACCTGCCGGTGGACATGCTGGCCTTTGAGCTGGCCAAGAAGAACCAGATCCAAGTCAACCACGCCAACTACATAACTCGCCTCCACAACTGGACGTGTCTGCCGGACTCCACTGATGTGGTCCAGGCTAGACATGCTTATGAAATAATGAGCGATGTGAGTGTAGCTTCTCTTTTAATTTTTTCTATTTTTCTTTCATTTTCTCTTCACGTTGCAAAGAGTGGCTGTAATTTAATGTTGCGTTCCTGCGCCTCATAGGCCGTCTACAAAGCTGACCTGAAGTGGCTCCAGGGCACGGGCTGGGTCCCCATCGGCTCACTGGAGGTGGAGAAAGCCAAAAAGGCTGGAGATGCCTTGAACGAAAGGAAATACCGCCAGCCCCCCTGCAATATTCCCTTTACCAGCACCACGCAGGCCATGAACCTCGTGCTGGCAAAGAATAACGCTTTGACCATGAACAAGGTTAGAGTTCGATTTTATTGGTAAAATGAAATGTAGTGACTACCCGGCTTTGCAATGGGGAGCTCTCTCTGATATCTTTTGAGTCAATGCCATCAAGTGACGGAAGAAACATTTGTGATTTCTTCCAGCGTCTCTACACCGAGGCATGGGAGAACGACAAGACCAAGCTACACATCCAACCGAACACCCCTGAGATTGTCCTCTCTCAGCAGAACGCTATCAACATGAGCAAGGTTGGGTTTGGGTTTGTGGAAAACCTGAAGCTCTCCAGAATGTAGTGCCTCCATTGGTTAAAACTGCTAACAAGAGTGTGTTTTGGTTTTTAGAAATTGTACAGACAAGGCTATGAGGCCACTATCAACAAAGGATATTTCCTCCCCGTGGATGCAGTGTCCGTGAAGGCTGCGAAGGCCTCCAGGGACATCATCAGTGATGTAAGTGGATCATGCACGCACCTGTATTATCACAGCGGGCTAGCCCTAACAGTACCATACATTCATTTAAGGTAGATAACCACAACAACACAAAAAAAATACTCAAAAGCTTATTCAATGCTGTATTTGAAGACTGCAATAGAAGCTTTGAATTAAAAAAATATACATTTGTTATAGCCCTATGATGACCAACTGGAATAAGGCATTTTGTGAGGGGTTGTTTAATCTCTGACTAAACACTTTCTGCTGATATCATCAGTACAAGTACCACGCAGGGTACCGTAAGCAGGTGGGCCATCACATCGGAGCCCTCAGCGTCCACGACGACCCTCTGATCGTGCTGGCTCTCAACTCAGCCAAGATCGCCAGTGACGCCCTGTACAAGAAGGACTTCAACAAGTCCAAGACAAAGTTCAACCTGCCGGTAGACATGTTGAGCCTTGAGCTGGCCAAGAAGTGCCAGATCCAAGTCAACCACGCCAACTACATCACCCGCCTGCACCAGTGGACCTGCTTGCCGGACTCCAATGATGTTGTGCAGGCCAGAAAGGCCTACAATCTTCAGAGCGACGTGAGCCCTCGTCTTACACATTTGACATATGTCAACATGCCTTTAATCGACCATGCCTAATTTTTAAATACTTGTTTCCCCAACAGGCTGTATACAAAGCCGACCTAGAGGATATCGTGGGCGTAGGATGGGTCCCCATTGGTTCGCTTGGTGTGTTGAAGGCCAAGAACGCCGGTAGAATTCTCAGCGACCATCTCTACAAGTTGAAACCAGACACACAGAAGTTTACAACTGATATGACTTCGCTTCCAATGGTCTTGGCCAAAGCAAATGCTGAAATCATCAACAAGGTCAAGAATGTCACATCACTCAGATGCAATCTTGGCACTTTTGTTCCATCTCTTCCTGGGGTTCACAATTTGTGTCTTCTTTTTGTGTTTCTCACCACAGAAACACTACACTGCTGCTTGGGAGGCTGACAAAGTCAAGAACCATATAATCCCCGATTTACCCGAGATTGTGCTCTCCAAAGCTAATGCTTACAACATTAGCAAGGTACTTTGGACCTGTTTTGGGAATCATACATTAAAATATCTGTGTTATGTTTGAATTTCTTCATTATAATCTAACTTCTATCCTATCTCTTCCAGAAACTATACAGGGAAGGTGTTGAGGAGATGTTCAGGAAGGGCTACGACATCAAGTCCGACGCTGTCTCTATCGTTGCTGCCAAACGTGGAAGAGAAATCATCAGTGATGTGCGTCACCCATTAAAGAATTCCCTGAAATAGTGATATGTGCCTTTATTAGCATGTTCTGTTACTCATCTCTTCACTCTTTTATCTCGACACAGTACAAGTACCACGCAGGGTACCGTAAGCAGGTGGGCCACCACATCGGGGCCCTCAGTGTCCATGACGACCCTCTGATCGTTCTCGCTATGAACTCTGCCAAAATTGCCAGCGATGCCCTGTACAAGAAGGACTTCAACAAGTCCAAGACCAAGTTCAACCTGCCGGTGGACATGTTGAATATTGAGCTGGCCAAGAAGTGCCAGGTCCAAGTCAATGACTTCAACTACAGAACTCATCTGCACAACTGGACCTGCCTGCCGGACTCCAACGACGTGGTGCAGGCTAGAAAGGCCTACGACCTGCAGAGCAACGTGAGAATAACAATTACTTTCACTGTGTTTTGTTGAAAACTTCAATGATGTTGCTCCTTTCAAAAAGGGGATTCAATGTGTGTCCCATCATTTGTAGGCTGTTTACAAAGCCGACATGGAATGGATCAGGGGAACAGGCTGGGTGCCAATCGGTTCAGTCGATGTGGAAAAAGCCAAAAAGGCGTCCGAGATTCTGAGCGAAATCAAGTACCGTCAGCATCCCAGTCGCTTCAAATTCACTGCCAAGACAAGTGACATGCCGTATGTCCTCGCTCAAACAAATGCCCAAACCATGGACAAGGTAGTATACAGTATTATTTTAATGCATTTTATTCATCTGGTGGTGTTTTGATGGAACATTTGTCACACATTTGTAATGAATGCTCAAGAAAATTGTTTGGTTTAACCCTCCACCTCCCCCGTCCCTCCCGCTTGAGCCATCAAGTTAGTGATGCTGCCAATCAAAAGAGCATGTGTTGAAGACTCCAGAAGGAGACACCATTTATGTTACTTTTCTTTCTTTCTTATGTCCGTATAAAACGTTTATGTACCTCATTAATTTGCTGTTTCCAGAAAGCGTATACTTCTGCCTGGGAGAACGACAAGCTCAACCTCCACATCAAGTGTGACACCCCAGAAATCATCCTGGCCAAGCAGAACAAAATCAATACCAGTCAGGTAACGCACTGCCCCGTCATGTAGCCATACAACCAATCATTGAAGATGATCATAAGTCAAGTTGTTGGCTTTTACTGAATCAGTTGATTCTGCTAAAGTTTGAATGAATCACATTGACATATCATTGTTGACCTTTTAATCCAAGATCCCTTGGCATTTTGTATCATGGTGTATATATCAGATGCCGTAACTGAATCTTTCCCTTTCCCCAGAAACAATATCGTGAAGGCTACCAGGACACCATAAACAAAGGCTACTACCTTCCCAAAGATGCAATTTCTGTTTTATCAGCTAAGGCCTCTCGAGACATCGTCAGTGACGTAAGTGTGAACCTATTTTCTTCTGAAGAATTTTGTTCTTTTTTTCAGTGAAACTAAACAAAAATACTTCCATTTCCAAATTGCCAGTACAAATACAAGGCCGGGTATCGCAAGCAGCGCGGCCACCACATTGGTGCGCTCAGCATACAGGACGACCCTCTGATCATGTTAGCCGCTAACGCCGCAAAGATCTCCAGCGAAAACATATACAAGAAGGACTTCAATAAGACCAAGACCAAGTACAACCTGCCGGTGGACATGCTGACCATCGAGCTGGCCAAGAAGTGCCAACAGCAAGTGAACGACTTCAACTACAGGACCCACTTGCACCAGTGGACCTGCCTGCCGGACTCCAGCGACGTGGTTCAGGCCAGGAAGGTGTACGACCTGCAGAGCGATGTGAGTGCATGAAAAGATCAAAACCGATGATCTACTAGATAAATGGAGCTTTAAAAGGAGCTTGTGTCCGAATCCATGGAGTTTCTTATGATCCTCGGTCTAAGCTATTCAAAACGTACCGGAACGCGAAGTATTTCTTTGGGTTTGACCTTCTTCCTGTTTCTAAAGGCCGTGTATAAAGCCGATATGGAGTGGCTGAGGGGATGCGGCTGGTCCCCACAAGACTCCGTGGACGTGGTCAAAGCTAGAAATGCTCAGGCCATCATCAATGAGCGGCTCTACCGCCAGCCCCCAAGCACCGTGAAGTTCACCAGCGTGGTCGACCTCCCAGCGATTGTGTTGTCCAAGCAGAATGCCCACAACATCAGTGATGTGAGTAATAACAACTTTAAAAGCAGTGTTGTGTACACAGGTCGTTATAAATAATAAATAGATACACAGTTTTTGCTTTGTATCCTTCTAACAGTGGAAGTACAGAGAAGTCTGGGATAACGAGAAGCTCTCCTTCCGCCTGCCGTCTGACGCACCCGGCTTCGTTCTGTCCAAAGCCAACGCTATCAGCATCAGCAACGTAAGTTGGCGTCCTTACAAGATCTGCATGAGTTCTGCAGATGGTGGAACTCGTAAGACTCTACGTAACGCTGCTTGTAGTATGTACATAGTACAGATTGTCATCTGCGGGTCATCTGCTGGTGATGCCCTTTGTATTCAAGTTATTTTGATCATATTTTCTTGCTGTGTGCAGAAACTGTACACAAAGGCATGGGACGAGCAGAAGGCCAAAGGCTACCACATCAAGGAGGACGCCATCTCCGTGCTGAAGGCTAGAGCTTCCAGAGATATCATTAGTGACGTAAGCAAAGGACTCTGGATGAGGTTCAAATACAGAGACACTTCTTCATGTTTTTCCCATTCTCATTCATTCTTTTATCTCTTTTTAGTACAAGTACCACGCAGGGTACCGTAAGCAGGTGGGCCACCACATCGGGGCTCGCTGCGTCCAGGACGACCCTCTGATCATGCTGGCTCTCAACTCGGCCAAGATCGCCAGCGACGCCCTGTACAAGAAGGACTTCAACAAGTCCAAGACCAAGTTCAACCTGCCGGTGGACATGTTGAATATTGAGCTGGCCAAAAAGTGCCAGATCCAAGTCAACGACTTTAACTACAGAACTTATCTGCACCAATGGACCTGCCTGCCGGACTCCACCGACGTGGTCCAGGCCAGAAAGGCCTACGACCTGCAGAGCGATGTAGGTTAACAGCAGCACTTGTAGATCTAAGGATATTATGCCCATAATACATAATACATTGTTACTATTCATCACGTAAACTGTGTCTGCTTTGCTTCCTCAGGCTGTGTACAAAGCTGATATGGAGTGGATACGTGGGTGTGGATGGATACCACATGAGTCTGTGGATGTCGTGAAGGTCAAACATGCCCAGAAGGTCCTTGCTGATGTAAGTCTAACTACAATCCGTATTTCCTATTAGTCAGAAATGTATACACAGTAGATATGGATGTAGATAGATATCTTTTAAATATAGAATTTCCCCCAAATGCTGGTGTTAATTAAATGAGATGTATTATTCTCCTGTCTGGTTTTTGTTTCTTTAGAGAGGCTACCGTGTCAAGTTGGATGATCAGAAATTCACTGTCAAAACTGACAGAATCGACATGGTTCGTGCCAAGAATGCGGCTGCAGTCCTCGACGAGGTGAGCAGGAAACTCTGCTGATCCCAGGTCGATTTGGATTTGTTCGTTTGAGTCCAATGGGTCCAGATCCCCCACTATGGGTCACCAAAGCTTTCATATATGGGAGCATTTCATTCATCTCTATGGGGATTCTAAATCAAATAGTTATTTTTAAAGTATACACAGTTTCCTAAACAGAACTGTTATCCATTAGAAATGTCTTGAGTTAAGACAACCAAAGAGCAGTAACAGAAATAAACATAATACAGAGAATCGAATTAAAAAATTGCAGGGCGCTAAAACATTTAATGTCCTGGTGACAGATTGGAGTTTTCTTTCTGACTGACTAACTGAATGTTGATTTATCGCTCTGCACAGGTTAAATATCGCGAGGCCTGGCACAACGACAAGACCAAGTTCACGTCCTCCGACACACCGGTTCTCGCCACAGCCAGAGAGGTGGCGAAGAACCTTCACCCGGTGAGACCAACTCCTCGACGAGTCAACAGTTCTTTGTCCTTTACTGAGTAAGCGTTACGTTGTGAGCCACCTGTATAACGATTTCCACCTCTTGCAGAAACTGTACACCAAAGCTTGGGATAAGGTCAAAGCCACGGGCTACTTCATGCCCGGAGACGCCGTCCCAATCAAGCAGTGCATCCAGACCAGTAAAGTTCAGAGTCAAGTGAGTATCTGGGACGAACTCGTTTTCACCCCAATAACCATGTTGATTAGAATCGTTGCACTGAACATTTCTGTCCGTCCCGCAGCATAAGTACCTCGAGAGTTACCGTAAGCAGGTGGGCCACCACATCGGAGCCCTCAGCGTCCGTGACGACCCTCTGATCATGCTGGCCCTGAACTCCGCCCGGATCGCCAGCGACGCCCTGTACAAGAAGGACTTCAACAAGTCCAAGACCAAGTTCAACCTGCCGGTGGACATGCTGCAGTTCGAACTGGCCAAGAAGTGCCAGATTCAAGTCAATGACAACATCTACAGAACCCGCCTGCACAACTGGACCTGTATGCCGGACTCCAGTGATGTCATCCAGGCCCGCAAAGCCTACGACCTTCAGAGTGATGTGAGTGCTCATCCCAGGACGCCGCTTGCACATTCATGCAGGCTTTTTTTAACCATTAGTTAGTTTCGCAAAAAACGTCTACTTTGTGATATTTGGGTGATTAGGACCTAAATATTTCTCCTGCATGGAGAGAAATTGATCTGCAAACAAAAGTATTGTGTCTCACAAAAAATTCCAGTGCAGAACTCGTGTGAACAACTAAAGACCACAAGTAAAACATGACATTTTAGTGCAGTAACTACTTCAGAGGAGGAATGACCATGTTGGGTGAGCTCTGTGAATTGGAGGACACTGTCTTATCTACGAGGGCAGAAGGAAAGCACGCTGTAGTAGAACAACCTCCAGTGATGTTGATTTCATCATCAACTTAGGTTGCTCTCTTTGGGCAAACTCTCATTTAAGGTGGAAAAACCCTCTCCGGCACTTTGCAGCTGCATCTTTGGTGACTCATAAATCTATAATGAGGGTTATGCCTATTTATGTGACATGAAAACATAGAAACCACCATCAATCATGTCTTGATATCTTGCTTTCTGTCTACAGAATGTGTATAAGGCGGATATGGAATGGATTCGCGGCTGCGGCTGGATAGCAGCTGAATCTGTTGACCACGTCAAGGTCAGGAAGGCCCAGGAGATCATCAACGAGGTGGGTAAACTGCATTGCATTCGGTCTTTTAGCACGATTTCCCCCCTTACTTTCGTACCAGGTGTTTGTGTCTCACCTCCATCCTGTGTGTTTGTCATTGCAGAGGCACTACAAGAAACATGCCAAAGACTGCTTCTCAAAATTCACCCATGTCGCGGACCGTCCTGAGATCGTCTTGGCAAAGATAAACGCTGCAAACCTCAGTGATGTATGTTAAATGTAAAGCATCTGATTCTGACTTCTTCATTTCAAGTAGCTTGGGAATAAACACAACTATGTTGTTGTCCTCTGCCACAGCTGAAGTACAAGGAGACATTCAATGCAGAGAAGGGTCAATATATCGGTTCAGAAGACACCCCTCAACTGGCTCACAGTAGGGAGGCGTCCAAGAACATCAGTGAGGTAATGCAAAGCATTTAATTGTTTAAATGTATTCATTTGTATGATGTCATACATCTGAGCTTTGGTTTTACACTGTGTGCCCTTGGGATTTCAGAAACTCTACAAGCAGCAATGGGACGAGTCGAAGGCTACCGGCTACCAGCTGAACCACCAGTACATCCCACTGCTCAGCGGCAAGAAGGGCCGGGAGATCATCAGCGATGTGAGCCCCTTCTTGTCCATGCCAATTAGAAGAAGTCCTGATTTTATTCTGGCAGAATGTAAACAACGACGGTTGTTATTCTGGATCCTACCAGGTCAAGTACAAGGATTTGCACGAGAAGGCCAAGGGTCACTACATGGCCGGGACGCTGGTGGACTTCCCCGAAGTGATGCGCTGTGGAGAGCAGGAGAAGAACAAGGGACTGGTAAGACATCCCCGATTACTGTTCTGAATACTGTATTCGTCTCAGACAGAGTATATAGAAACAATTAGAAACTTTATCACCAGAGATTATTTACATTCTTCTAAAATGTCATTTTAGGCCAGTTTGTAACACATTAGTAATGATGATGTCATCAGCTCCCCGTGGTCTGAATGTCTTCACAGAGGGTCTACACAAAAGACTACAACCACACCAAGACCAAGACCCACCTCCCACCAGACATCATTGCCAACCAGGTCGCTAAGCGTTGCCAGGACATGCTAAGCGACGTCCTCTACCGCACATACCTGCACCAGTGGACATGTCACCCCGACCAGGAGGATGTCATCCGAGCCCGCAAGACCAATGAGATCCTCAGTGATGTAGGTTCTCCTTCAGGGCTCATCTCCTGCTCCCGATCCTCCACAGACCTCCATCAGTAAAGCAGACCAGACAAGATGTCCTTTAATGTTGCTGTTGTCCTTCAGGTCTTCTACAAGGACGACCTGAACTGGATGAAGGGGATGGGTTGCTTCGTCTGGGACACGCCGGAGATCGTCCGAGCCAAGAAATCCTACGAGCTGCAGAGTGAAGTGAGAAACGCCGCCAGCGTTCTTCATATTCAAACATATATTTGTACGATCATCTTCTCATCATTCTTCTTCCCTCTCAGCTCAAATACAGAAATGAGGCCAAGAAGGAGTTCAACAATTACTCCATCGTGACGGACACACCGGCCTACGTGACCGCCGTCCTGGGTCACACCTGGGCCAGCGACGTGAGTTCAGAAAAACACAAATACGCAACCCTGCAGTCAAAAAACACCCGATGGCGTGCGTTGATTCAACCCCCTCCCTCCTTTTTGATGTCCACAGCTGAACTACAAGGAGGCGTATCACAAGGAGAAGCACCTGTACACCACCGTGTTGGATACGTACGACTACGCCCGATGCGTCAACTTCAAGCACTCCTTCAGCAAGGTGAGTTCTCTCCTTCCATCCAGGTCGTAGAGCTTTCGAAGGCTTGTTGAACGGGCAATGACGTTGTGTGCCCCCCCCCTCCTCCCCCCGTTCACAGAAAGAGTACAGCGCCGCATGGGACAAAGTCAAAGCCAAGAGCTACCAGATCCCTCACAACTCGCACGCTCTGCAGCACGCCAAGCAGCAGAAGGTCATCCTCAGCGGCGTGAGTATGACCGGGTCCACGTCAACGACACGCTTCCACAGTTAGAAGTCCCACAGTTTGAATCCCGTGCCCCCCACCCCCCCCCCTTGCTTTCTAGGTGAAGTACAAGGAGGACTACGAGAAGTTCAAGTCCCTCTACAGTCTACCCAAGTCTCTGGAGGACGACCCCGCCACCGCCCGCTGCGTCAAAGCCGGGAAGCTGGTCCTGGACGTGAGTTGAATTCTCGCTGCGTTTCTCACCGTTAACGTTGAGTGGTGACGGGAGAAATGACACCCGGGGGGGGGGCGTGTCCTCCGTCTCTCCACAGCGGCTCTACCGGGAGGACTACGAGAAGACCAAGGCTAAGAACCACATCCCGCCGGACATGCTGGAGATCCTCTCGGCCCGCAACACCCAGTCCACAGTCAGCGGGATCCACTACCGCAAGTACCTGCACCAGTGGATCTGCCTCCCCGACATGCAGGTGTACACGCAGGCCCGCAAGGTCAACGAGCAGCTCAGCGACGTGAGTGTCCCTGCATCCTTTTTCAACTGGCATGTAGTAGCTGTGTTAAAGCGTCTGATGCAATGTAAGGTATCGTTGTAACATTTCAACTGCATCATGTGACCACAGACGTTTTATGTTTAGCAATATGTGAAAAGGATTCGCAGAAGGTTTGAGTATCTTTTGGAGCCTCTAAACCGGCACAAATGAGAGAAGACACGATGTTTAATTCTTAAGAATCAACGAGTGAAATGGGATTTTATGCCAAGAGAAAAGTTTATTGGTGCTTCTCTGTTTTTTTTAATCTGTAAATATGGAGAAATGTTGAGCTAAATCGACCACGTTCACAAATATTACATAACAGTGAACTCATATTTTATATTAATGAACGGCTTCATTCTCTGTGTACAAATCCTGCAACGGTCGAATAGCTTGTAAACTATTTGATTTATCAGCAAAATTAAAAAGTTCCCACATGAAGATAATATAAGAATAAAGACATAATATAAAGAAGAGAAACATCTGACATTAAAGCAGCCTTTAGATGTTTGTCTTCTCCCATGTGGACCCGCCCTCCAAAGTGACCTGAGGTCTCTCCCTCCCCAGATCATCTACAAGGACGACCTGAACTGGCTGAGGGGAATCGGCTGCTACGCCGCGGACACGCCGGAGATCATCCGGGTGAAGCACGCCGGTGACCTTCAGAGCGAGGTGAGCGCTCGGCCCCGCCCCCCCCTCCGCTGCTCCGCCCTAAGCGTTCTCCCCTCTGATCCACATCGTGTGTTTTTGTTCCAGAACAAGTACCGAGCCAAAGGCATCGAGTCCTTCAAGGAGTACTCGGTGGTGACGGACACGCCGGTGTACGAGACCTCCAAGCAGAACTCCCTGAACCTGAGCGACGTGAGTGGGCCTCCTCCTCCACGGAGTCCATCACTCACCATTCAAATAAAACTCTATCTAAGCTCCCATGCTTGTTGTTCCAGCTGCACTACCGCTACGACTACAACACCAACATCAAGGGGACCAACACAGCTCCTGCTGTCACCATGGAGACGGAGCGAGCCCGCATGGCCAACTACATCCAGAGCGACGTGAGAACCACGCGTCATAATTAATCAATTAGTCCTCCAGACGTCATGATGAGTGCAAACAATGATTCAATAAATAAGACTAATATCGTTTTGATAGGAAGATTATCATAAATGTATATTTTACAATAATGTTTTTTTTTTTTGTTGTTATTAAGCTGAAAAAGAGCAAATTTGTTTGTAAATGCGTTTCCACTTCACCTTTAAAGCCAAAGGAGTTTACCAATATATTTACATTTGATAAACTGCAGCTCTGATATCTTTGTGTGATTTAGATTCCATGAGCACAAACAAACGTGTGAAAGAACGCTCAAACAAACAGAATAAACACTAGCCTTTAATGAACTGTAGATACGATGTTAAATAAGAAAAGGCTCTTTGGAATGTAGGCGCCTCACCCCGTCTCCCCCCGTCTCCCCCCTTCTCCTCTCAGAACTCGTACAAGGAGGCCAACAAGAGCCTGATGCCCACAGGCTACTCCCTCCCCAGCGACACCCCGCTCATCAAGCAGGCCAAGATGAACAGCGTGGTCACCAGCTACGTGAGTGGAGAGCATCCTCCCAGCCTCCTGCTTTCACCGTGGATGCTTTTTGTTACCATCGTCCACTCTGGGCTTTGATCTGTGCAGGTGAAGTACAAGGAGGCCTACGAGATGATGAAGGCGAAGGCCTACACTCTTCACCCAGAGGGCGTCAACTTTGTCAACTCCAGGAAAGCCAACAAAATCACCAACAACGTAAGAGGAGGCGATGTAACCTTATTGACCCGCCCCACAGATTAATGTTACCCATTAAACCCAGTTTAACTCAAATATTTATAAGCTAAACACATTATTATACAAGATTATTAATAATAAAAATATAAAATAAAATACAATATTTAATTTCAATATGATTCGAATTTTGTGTTTTTAGATTTTTTAAATAAGTAAAATAATAACATTTGGTATATTTGTAACACAAATATTTGTGGATCCTTATAGACCGACTGCTATAATCAATAAATAAAGGGATCTGTATCTGTTAATATGCATCATCAATCATCAATTATTATTATTAGCGGTAATTATTAACTATTTTTTTTACTGCTACGAACTGTGATTGTGATCCGAACCCTTAGATCTAAGAACCCCCTCTCGTTTACCCCCCATCCTCTCAGCGTCTCTATCGGGAAGAATACCACAAGCAGAAGGACAAGATCCACAGCATCTACGACACTCCAGACATCAAACAAGTGAAGATGAACCAGGAGCACCTGAGCGAGGTGAGGAACCGCCTCTTCCCGCCCTCACTCAGGAATCAGGAATCATTTATTGCCATAATGTGTCAGACATACAAGGAATCTGACTTGGCGGTTGGTGCCTGACGGCAGACAGTATGACAACGGACGACAAGACAACAGTGCACGAGGAATAAAATAAAATAAAATGCTATGGGTTACTAGTATAAGGCTATGGGTTAGTTTAAAGGAATAAAAGTTAAAGTTAAAAATTAAAAAACTTCTCTCGCTCCTCCTCTTGCATCAGCATCCTCTCATCTGCCTTTTCTCCTGCTCCAGCTGTGCTACAGAGAGAAGTACTACAACAGCAGAGGTCAGCTGATCTCTCTGCCCATCACGCCCCAGCTGATGCACTGCTACCACGTCAACCAGATCACCAGCGAGGTACGCCCACGTGGTCACGGGACACTTCAAAACCCCGGATAAGAAAATGTTGTTTCACACCATTGTGCTTTTTATTTCATAGCTGAAGTACAAAGAGGACCTGACGTGGCTGAGGGGACTCGGCTGCTTCCTGTACGACACCCCGGAGATGATCCACATCCGCAACATCACCAAGCAAAGGGTATGTCATTCCACCCTCATTCCACCCTCATACCTCATTCCACCCTCATCCCATCCTCATTCCACCCTCATACCTCATTCCACCCTCATCCCATCCTCCTTCCTTACCCAATCCTCATTCCATTCTCTTACCTCATTCCACCCTCATCCCATCCTCATTCTACCCTCATACCTCATTCCACCCTCATCCCGTCCTCATTCCACCCTCATACCTCATTCCACCCTCATCCCATCCTCCTTCCTTACCCAATCCTCATTCCATCCTCATACCTCATTCCACCCTCATCCCATCCTCATTCCACCCTCATACCTCATTCCACCCTCATCCCATCCTCCTTCCTTACCCAATCCTCATTCCATCCTCATACCTCATTCCACCCTCATTCCACCCTCATACCTCATTCCACCCTCATCCCATCCTCATTCCACCCTCATACCTCATTCCACCCTCATCCCATCCTCCTTCCTTACCCAATCCTCATTCCACCCTCATACCTCATTCCACCCACATCCCATCCTCATTCCACCCTCATACCTCATTCCACCCTCATCCCATCCTCATTACACCCTCATTACACCTTCATTCCATCATCATTCCATCCTCATTATACCTTCATTCCATTCTTATTCCTCATTACATCCTCATTCAAGACTCATTTCATACTGAAGACCAATCTAAACATAAAAAGCTCCACAGCAACACAAGAGGCCTGAGATATCTTTGAAGGAAAGGCTGAAAGGGTGAAATATTAAATCACGTCAATCATCTTTGCCCTTTCTGTCCTTTCTGTGTTTTTTTACAGGCGATCTACCCGGTGGAGGCCAAGAAGAACCTCGCCAACTTCTCTGTGGTCCTCGACACGCCGGAGTACAACCGTGTGACGGAGCTGAAGAGCCACATGAGCAACGTGAGTGGCGGCTGCAAATGGCTCCGTCCTTCTTGGTGATGTTTGACGTATTCTCGGTCCAGTTAATGGCTTCAAATTGGGAGCAATTTGATTGAGAACCATCACTAAACTGTGTGAAATATCTTTGCGATGCAAGAGTCACCGGCTTGGGTAGGAAGAACCCAATTTGGCGGCACGTCTGACGTCTCTTCTTCCCTCTTCTGTCTGCAGATGATCTACAAGGCCCAGAGCAAGCAGGAGATGGCGAAGGTCTCCACCACCGGGGACTCTGTTGACATCCTGAGGGCCAAGTGGGCCCAGCAGCTGACCAACAACGTAAGTTCCACATGACGCTCCGATGCGCCCCCTTCCCACCCCAGCCGACCGTCTAACCGTTCTTTTTCCATCTCCCCACAGTTCCAGTACACCAACGTGGCCAGCAAGGAGCGAGCTCACTGCACCCAAGAGATGGACACCCCGACCATGGGCCACTCCAGGAGGATGAAGGTGGTCTGCAGCGATGTGAGTCCTTCTCCTACTCGACCCCGCCGCCCCCTCTCGTGGAAGCAGAGCGCATGTTGACGACGTGTTTCTTCTCCTCCATAGAACAAATACAAAGACCAGTACGAGAAGATGAAGCACAGGTACACGGCCATCGCCGACACGCCTCTGCTCATCCGGGCCAAGAAGGCCTACCTCCAGTCCAGTGACGTGAGTCCCTGATCAATAACTCAGTAACTGTGCTCCAAAGGTATAAAACCACACTATTTGGTGACCTCAGTCATTCATTTAGAATTTGGTTTTTGTTGTTGATTTATGTTTCATTTTAAGTGTTTGGACATTATGTTGAAAAAAACATCACCAACACCAAAAGCAGGATTTCACATGCTTCACACCACAAACGTGAAATAATAAAAGTTTAATATATACGTGAACAAGAACATGCTTGTTCTCTGTGTCTGCAGCTGCGTTACAAAGAGACCTTCGAGCTCTCTAAGGGTCACTACCACACAGTGAAGGACGCCCTGGACATCACGTACCACCGCAGGGTCACGGATGACATCAGCGAGGTCGGCACATCGCTTCTTTAAGATAGAATCACTGGAGACCATTTGTCTTCTCACTGAGTGCTCCTTGTCTTCCTCAGGTGAAATACAGAGAGAAGTACATCAACTCTCTGGGGACGTGGAAGTCCATCCCCGACCGGCCCGAGTTCTTCTTCAGCAAGATCGCCAACGACAATATCAGCAGCGTGAGTCCCCCCAGACCCCCAGACCCCCCGGCCTCGGTGCAGATGGAGCCAAGCGGGGTCATTGACATTTGGGTAAAATGCTGGTGGTTGTGGTTCCTCTACAGGTGAAGTACAAGGAGGACCTGGAATGGCTGAAGGGCCTCGGCTGCTTTGTGTGGGACACGCCGGAGCTGGTGCAGGCTGAGAGGAACAAGACGCTGTACAGCGAGGTGAGGGGGGCAGATACTCAGCTTTATTCTCAGCTTACATTCTCAATTTCTACAGTAAAGCAAGTGTAATTAAAGATATCGGGTTTCAGGGTTTTGGGCGTCAAATTATAAATTTTACTTTGTGTTTGAAACAAAAGGACGTCTAGAAACGCTCAAGAACGAACTTCCTGGATTTCAATATTTATTCTATTACGGTTATTTATACCATTTATACATACTATATATATATATATATATATATATATATATATATATATATATATATATATATATACCCCTTGACTTCATTTCCAGCCTCTTTTCATGTTTTTGAATCTCTCTTAGTAAGTAAAACATTGGTCTCTCAGCTCTCCCATGATGCATCAGGGTTAAGGCCTTCATCGGGGTCTCATACCCCCAAATTACTTTTGCCAAGTGTTTTTCTGCTTCTTTTCCAATGAAATGGTTCCTTTTCTCGCTGGCAGAGACTCTACAAAGCGACCTACGAGAAGAACAGAGGCAACTTCAAGTACACCTGCGACACGCCCTTCTTCCAGGCCGCCAAGTACGCCTCCACCCTCATCGACGAGGTGAGACCCTCCGCTCTCCGCCCGGCGTAGTCAGCAAAACGCCATGTTCCTCTTACTCTGTAAAGTGGGTTCTTTAATCCCACTTCTGTCTCTAGTCGTCTCTGTTGGACTCTCAGCTTAAAAGCACCATTATTGTTATTGTGATTCATGACTCCTCTTTTCTTCACAGGGAACCACGATGTATAAAATGTCCCTGATGTCATTTACTTCAACTTGTTTCAGCGATCCTTTACTTTAGTAGAAGTAGAAATACCACAGTTTAGAAGTACTCCATTTTTAAGTAAGACTGTTACTAGAATGTTGTCATATTTCTTTCTCTCTTCGTGGAAGAACAGTTGCACGCCAGAAGGAGATGCTTTGAGTAGAACTATAAATACTGGTGGAGTCCAGGTAGCACCTGATGAAGGACTTCAGTTCTTTGTCTTTAACCGCTCTGACGTTCTGAGCAGAGATCCTACAAAGCCACTTATGAGAAAACCAAGGATAAGTTCACCATAACCACCGACGACCCTAGATACGTACTGGCCAGAGCCAACAACCAGATGAGCCAGGTAACCGGGCCCCTCGCCGCGTGCACCACCGGCACCGCCTCCTCCGCTGACCCCCCCCCCTCGACCGCTCCGGCCCGCGGACCTCCGCATGACAGAGCGGACGTGTCCGAGTCTCTCCGGCTGGACAGCTGTGAGGACTCTGTCTCTCTCACCTGTGCCATCAGAGAGACGCATTAATCCAGGGGGGCAGGTTTCTCCTTTAGGGGACCAAACGGAAGCCTAGTGGAACAAGCTCAGAGCACTTTGTGTTACGACGCTCTTGATTTCATTCTCTTTTATTATATTCTATATTATACATTATTCATTTGATTTGATTATCGAGCTTTCCGTCACTCTGAAGGCACAGATGAGGACAAACAGATCCTCCGTCACACTCGATCTCCGGAGATCGTCTGTGTTCTTCCTCATGTCCTCACCTTTGGCATGCTGTGTGTACGTGTGTGTGTACATGTGTGTGTGTGTGTGTGTGTGTGTGTGTGTGTGTGAGAACAGGCTAAGTATAAATCCAGAGCTAAGGAGCTGCTAAAGAGCGGCTGCAATGAGCTTCACCGGCCCGACATCCTCTTGGCCCTTTACCAGTCCACTATGAGCAGTAAGGTAAACACTGGTGGAAGAGAGGTCAGAGGTCACCAGGTCACGCTGCTCCTGTCGCTCCTTCCATCCAAACCACTTCAACCCCTCAAAGGAGGTTTAACTTCATTTCCCCGTTGTCTCCACGCTGTGATCCATCCATGTATTCACTTCTCTTCATGTCTCAGTGATCCTGAACCTCAGGGACTGCTCCACACATTCCACACATCCTAACACATTCCACACATTCCAACACATTCTAACACATTCCAACACACTCCACACATTCCACACATTGGGATGAAAGCTGGATAGTTCGCCAGGTGAACATATGGATTTGGGAATGTGTTACATCCATCCTTTTTTAAAGAACTTTTTGACACGGTTATTGGAAATATTTGGAAACGATCCCACGTAGCGAATAAAATAGTAGCGATTATATCAGGGGAGCCTGATCTTCATCTGAGACGCACAAATACAGAAAGAAAACAGTGATGTAAACTTTACAAATAAAAGAAAATAAAGCTTTTCGCTGCACTTCCCAACTCCTCTTTTGTGCAGATTAGTATCTGTGGACCAGGAGACTTTGTTTGTCTGTCCCTTGGTCTCAGTTACAGACCTTTTCTACTGAACTAGTGCAGAACCATTAAAAATTATATATTTTTTAAACGGCCGATACACAAAACAAAATGTGCAGATTTGATGACTTTAGACTACAGAACAACTGGAACATGAATGCACATATCTCGCGCTAGATGAGCCGTTATGCCGTAGTCGGGTCTGCTGTGGGTGAGCATGAAGAGTCCAGCGTGTCCCAGACTCGTCCCCCTGTCTCCATAGACCCCCCTCTGCAGACTGAATATTGGTGCCACGTGTCCTTGTCTTCATCCTCGTCTGTAGATGCATGTTTCATAAGGCATGTCTTCATGGACCTGTGCACGTCACCACTCCCCTCATTACACACACCCAACCATCCTGCTTCTGAAAAACACCTCTCCTTTGAAATGAATAATAATTACAGCGGTAGATGGATTTCATGAGTGGAACTAAATGTCTTTGTCCCCCCCTGCTCTCCCCCACCAGTGGAGGTACAGGGAGCAGTACGAACGAGCCAAGGACAAGTTCACCTCCATCCTGGAGACCCCCGAGTACGAGACCCACAAACGCAGCAAGAAGATCACAGACGTGAGACTTTAAGATGCTAAATGCTCGACGGGGTCGTTACGTTTGAATGTGTCCTGACTGACATGACGACTGTTCCTCAGATCATCTACAAGATGGAGCACAACAAGACCAAGGCCAAGGGCTACACCTTGCCTTACGACACCCCGCACACACAGCACATGAAGAGGGTCAAGGACATCACCAGCAGCGTAGGTCCCGCCCCCACCGGCTGCGCCTCTTCAGGTGAAGCTCGTCTTCATGTGGTATTTTTTCACGCGTCTTGCAGATGAAGTACAGAGAAGTTTACGAGAAGAGCAAAGCCCAGATCAACATCGACCCCGAGGCTCATGAGATCCGTGCTGCCAAGGAGGCCTACAAGAACATCAGCAACGTGAGGGCCTCCAGATTCACGTTCCACCTCCAAATACCCCAGAACATTGACCAAGTGTTTGTTCTTTGTTTAGCTCGACTACAAGAAGAAGTATGAAGCGACCAAGAACAAGTGGATCTGGACAGCGGACCGACCCGACTTCCTGAATAACGCCAAGAACTCCTTGCAGCAGAGCGACGTGAGTCCCGGCTTCTCGTCAGCATTTCACCACCTTGAATCAACACCCGGATGAATGGATTTCTGCTTTTATCTCCGGCAAAAATAAACTGTATTCTACTTCTCTGACTGGACCGTTGACCTTGGATCTCTAATGAGACCTGATTCATAAACACGCTCATGTATGGTCCTGTTTCCCCCACAGGTCGAGTACAAGTACGACAAAGAGATGATGAAGGGCTGCGTGATGTCCGTGGTGGACGACAAGTTGACCCTCCTGGCCATGAAGAATAACGACATGGCCAGCGAGGTACGTGCTAAAACCAATGACATCACAGGGTTGAACGTTAGCTCTCGTTAGCTCTCGTTAGCTCTCGTTAGCTCTCGTTTACTCCACTTGTCGCCGCTCTCCAGGTGAAGTACCGAGAGAAGTACGAGAAAGGGAAGGGCCACTACGTCCCCGTCAGCGACACTCCCCAAATCCTGCACGCCCAGGCGGTGCGCTCCCTGGTGTCAGAGGTGCGCTTCATTTGAAAAGGAAACTTTGGTCACGTTCAGAGAGATGTTCTACCTAAACTGGATGTGTGTTGTCCTCCGTTCCATCCTCAGAGCAAGTACAAGGCGGCCAGTAAGAAGAACATGCAATCCGGTTCCTTCACGACCCTGTCGGAGACCCGGGACACGGTCCACAGCAAGGAGATCAACAAGCTGGTCAGCGGGGTAGGACTCGCCTTCACGTGATGATGGTCCCGGTTTCTAATGATGAAGGTCTCGCACGTGATGAAGGTCTCGCCTTCACGTGATGAAGGTCTTACTTTCACATGATGAAGGCCTCACCTTCACGTGATGATGGTCCCGGTTTCTTATGATGAAGGTCTTGCACGTGATGAAGGACTCGCCTTCACGTGATGAAGGTCTTACTTTCACATGGTGAAGGCCTCACCTTCACGTCATGATGGTCCCGGTTTCTCGTGATGAAGGTCTCGCACGTGATGAAGGTCTCGCCTTCACGTGATGAAGGTCTCGCACGTGATGAAGGTCTCGCCTTCATTTACGGTCCTTTTTGTCTTCTTTCCAGAAATTATACAAAGCGAAGTTTGAGAAGGAGAAGGGCAAGTCAATCTACAACAACATGAACGTTCCACCTGAGGTGCAGCACGCCATGGGAGTGACCAAGAATCAGAGCAACGTGAGTCATCACCTCCAGGAGGATTCATTTCATTTACAGCGGCGAGGTTCCTTCATTCTTCAGTGCATGCTGTATTCTGCTTTTTGAAAAAACAGGTGGCCTACAAGAAGGAAGCCAAAGCCAACCTCCACTACACCAGCGTGGTGGACCGCCCCGACATCCAGAAAGCCACTCAGGCCGCCAAGCTCATCAGTGAGGTAATCTCACCTGTTAGAGGAAAGTGGGCCTCCCACAACTGGCTGTGAATACACGTGTCCATGTGGCGTGTGAATTAAAAAGTCCACCAGCTATGAAGCCAGATGTTTCATACTGACAATGATCAGAAAATGCGTGATTATTGCCGAAATGATCCTCACAAGGGTCGTGATTATTTGGAGATGCATAATTCTGGGTCTGGTTCTTGCCTCCTCACAGGTGGGCTACCGTGAGAAGGCCCGTGCGGAGGCGGGCCGCGGAGGTTCTCTGGTGCACCGGCCCGACATCGCTCTGGCCACCGAGGTGTCCAAGCTGACCAGCCAGGTACCCGCGGCGCTCCTCCGTCTCCTAGGCCACCGAATGTACCGAATGTAAGATGTCCGGAGTCGGCGGAGATCTACTGTCTGGTTCTGACAGTCAGACCACCGTTGATCCGGGCTCCCTCACGGGGGGGGGGGGGTCCGTGTTTGTGAAAACATTTCTATGCGGGCGCTCAGCATTAGGAGGCTCTTTAAAGGACATTGAGCGAGGGACAGATTGCGGCTCTTAGGCGGCCTCAGGTGTCCGTCCTCCTCCGCAGCGCTTCCTGCCTCATCATCATCCTTCATCATCATCAGAGTACATTACGTGTTTTAACTGCTCATTTTCACTGTTCACGTCCCCATCCTCATCCCTGTCCTCTTCCTCCGGCCTCCCGTCCTCTGCTCTTCTGTCCTCTTCTCTTCCATCGTGTCCCCGTCTGTGTGTCCTCGTCCCTCCGTCCCACTGCGCTTTGCAGGTGGAGGACAAGCCCTCCCTCCACGGAGCGTCTTCCTATGACACCCCCCAGATGCGCCACATTAAGAAAATGAGTGCGATGACTAGTGACGTAAGGAGGTTGAGGCCCTTCACGCTTCTGCTCTGTCTCTCTGTGTCCTCCTCGTCCGTAACCGTGGGATACCGTTTGCTCTTCTGCAGTTCAGCATCGTGTGCAACCTCTGCTCTTTGCTTCCCCTCACAGACTGTGGCTCATTGTTGCATTTACACTACGTTTGTACTGAAAGACTATTTAACGTAAGTTATGCAACAATGAAACACAGCAGTGTTCCACTTGTGACGCAACAGAAACATGAGTCAACGAAGACTAGAACGTCCCCCAGAGAGCAGAGCAGCATGCCGCGTTCCCTCACACGGCCGCTTCGACCTTCGTTCGCATGTCTCCGGAAATCTGTACAAAACACACGTGTTGATCTGGTGGTCGGCTTTGTGGTTTCTTCCTTTCTAATCCGAACAGTCAGCTTTCTGACGTGTAAATCAACAGATGAAATAACACGGCAGCTGGATTCACTTGTTTTTAGTGGGTTGGATTCAGGATTTCTCTTTCGTCTTCGTCCAGGCTCCTGAAACACGATTGTACCGCCCGACCTCTGCCTCATATACGCTCTTATATCCATGTATAGATATAGATATAGATATAGATATAGATATAGATATCTCTATATCTATATCTGTATATGGATTCCGTTGACTCTTTGCACGGAGGCTCGGTCTCGTGAGCAGCTTCCTGGTGGCGAAGGTCTCCACCAGGACCAGACCGCTTTCCATCACACGAACCGACGCATGATTAGAAAAGTATAACAAGGGACGCAGACTTCATCTGAGACGTTGTATTTAAAGTCGTACATCATGCAACATGAAAAGGAAGACGTCCCTTTTTATACAATCTGAATAAAAGCATTTTGTTCTCCCAACATCTCGATGGTTTCTGTCTCCACTTCTGCTAAGCTAACCGAGCTAACGCTGTCCCCCTAACAGGTGAAGTACAAGGAGAAGTTTGACAAGGAGATGAAAGGAAGGAAGCCCCAGTATGACCTGAAGAACAGTAAGATTTACCAGACGCTGAAGGATGCCAACGTGCTGGCGAGTGAGGTGAGCGAAGAAGCGCCTCGGAGCGCGACGACTTCCTGTCTCGGATCCTCCGACCTGACATCCATGCGTCCTCGCAGGTCAAGTACAAAGGAGACCTGAAGAAGCTCCACAAGCCGGTGACCGACATGGCCGAGTCTCTGTCCATGCAGCACAACCTGAGCACCAGCAAGCTGTCCAGCAGCGTAAGACCCCCCCCCCTAATCCCCCCATCACCATCACCATCACCATCACCACCACAGGAAGCAGCACTTTAACACCTCCCACCCACACATCCATTACTCTGTGACCTCATCTGGTAGTGACCCTTCTCACCTTTGACCTTGTCACCTCTTCGACCCTCTCATGTTGTAACCTCATCCGTCGTCCTCCTGTAGTTTCATGTTCATCATTTATTAATCATCACTCTGCGATCCTCCATTAAGTCTTTAACCATCATTTTCATTTTCACTTTGACAATTTGGCGTATTATTATGCGTTCAAATGTATAACTGACAGTGACAGATGGATAATCTATTAAATATACAATGAAGTTTTCTCTTTAGTAAATGGAGATCACGTTCATAAATCACTTATATGGTCAAATTGATTGAATATTCTAAATATAAATAGTGCATCAAAAAGCTGAGACAGGAAGAAACCTAAAAAGGTTTTCTCCTAAATTAGCAGATTGAATCTGTTTTTCAAATTAAGGATTAAGTCTTAAATATATATTTTTTAAGTATACGACAAAACATTTATTGTTTTGTGGTTTATTTGTGATTTCTTTCTCATAAATAAATCACCTTAATCTCTTTTAGTATGATTATCTTTCTGCCATAAAAGTTTGACCATGTGACGGATGTTAAGCTCCAGACAGTTTGCTGTACTGAGCTGCCCCCCCCCCAATCCCCCCAATCCCCCCAACCCCCCAATCCCCCCGACCCCCCCGACCCCCCCCCCAGTACTGCTACAAGAAGAAGCACGAGGAGAGTAAGGGTCACTACCACATGATCGCTGACACACCACAGCACCTCCATCACAAGGAGGCCTCTGAGCTCCAGAGCAACGTAAGTGGTCCATTACACCACCTCCTCACCTGAGGCTCCATACACCACCTCCTCACCTGAGGCTCAGATACACCACCTCCTCACCTGAGGCTCAGATACACCACCTCCTCACCTGAGGCTCAGATACACCACCTCCTCACCTGAGGCTCCATACACCACCTCCTCACCTGAGGCTCAGATACACCACCTCCTCACCTGAGGCTCAGATACACCACCTCCTCACCTGAGGCTCCATACACCACCTCCTCACCTGAGGCTCAGATACACCACCTCCTCACCTGAGGCTCAGATACACCACCTCCTCACCTGAGGCTCAGATACACCACCTCCTCACCTGAGGCTCAGATACACCACCTCCTCACCTGAGGCTCCATACACCACCTCCTCACCTGAGGCTCAGATACACCACCTCCTCACCTGAGGCTCAGATACACCACCTCCTCACCTGAGGCTCCATACACCACCTCCTCACCTGAGGCTCCATACACCACCTCCTCACCTGAGGCTCAGATACACCACCTCCTCACCTGAGGCTCCATACACCACCTCCTCACCTGAGGCTCAGATACACCACCTCCTCACCTGAGGCTCCATACACCACCTCCTCACCTGAGGCTCCATACACCACCTCCTCACCTGAGGCTCAGATACACCACCTCCTCACCTGAGGCTCCATACACCACCTCCTCACCTGAGGCTCAGATACACCACCTCCTCACCTGAGGCTCCATACACCACCTCCTCACCTGAGGCTAAATACACCACCTCCTCACCTGAGGCTCAAATACACCACCTCCTCACCTGAGGCTCCATACACCACCTCCTCACCTGAGGCTCCATACACCACCTCCTCACCTGAGGCTCCATACACCACCTCCTCACCTGAGGCTAAATACACCACCTCCTCACCTGAGGCTCAAATACACCACCTCCTCACCTGAGGCTCAAATACACCACCTCCTCACCTGAGGCTCCATACACCACCTCCTCACAGCTGATTATTTCTCACCTGTTCTTTTACTGGTACTTTGTTTCCATGTAGCCGTCGGTGCTTTAGTCTTCTGGATGTTGTGATAATTTCTACATTTTTCAGGTTAAAATTGAAATAGTATGAAATCCTGACATTGATTAACAGACAGAAATGACTGTTGATGCTTCTTGCTATAGAATTAGCCCATCGTACTCTGATGAAAAGCATCTAATGTGTGCGTGTGTGTGTGTGTGTGTGCGTGTGTGTGTGTGTGTGTGCGTGTGTGTGTGCGTGTGTGTGTGCGTGTGTGTGTGTGTGTGTGTGTGTGTGTGTGTGTGTGTGTGTGTGTGTGTGTGTGTGTGTGTGTGTGCAGGTGAAGTACAAGGAGAAGTATGAGAAGGAGAAGGGGAAGGCCATGCTGGACTTTGAGACGCCCACGTATGTGACGGCTAAGGAGGCGCAGCACATGCAGAGTCAGGTGATTAACCTTTGTTTCTTGCTCTCTTTACTGTTTATAACATACATCTATATATCTATAGATGTGTATATACATCTATAGATATATAGATGTATAGATGTATATGTGTATAAATATATCATATCAATATGTGCTTTCTGTTCAGACGGCTTCTTCTTTCAGGTGTTTGTCTGTTTGATTACAATGATTTGATTACAAACGTCCATCCAGGTTTTTGTGGTTATTCTGACTTTTGTCCCCCCCTCCACACACACACACACACACACACACACACACACACACACGGGTGTCAGGTGACCGCCGCTGTGCTCGCATGCTGTTGTTTGAGCTCTGTGTTTATCTCTTTCGGCCAATAGAAAGACTATAAGAAGGACTATGAGGAGCACATGAGGGGCAAGAACCTCTCAGGGTTGGAGGTCACGCCTGCCATGATACATGTCAGACACGCCACCAGAATAGCCAGTGAGGTAACTAAGAGGACGATGTGACCCCCGAGAACCTCCCCATCTACCTGTAATCATACTAAGACCACAGCCCCCCTCCCTCCCGGCGCTCCTCCTTTATCTGCCCCCCTTGGTAGCCTCTGGTTTGTCTGCATGCCTCAGCTCTTCCGGAGGCCCCATGCACGTCTCTCTCTACACAGGTGTCTCTCTGCATGTTGACCCCTGACCTCAGGGCCAGAAGAAGACTAACGGCTCCAACGTTAACAGTCTGCACGCGTGACCTCCACGGTCACATGGTTCCTCACTTTGTGCACTCTGTGATGTGGGCAGGACCGCCTCCTGTTGCTGGTGATGAGAGTCTGATCTTTGTTGGGGGGGTTGTTCTTCTTCCGTCCTGTAGAAAGAGTACAGGAGGGATCTAGAGGAGGGGGTGAAGGGTAAAGGGCTAACTGTGCTGGAGGAAACTCCGGAGCGCTTGAGAGCAAGGAATGCCACTCACATCCTGTCCGAGGTACGGCGAGACCACGGGAAAACGCCCCCCGACCCCCGAGTGCCCCCTTTTATTTCCCACAATCCCTGCTGTTGGTGCATCATCCGCTGACCCCTCCCCCCCCTTTAACCGAGCTTCACCGTCGCTCTAAAAAGGGCCCTGCTGGGTTTGACTCGTTGCTTCATCACTAATCCCTCATCCTCCTTCTCCTGAGAGTGACAGAAGCTCCTCCTCCTTCTTCTTCCACGCCGGCGTCCTAAATGTGCTCGAGCATCATGTTTGAACAATGTCTATTGAAGGATTCGGTGCAGATATGCACATGTATGTATCAAATGTACGCGTTAACCCGCTTCCCCTAACCACCGCTGTTTTACCTTTCAGTTGTGGGTGGAGCTTCACACACACACACACGTCTAACTCCTTCCTGGTTTTGGTTTTGCAGCCCCGCTCAGTAAACACGCGTGATCCTCCTCACTAACCCCGAAGCGCGCGGCACAGAGCCGCCGCTGGTACCTAACTCCATGCTGCTGTTTGCAGAGGGAGTACAAGAAGTCCATGGAGCAGGAGATGAAGGGAAGAGGAATGTTGGCTCTGGCCACGGACACGCCGGACTTCATGAGGGCGAGGAACGCCACCGACATCCTCAGTCAGGTCTGTCCTCTCTCTCGTCAGTGGTCACTTTTATCCACGAGAAGCTCTCAGACATCAGAGCTCTAACCACGCTGGTCTAAAAGTCGAGTTCTTCGTCCTGTGTTCTCTGATCCTCAGACCAAGTACAAGCACACGGCGGAGATGGACAGGGCGAGCTACACCAGCGTCATCGACACGCCGGACATCCTCCACGCTCAACAGATGAAGAACATCATCAGCCAGGTTGGCTTGTCCAAGTTCAATGAAGATATCTACAAAGTAACTGAAACTCTCCAGCTCCATCATTTATTCCTGGTTTGTGTTTTTGTTCGACAGAAAAAGTACAAAGAGGAGGCTGAGAAGACCATGTCTCACTACGTCCCCGTCCTGGACACGCCCGAGATGATGAGAGTCCGAGAGAACCAGAAGAACTTCAGCACCGTAAGTAGAACCATTGATCTGCTCTCGTCACAGAGGGGAGTCCAAGTTTCTCCTGGAGGTTCTCCTGGAGGTTCTCCTGAGGGTTCTCCTAGAGGTTCTTCTCTGTGTTTGTCTCCATGGCTGCTGCAAAGTATTATCTCCAATCCTTTAAACCTTTATATGTTGTTTTCTTAATGATTTGAATTGACGTTTGTTGCCAAAAGAAGAAAAATCTCCTCCTTTTTTACATTTTATTTCTCCTCTTTTTTTATGTCAATGAAACTTTTAAACTGCGCGTTTGTTTTTCTGCTCCTGTAGCATCAGTACCAGGTTGACCACAGGAGCGTGAAGGGCAAAGTGTGCTCCGTACAGGACACGCCTGAAATGCTGCGTGTTAAAGAGAACTCAAAGAATTTCAGCTCGGTATCTACGACGTTTCATTCCCTCTAACAAGGTCTCCTCCGACCACGTGACCTCCGACCTCTCTGCTTCTAACCCGCCTGCTCCCGAGTGACCAGGAACCCTTCAGTGTCCCCGTGTGTGTCCTCAGAGTGCGTCCCCTGTGTGTGTCCTCAGAGTGCGTCCTCAGAGTGCGTCCCCTGTGTGTGTCCTCAGAGTGCGTCCCCTGTGTGTGTCCTCAGAGTGCGTCCTCAGAGTGCGTCCCCTGTGTGTGTCCTCAGAGTGCGTCCCCTGTGTGTGTCCTCAGAGTGCGTCCTCAGAGTGCGTCCCCTGTGTGTGTCCTCAGAGTGCGTCCCCAGTGTGTGTCCTCAGTGTGCGTCCTCAGTGTGTCCCCAGTGTGTGTCCTCAGTGTGTGTCCTCAGTGTGCGTCCTCAGTGTGCGTCCTCAGAGTGCGTCCCCTATGTGTGTCCTCAGAGTGCGTCCTCAGAGTGCGTCCTCAGAGTGCGTCCCCTGTGTGTGTCCTCAGAGTGCGTCCTCAGAGTGCGTCCCCTGTGTGTGTCCTCAGAGTGCGTCCCCTGTGTGTGTCCTCAGAGTGCGTCCTCAGAGTGCGTCCCCTGTGTGTGTCCTCAGAGTGCGTCCTCAGAGTGCGTCCTCAGAGTGCGTCCTCAGTGTGTCCTCAGTGTGTGTCCTCAGTGTGTCCTCAGTGTGTCCTCTGTATCACAAATGAGGCTAATCACCTCCTTTCATGTAAAGATTCAGTACAAAGAGGAGGTGGGAGGAGGAACGTCTTTGCCCGAGACCCCCGAGATGGAGAGAGTTAAACACAACCAGCGGAACATTAGCACGGTACCCCCCCAGAGTGACCCTTCACCCCTCATAATCCCCCTCATGTCTGGAGACCAGGGAGCCACAGCTGGTCTCTGCACATCTGTAACACAACACAGATTTCTTCCATTATTTTAACAGAAGGTTTATTTCTGATTAACTGACCATTCCTCCTGAGCCGGATTCATCTTCGTCCACGACGTGGCTTCACTAACGGCGTGTGCGTGTCCCCCCCGGGGGGCCCCGCTGTGTTTCTGTGGTTTGTGCCTCAGATTCAGTACAAGGAGTCGGTGGGCCGCGGCACGTCCATCCCAGACCTCCCCGAGGTGAAGCGGGTCCGAGACACCCAGAAGAACATCAGCTCGGTAGAAGCACTGCGGTGACCCTTTAATGACCCCCCCCTTTAAAATCATCTCCTCCAAAACGCCCTCTGACCTCTCCTGTCCAGAATGGACCTGCACCTCCAGTGTTCCCTGGTTCCCCTTCATCCTAACCGAGATCCATCAATCACAGCCTTCTTCTTCATCAGCGTCGGCTTCATTCTGAGTTTCCTGAAGAACATAATTTCCTCTATTTTTCCCCCCAAAATCAGCTCCTTTCCCCCGAATGTCTTTCCCTCTCACCTCGGGAAACCTAATCAGCGTTTGAGTGTTTGACTTCTTCTCGTGTGTTGTCTCCTTCCAAAAGATTCAGTACAAAGTGGGAGTGGAACAAGGGACGTCGGTCTCAGAGACGCCCGAGATGGAGCGAGTCAAACGCAATCAGCACAACATTAGCACGGTACCCCCCCCCGAGAGAGAGACCCTACCCTACTTCTGCCCCCCCCCCCTCTTCACGACTCGTCCGCCTCACTGTGTTTCTGTGGTTTGTGCCTCAGATTCAGTACAAGGAGTCAGTGGGCCGCGGCACGTCCATCCCAGACCTCCCCGAGGTGAAGCGGGTCCGAGAAACCCAGAAGAACATCAGCTCGGTAGAAGGACTAGAAGTGACCCTTTAATGACCCCCCCCCCCTAAAATCATCTCCCCACAACGCCCTCTGACCTCCTACTAAAGAGCCGAAGGCTGCGGGCGAAGCTTCCTCCGTGATAAGAGCTGTGTGCTTCTATGCTTCCTTTCCTAGCTCCTTCAGCATAGGAAACACCGGCCCTTCCTTCACGAAAGGAAAGATGATACCGACCCACAATTCTCCTCTTTACATTTAAAGTGACGCAACACGATTGGCGCGTTCATCTTACACAAGCTAATGGCATCATTAATCAGAGCGAAGACGCCGTCCTTTAGCTTCAGGTTCTTTATTTACTTTGAACACGAAGTGATGAATGATTGTAGGAAACTAATTCTCAATAATCATTATAAAACTGTGTGTAAAGATCTCGTGCCTTTTCGACCGCAGCCTTGAAGAAGCTTTCCCTGTTCTCCCGCTTCCTCCTCCATCTTAACTCCATCAATCTGCAGCCTCCATTGACCCGAACGTCCCAAATAAAGTCTCCACCTTTAATGAAACTAATCCTCCCCGAGTGCGTTTCCTCCCGTCTTTGACTTCTTCCCGTGTTGTCTCCTTCCAAAAGATTCAGTACAAAGTGGGAGTGGAACACGGGACGTCGGTATCGGGGACCCCCGAGATGGAGCGGGTCAAACGCAATCAGCGCAACATCAGCACGGTACCCCCCCCCCCCCTTCCTCTCGCTTCCCTGAGCATCCAGATGTTACAGCGACAAGGGGCCCTTCCTCAGAAGAAAGTGTCTTTGTGTCTCTGCTGTGTTGCTCCCCGTCTCCCGATGTCTGTCTGATTGTCTCTTTCCTGCTCTTTTCTCTTTGGACCCCCCCCCACACCTAAAGATAAAATACAAGGACTCTCCGGGTCGGGGCACGGCCATCCCGGACCTGCCCGAGGTCAAGCGGGTCAAACAGACGCAGCAGAACATCAGCTCGGTAGCAGAATCCACGACGTGTGGCGCTAACAGAGTGGATAGTAGTGCCCCCCCTCTCCTGCGACCCCCCCATTCACAAGCCTCATCACCACTTTGACCCTTCATTTCTCTTCCGCCTGCATCTGTCACCTTCACCCTCCGGTCGGGCCCTCCCTGGGGGGCCGCGTGGTCTCCTTCTAACCCACAGCTTTCATTCCCACTAAATCTCCCTTGAAGTGGTTGATGTGTTCCTTCCAGCAGGGGGGGGGGGGGGGGGGGGGGCTCTGTACGACCACTCTGTCCTCTGATGTCCACGTTGACCCTCTGAGCCCCCAGACGCGTCTCGCTGGACGTCGGACGGAGAGAATGACGTCCAAGTCGAACTACAGCGATAAGAAGTTACATGTGTTTATTTGTCTCTGCTCTCCGTTCAGCCGTGAAACATTCCATCGATCTTCATACTTCAAATTAAAAAGATTACACAATCTCTTTAGCGCCAACGTTGGTTTTAATCAGACAATTTGAATAAAACGAGGACAATAAAGCTCCGGCGGGCTCAGAGGGTTCGTGTGTGTGTGTGTGTGTGTGTGTGTCTCAGCCTCTGATTGGCTCTGTGCTTCTGTCCTGTAGGTGTTGTATAGAGACAGTTCAGCCAAGGGGACCCCCGTGGTGTTTACCCCGGAGATGGAGCGGGTCAAAAGGAACCAAGAAAACATTAGCTCGGTACTTTGAGAACAGCCTCCGGGACGTCTTCTCCTGAGGATGTGTTCTGCCCCCCCCCCCCCCTCTATACGTTAACCCCGTCCTAACTGCCTCTGGTTATCCTATTAATTATTCATCTCACCTTAACTTCTGCTCCTCTTCATCTTCCTCCCGTTAGAGACTGGGAACGTTATCTTGTTTTTGTCTTAATAATTCATCCTCAAAAAAAGAATCTCTGCTAATTCATCCGCCTCAGATCCCAGTAACCCCCCCATCGCCCCCCCACCTCATTCCACGTGTGTGTGTGTGTGTGTGTGTGTGTCCGGCCTCGGTGCCGCTAACAGCTGCCTTGTGAACCTCTGGGCAGCTCACAGCGTGTCCTCCCCCTCTCTCCCCCCCCCCCCCCCCCCCCCCCACCAGGTGCTGTACTCTGACAGCTTCCGTAAGCAGGTGCAGGGAAAGGCCGCCTTCGTGCTGGACACACCTGAGATGAGGCGCGTGAGGGAGACCCAGCGCATCATTTCTGGGGTCAGAGTTCACGGATTACTTCCTGCCGATGCCACTAGGCCGCCGTCTTGTTTCTGTTTTCAACAACAGGTCACAAATGAGAGGCAGTTCCCCTTAAAGGGACAGAGCGTGCGCTTAGTGACACCTAGTGGTGAGGAAGCAGAATGCAACACACAACCCTCAGCTTGTTGAAACCGTGGTGGCTTGTGGGTAAAAAGAGTTGTTTGATTAAGAACCTTACCGTATCCATGCTTTTTCATGCCAAATAATTAAATTAAATTACATAATTAATAATTAAAACGTTTATAGATTTTTTCAAAACAAACATTCTGAACATGATTGGTTAACTTGTAGAGCAACAAAGTCACCTTATCGGGTCGTTGATTCCTCTCGTAAATAACAGTGAAGGTCATAGCTGATAATAATAAGTGATGAACACTGACGTCCTTTGAATACAATTCGTAGCTTCAGGTCCTAATTAACTACATACCTCCCTCTGAATGTTCCTTAAACGTCTGTGGTCCTGGGTCTTCTCAGGTGAGGTACCACGAGGACTTCGAGAAGAGCAAAGGCAGCTTCACACCCACCACCTCCGACCCGGTGACGGAGCGTGTGAAGAAGAACACGCAGGACTTCAGCGACATCAACTACCGCGGCATCCAGAGGCGCGTGGTGGAGATGGAGAGGAGGCGCGCCATCGAGCACGACCAGGAGACAACCACCGGTAGTGCCTAGCTCCTAGCTCCTGGCTCCTAGCTCCTGGCTCCTAGCTCCTGGCGGCTAGCTCTTAGCAGCTAGCTGTCGTTTGTTTGTGGTGTCACACACAAAGCGGGCAAATGAAGACTGAACTTAAAAAATCCACTGAGAGACATTTGAACTGAAAAAGAAATGGAAAAAGAAAGAACAAAAACTTTGCAAAAAGTTATATTGTGCGACTTTGATTAGAGTTAGTGCGTTAACATTATCCCGATTGTTTACAACACGTTTAAATCTGTGTGATATCGTCTCATGAACTAACTTTTGAATGATAAAATTATTAGATCATTAATTCACTATTATCTGCTTCTGTTTTTTAACTGAATGGAAGATTTATAATCAGACATCTGGTTGTTTTTAGAAGAAGCTAAGCTAACGTTAGATGTGTCTTTGTTAGGTTATCAATGAAACAAGCTAAGCTAACGTTAGCATCAGCTCGGTTGTTGTAGATATTTGAACTGAAAAGAAATTCATATTTTATTCAAATTCAAATACTTTTATTCATATGGAGAGAAAATGCAAATAACGTTCTCATAAATTGCACCCGAATCCAAACAATAACGTCATAACTCAAATTATCAGAACATCAGCAATATCTTCTATTTCTCTCAACTGAATCTATTTATAGGGGTCGTCGTGGCGCAGGGGTTAGAGAAGGTGTGCTGGGAAGCACAAGGTTGTTGGTTCGATTCCAGGCTGCCCCATGTTCCACGTCGAAGTGTCCCTGAGCAAGACACCTAACCCCTAATTGCTCCCCGGGCAAAAATGTGAAAAAAGCCTTGGGTTTAAAAGTGTAATGTAAGTCGCTTTGGATAAAAGCGTCTGCTAAATGACATGTAATGTAATGTAATGTAATGTATTTAAAACGTGATAATCCATATTTCTATTGTCCCACGGACAGATGATTTTTCCCATCGACCCTTAAGGGCTTAATACATAAATCATGGGAGGAACAAACTGACTGATGTTGTATCTGACCCGTAGATCTGCGTGTTTGGCGGACGAACCCCGGTTCCGTGTTCGACTACGACCCGGCTGAGGACAACATCCAGTCCAGAAGCCTCCACATGATGTCAGGTGAGAAGAGACCAATCGATGCGTATTAAATGGTAATAAACGGTAAGAGATGTCCAAATGAATACAAATGGCGTCATCTCAGTGACCTTGTAAAGTATTAGCTTCAAGTTTAGCATCTATATGCCAAATATAAATACAATATACAAATATAAATATATTTCAAAAGCTTGTTATCATATTTAATGTAAATCATATTATGTGTAATAATATTTAAATTACCCACAGTAAATAAAAGTGTATATATATAAAGTGTTCACACGAAGCCTTAAAACCTTTAATTAATAATGTTTTAATTCATAAATCACCACTGAAGGATTCCCGATCTTAATTGACTGGTAATGGAGGAGTCGTGTTTCAATCTTCAGTCCAGGCGCAGCGGCGCAGTAAGGAGCACTCCCGCTCCACCAGCGCCCTGAGCGGCCTGGGGGACGAGAAGTCCGAGCTGTCCCAGGACCCGGACCACCACATGTCCCTCTACAGCAACGGCTTCATGGCCTCCTCCGCCGGTACGTCCTGCGGAGACGCCTTGGTGTGCGGCATCGACCCACCGGGCTGCTTAACGGTCTCATGTGCACATGTGTTGTGTTACAGGCTACCAACACGCTAAGACGGTGGAGCTGCAGCAGAGGTCCTCGTCCGTGGCCACGCAGCAGACCACCGTGTCCTCGGTCCCCTCCCACCCCTCCACCACCGGGGTGAGACACACACACACACACCCCTCCACCACCGGGGTGAGACACACACACACACACCCCTCCACCACCGGGGTGAGACACACACACACACACACCCCTCCACCACCGGGTGAGACACACACACACACACCCCTCCACCGCTGGGGTGAGACACACACACACCCCTCCACCGCTGGGGTGAGACACACACACACACCTCCACCACTGGGGTGAGACACACACACACACCCCTCCACCACTGGGGTGAGACACACACACACCCCTCCACCGCTGGGGTGAGACACACACACCCCTCCACCACCGGGGTGAGACACACACACACACACCCCTCCACCACCGGGGTGAGACACACACACACACACACCTCCACCACTGGGGTGAGACACACACACCCCTCCACCAGCAGGGTGAGACACACACACACATACACCCCTCCACCGCTGGGGTGAGACACACACACCCCTCCACCACCGGGGTGAGACACACACACACACCTCCACCACTGGGGTGAGACACACACACCCTCCACCACCAGGGTGAGACACACACCCCTCCACCACTGGGGTGAGACACACACACCCTCCACCGCCAGGGTGAGACACACACACCCTCCACCACCAGGGTGAGACACACACCCCTCCACCACCAGGGTGAGACACACACCCCTCCACCACCAGGGTGAGACACACACACCCTCCACCACCAGGGTGAGACACACACCCCTCCACCAGCAGGGTGAGACACACACACACACACACCCCTCCACCGCTGGGGTGAGACACACACACACACCCCTCCACCACTGGGGTGAGACACACACACACACCCCTCCACCGCTGGGGTGAGACACACACACACACCCCTCCACCGCTGGGGTGAGACACACACACACACACCCCTCCACCAGCAGGGTGAGACACACACACACACCCCTCCACCGCTGGGGTGAGACACACACACACACACACCCCTCCACCACCGGGGTGAGACGTGTTGCGGTAAACATTCACTTTATTTTGTCCTAAAAAATCTCGACGTAGAGAACGACGATAATTCATTTAATTTCTGTCAGCAAGAAGAAAACTAAATATCACCGTCCTGATCCCTTAACTCTTGACCTCTCCCTCTCTGATTGACCTCTCCACAGAAAACGGTGCGCGCCATTTATGACTACGGCGCCGCAGACAACGACGAGGTCTCCTTCAAGGACGGCGACGTCATCGTCAACGTGCAGGCCATCGACGAGGGCTGGATGTACGGCACGGTGCAGCGCACCGGCAAGACCGGCATGCTGCCCGCCAACTACGTGGAGGCCATCTGAGAGACGCCCCGACCCCGGCCACGTAGTTTGTAGTGCTTCATGTGACCGTTATCCTCCACGTGTATGTTATCTTCTACGTGACCGCAATCCTCCATGTGACCGTTATCCTCCATGTGACCGTTATCCTCCATGTGACCGTTATCCTCCACGTGACCCTTATCTTTCATTTGACCCTTATCTTCCATGTGAGCGTTACCCTCCACGTGACCGTTATCTTTCATTTGACCCTTATCTTCCATGTGAGCGTTACCCTACACGTGACCGTTATCTTTCACGTGTCCTGTAGATGTAACGTACATAATATTTCTGACCACACTACTTCTTATCGACATTTTGAAACTCTCGCCAACGCGCCCTTTGTATATTTATAGAACATAAATACTAGCATATATGAAACATTCTCCTCTCAAGTAGTTTCCGATTATCGGCGTTAATGGAAAACTGAGGAGAGAAAAAGAAACGAGTGTGATGACGAAACGCAGGAGGAGTCCATCAGCGTCTTCCTCAGCGATGAAGAGTCTCAGTTTTCCCTCCTGAATGTGTGTTTGTTTGGATCAATAAAGCACACGAGCTCCTGCAGCACTCACATGTCCTCGTATTATTGAACATGTCTATCTAGATCTGTCTCTGATCATGTGACATTGTAAACAAACGGCGTTTAGATTAGCGGGAGGTTTAGCTAGTAGCATTAGCCGCTCGCTAACCAGATTCTCCTCAGTTAGCTTGTGGTGCGTTCAGGTTCTGCTCAGTGAAAACCAGAACATGTTATTGTGATGTGTTCACACGTAAGCTGTAAAATGTAGTTTTAAGGTTAAATAAAAAGGTTTTCACATGACTATGAAATATATATTAGAGGTGAGTTATGATCCATTTAATATAAATATATATGTCTGCTTCAAGAGAAAAAAGATGCAACTTCTTTAAACAATGTATTTTATTTCAAAGTGGAATTCCAGCTGTGGTCTTTTTCTCAAAGATCTGTAATTCTAGATTATTTTCTCAAATCATTTAAAAAATATAATTTATTTTACATTTGGTACATTTGAAACCATTAGATATTAAAGAAAATTAAACAAAATCAGTGGAAATGATCTGCAGTGTGGATTTGTCACTTCATCTCTTCAACTTCAAGCTTCTATGATAATAATAATAACTGTTTCACACGGTGAGTTGGAATCAACATCTTCATCAGTATAAACAAGGACAAAAACACATTTTTTGGGTTGCCAGATCTCAACTATCTTCTCCAGTACAACATTCATTTGACCTTTGATTTCCATCCATATTCATTTATTACAATCAAAGGCGTGTTTTGATTATAATAACAGCATTTAAATCTCAATTTTTATCACAGATTATTTACCAACTTTGGCTGTTTATGATGTTTATAGGTCATCAAATCAGACGCTACCGTTCACTCGTTGTCAATGACCTTATGAATGAGTCACCAGAGAAGCTTCAGAACCCAGAAGGTTTTTACGGCTTAAGTATAGTTAGTTATAAAAGTCATTCAACCAGCTTTAATAGAGTTGTTAGTCACAGCTTATAAAACACATTTTTCTTTCGTCATTTAGACGTCAGATGATCACATCCAGAGTTTCTCCAGCTTCAAAGAAAACGACCATCGTTTCCTTCAATGACTTTTTGGCTTAAAATGTCTTTTTGGGGGAAAAATAAACCTCCTTTGTGTCGCGAGTCACGTGAAGCTTTCTCTCCGTCACGCTGACGTTGGGTCTCAGAGGGAGAGCGAGGTCACCTGGCGAGCTCACCTGGGCGCTCGCTGCAGACTCAGCAGACCCGCCCTCTGGTGGTACTGCTTCTCTTTGGCCGCCGCCACCTTGGCGCTCAGATCCACGGGCTTCTCGAAGAAGTTCACCAGCGTCTGTTCGGTGAGCAGCGACGCAACGATCTGCGCGAAGCTCACCGTCCACTCGCCGTCGTCTCGGGCGACCTCTGACCCCGAGCCGCGGTGTCCGGCCTCGCCGATCTGCAGCACGAGGCTGGTCACGTGGGCGATGGCCTGGAAGAGCTCGCTCTCCTCGGGGTCGCCGTGGAACATGCTGTAGAGTGTCTTACAGAACTGGATGAACTGGCTCTGTGGACCAAGAGGGGGAAATGTCAAAGTTAAAATACGCCCGAGTCAGAAATGTTGAAATTCTTCACTCCGCGTCTGATAAGCGGGAGATATGACATGACGCCAGGTAGTCGTGTACCTGGTTCATGAGCGGCACAGGCTTCTCCACGTCCTTCTCCCTCTCCCTCCCCAGGTCCTTCAGCATCTGCTTCAGCTGCTCCAGGTAGTCCGGCTCTTCTGCTGCAGCACCTGGAACCACAGCGAGTCACATGAGAGCGAGCCCGCCCGTAACTCCGCCTCCCTCAGCCCCACCCTGCCTCGCGCTGCACCAACCAGAGGGCAGGGTCACACGGAGGGGTCTGTTGGTGGACATCGGGGGGCTCTTCATCAGGGACGGGTCGTCCTCGCTCTCAGTCAGAGCTGCAGACAAACACGTCTTCATTAGTAAGATGTGTGTTCATGACAGCGGGCTGATGCCCCGATGGCACATCGTCAAGGACCTGGTGGGATGTGCAGACGATACAGCAGCCGTATCTTCTCATTCAGCTCCTCACAGTACAACGTGTCTGAAAGAGAGACAAGATGAATGAAAGGGTCCCTTTATCATCCATTTGAACCTCCCCCCCCTCCGCCCACTCACCCAGCCAGCCCGTGAACTCCCTGAAGGTCACCAGGTTGTCCCCGTCCTGGTCCAGGAGGGTGAAGGTGCGGTTGGCGAGCGTGTCGACGTGCTGGTGGGCGTCGCCGGGCCACGGCGCCAGCAGCCCGTAGAGGCTCTTGAACTGAGGCCGGTCCAGCCGGTACTGGCGCTCCACGTGGGAGCGGCACGAGTCGCCGGGACGCCACGCCGCCGCCTCCGCAGCCGCCGCCGAGCTGCCGTCGCCCCAGTACAGGCTGATGAAGTGCTCCGTCTAAAAGGGGGAGGAGACGCAAGCCAGACGGGACAGGGGGACATTGACCAGGAAATATGGACGAGAAGATATGGACAAGGAGACATGGAGGAGGAGACAAAGAGACATGGAAGAAGAGACATGGAGACATGGAGGAGGAGACATGGAGACATGGAAGAGGAGACATAGAGACATGGAGGGAGACAAGGAGACATGGAGGAGGAGACAAGGAGACATGGAGGAGGAGACAAGGAGACATGGAGGAGGAGACAAAGAGACATGGAAGAGGAGGCATAGAGACATGGAAGAAGAGACATAGAGACATGGAAGAAGAGACATAGAGACATGGAAGAAGAGACAAGGAGACATTGAGGAGGAGACATGGAAGGAGACATAGAAGAGGAGACATGGAAGAGGAGACATGGAGACATGGAAGAGGAGACATAGAGACATGGAAGGAGACATGGAGGAGGAGACAAAGAGACATGGAAGAGGAGGCATAGAGACACGGAAGAAGAGACATGGAGACATGGAGGAGGAGACATGGAAGGAGACATAGAAGAGGAGACATGGAGACATGGAAGAGGAGACATAGAGACATGGAAGAGGAGGCATAGAGACATGGAAGAGGAGGCATAGAGACATGGAAGAAGAGACATAGAAGAGGAGACATAGAGACATGGAAGGAGACATGGAAGAGGAGACATGGAGACATGGAGGAGGATAGATGGAAGGAGACATAGAGACATAGAAATAGAGACATGGAGGAGGAGACATAGAGATATAGAAGAAGAGACATGGAGACATGGAGGAGGAGACATGGAAGGAAACATAGAGACATAGAAGAAGAGACATCGAGAGGAAGAGGAAGAGGAGATACCTTGAAGAGGTCGTAGACGGCGGACAGGGTCTCTGCAGAGATGGAGACATCTGGAGTCACCACCCTCAGCTGCAGGAGGAGAGGAGGAGGAGGTGTGAGAGGAGGCGGACTTTGGGGCGTTACCTGTAGCGGTCTGGGGGCGGGGCTCTGCTCACGGCGTTGTCCTTGGTTGTGTCCTCGTGCGCCTGCAGCACTCGGATCCGGTGGCGGCACCGCAGACCCTCCACCTGCCGCACCGTGAGGTCTCCGAATCGCTGAAGGGGGGACAAGGAGACACCGGGAGGTTTAGACCGACCTGGAGGACAAGTCCTCCGTCACCTCCACCTTCCCGCCTCAGACTCGCTGATTATCGTTTCTATGACTGAACATTAATGAACCTGATGAAAACGGTTAGCGGGTCGGACCTCGTGGGACTCGTTGATGAGGTCGGTGATGTTTGTGTGTCTCACAGCGGGGGCGTCGCCGCTGCTGCTGCTGTTATGGGTGGTGCTGGCGTCCTCGGCGGCAGCAGGCGGCGAGGACGGAGGACATGGCGACTCTTCGCTTCCCACCTGGTCCAGAAAACTGCACGGAGACAAGAGGCGTGTCCTTCAGAGAGCTTCATAGACATCGCCACGCCCACAGGAAATAACACGTGGCGCCAGCTGCTGTCTTTTTCCTGCTCCTCCGTGGTGATCGATCACATGTTGGTATAAACGTATATAGACGTCATGTCGTATATTCAAAGAGAAGCCGGGACACCTGGCGAGGATCATCAGCGCCTGGCCGTCGTCCGTGCAGGCGGAGAGCAGCGCGGCGTTGGCCTCCAGCGCCGTCAGGCCCAGGCGGAAGATGGCGTTGATGCCGTGGAGGAAGAAGCAGTCGACCACGCGCACGGCGCTGAGGAAGGGCAGCACGCTGAGGAAGAGCGTGAGGAACCAGGAGAGGGAGACGGAGGAGAGGGCGGAGACGTCCGGCACGCGCTCCGCCAGCTCCGGCAGACGCTCCCGGATCAGCTGCTCGAAGACGGACTGGTCCACCTGGGCGCCTGGGGGGGGCAAAGGGTCGGGATGCGCGTCAGATAATTACAGATTTTCATTCATTTGCTGACTTAAGAAACAATAATAGTTCTTTAAATGTAGTTTTCGCGTTTTCAAATATGAAATTAATGGTGTCAGAAATATAACAAGAACATTTATACGGTTCTGCGTTTACTCAAATCACAATAAATCAGATCAGTTATTGTTATTTACAGTATTCTTTCATTTAAAACCACAAACATAATAAACTAAACGTCTTATTTTATTCACTTAACTGTGGTTACATGCAGTAGTCATTCTTTAATTCTTATTATTTCTAATTATTTTACATTTTGAAAAAGTCCATCACGTTGATCTTATCTTTCTATTTGCTTATTTATAAAAGTAAGAATCGCTTTACTTGCTAAATAAATGAGTATTTTCAGTATTGTTTAGTGTATAAGATCCTTGGTCACTAGATGGCAGCAGTGTTGTTTATTGACACAAATACAATCTGCTGCTTAAGAAGAAAAGCTTCATTATTTTAATATAATAAGAACAATCACATTAAGAAGAATCATCCAAACTCTGCTCACTAATGGGCTCCGTAAAGTCTCTCAGTTTAAACTAATAGAAATATGAAATAACTGCTGCCCTAAAATCAGAGCTCCCAATATAAATATAAGAACACAAACATCCATTACTCAAAGGAAGAGGAAGCAAAGTGCTTCACAAACACAGGAAATGAGGACATAAATAATCTGTTTGTCCGATCAACAGCCAGGAGGCACAAAACCACTTTAACCGCGGAGCAGCCGATTGGAGGCCGCCCCTTGACCTCCGACCTCTCACCTATGACCCTGCGGTTGAAGTAGTCCGGCAGCATCCTCTCACAAACGGCCACCAGCAGCCAGAAGGCTTCTTCTTCTTTGGTGTAGAGGAGCAGCACCGAGGCCAGGATGTTCATCGACTGAGAGGGAGGAGACAACACACCAGGGTCAGAGGTCACCGCCACGAGGTGCTTGGTTCACAGCTTTTGAACTTTCAATATTTTCACACATGTAATTGATTATATTTATGATTTACCAACAATAGTTTATATTAGAGAGCGTCAACCTCTGGTTCTTTAAAATTCACGTGTTAAAGCTGCATTCTCTGTAGTGACCAGCAGGGGGCGACTCCTCTGCTCCCATAGACGTCTATGAGGAAATGGCTCTACTTCTCTGTAGTGACCAGCAGGGGGCGACTCCTCTGCTCCCATAGACGTCTATGAGAAAATGACTCTACTTCTCTGTAGTGACCAGCAGGGGGCGACTCCTCTGCTCCCATAGACGTCTATGAGGAAATGACTCTACTTCTCTGTAGTGACCAGCAGGGGGCGACTCCTCTGCTCCCATAGACGTCTATGAGGAAATGACTCTACTTCTCTGTAGTGACCAGCAGGGGGCGACTCCTCTGCTCCCATAGACGTCTATGAGGAAATGACTCTACTTCTCTGTAGTGACCAGCAGGGGGCGACTCCTCTGCTCCCATAGACGTCTATGAGGAAATGACTCTACTTCTCTGTAGTGACCAGCAGGGGGCGACTCCTCTGCTCCCATAGACGTCTGTGAGGAAATGACTCTACTTCTCTGTAGTGACCAGCAGGGGGCGACTCCTCTGCTCCCATAGACCTCTATGAGGAAATGACTCTACTTCTCTGTAGTGACCAGCAGGGGGCGACTCCTCTGCTCCCATAGACGTCTATGAGGAAATGACTCTACTTCTCTGTAGTGACCAGCAGGGGGCGACTCCTCTGCTCCCATAGACGTCTATGAGGAAATGACTCTACTTCTCTGCAGTGACCAGCAGGGGGCGACTCCTCTGCTCCCATAGACGTCTATGAGGAAATGACTCTACTTCTCTGCAGTGACCAGCAGGGGGCGACTCCTCTGCTCCCATAGACGTCTGTGAGGAAATGACTCTACTTCTCTGTAGTGACCAGCAGGGGGCGACTCCTCTGCTCCCATAGACGTCTATGAGGAAATGACTCTACTTCTCTGTAGTGACCAGCAGGGGGCGACTCCTCTGCTCCCATAGACGTCTGTGAGGAAATGACTCTACTTCTCTGTAGTGACCAGCAGGGGGCGACTCCTCTGCTCCCATAGACGTCTATGAGGAAATGACTCTACTTCTCTGCAGTGACCAGCAGGGGGCGACTCCTCTGCTCCCCATCTAAGTCTAAGTCTCCTCTAAGTCTTCTTCAATGTAGCATGATGTTCATTTAGTGACTGATGGTCCATGTAGAGTCACTGGACGGGGCTACATGCTGATTGACAGATCTCTAATACGCCATAAAGCTGGGGATGCTTTGGGGTGGGGCTACATGCTGATTGACAGGTCTCTATCAGAGATGTATACTGCGTCCTCCTCAGTCCATAAATGGTCACTTCTTATTCACTGGTTGCAAAAAAACAAGATGGCAGCGGGCATAAGGCCAAACGTGTGGCTACCTACAAACCAAATGAGTTTGCTTTGTGTTTTTTTACTACACCTGTGAAAATATAATAGTTATCCTTTAAGGTTTGTCATGTCTTATCAGTGAGTAGGATTTGCTTTATGTGTTAATTACAAAACTGTTAAATATAAATGATATTTAGGATTCGGTCCACCTCCTCATACTAATACTCGTACCACCCCCCTAATACTCGTACCACCCCCCTACCTGACAGTATCCGATCTTGGGGTTGCGGTGGGCGTAGGCGGTGAGGACGCGCCTCAGCGCGGCGATGCCGGTGGGGTTCTGGAAGGCCGGGTGGTCCGGCAGCGAGCGGTGGAGGTCTCGCTCGATCTCCTCCGTGGCCAAGCTGCTGTGGCCCATCGACTTCTGCACCACGCTGGCGTAGTAACCCTGGTGGGCCTCCACCTCCGAGCACGCGTCTGCAACAACAACCACGGGCGCCACCGGTCAAAGCAACGCACGCGGCGCTATGACAGCTAATGCTAACTAGCTCAGGTCGCTAACTGCTAAGGTCGACAGACGTTTCACTCAGTTTTAAATGGAACCAGTTAACGGGAAATGACCATATATGGACGTAGAGCGGGCGCATACGTCCCTGATTGACACCTGCCAATCCCATTAGCCCCGCCCTAAAGCATCCCCTCTTTTATGGGGGTGGTGACTAGGACTAGGACATTTAAGGAGGTTGCTTCCTGTACTGAATCCTTCACACGCGCCTCCTACCCGAGAGGGTCATCCACAGCTCCCCCCGCAGCGACTCCGGTATCCCCATGGCAACGAGCCGGTGCATCTTGTCCGTGCGGAACATGTGGACGCCGCGACCGAACTCCGAGAAATGCTCCTCCCACCGCCGCTCCTTCTCCCGCTCCGCCCTCTGCGAAACACCATCAGACACTGTTAAGGCGGCCGCGCCGGCGTTGGCGAGCGGGGGGGGGGGGGGGGGTCCTGAGGGGACTCGTCTCCTCCACCTGCGTGCCGTCGCTTCCGCGCTGGTTCTGGTGGAACGCCGTCATCAGGGCCTCGCTGTTGACGGTGTTGCGCAGAACCTGCTCCTCCATCTCGTCCTCGTCGGCGGGGGCGGTGTCGTAGCAGAAGGTGTAGTAAGGGGTGGGGGCGCTCTGAGCGTGAGGGGTTTAGAAGGAGCAGTTCATTCGAACACGAGAAGCAGTTTGATTCAGGCTTTTAACGGAGTCTCGTCTATTGGATGAAGAAAAAGCCGCCGCGTAAAATAGCAGAATGTCAACGAGAAGTCAGTCAAAGTACATTTGGACCTTTGTTGCACGTCGTTGTCGAGACACAACAACACTATAAAAAATACCAAAGAAATCTGTAAACGAGTAAGAAAATAAAAGAGGTCTAAATAAAATATATACATTTATAAACAACCAAATTAGAAAATAATAATCATTTTCTATTGCACACTATTCTTTTACAGATACAAGGGGGGGCTCACCGCGCTCCTCTTGCCGTCCCTCCGGCTGCGGAACGCGGACTTCTTCCACTGCAGCGCCCTCAGTCTGGAGCCCACGTTCTCCACCAGCTGGTCCCGGGCCGGCAGCTCGATCAGCTGGAAGGCCTTCTTGGTGCGCAGGCTGACGATGACGGGGTTGGGGAGCAGGGCGGTGCTCTCCGCCTTCTCTATGGACAACACCTGGGGGGGGGGAGACACCCCCGAAAGAGTCCTTAAAGTAAACAGGACGGGTGCCTGGTCGCAGTAACTACATTCATATTGCATTATATAAATAAGTGATTTATTATTATATAAATTGCTCCGTACAATAAGTCACACACATTGTGGCAGCTGCTAATGAGCCGCTTACATCTGTGACCCCTGAGCTTGAGACGGACGGACGGACACGTACCTCGGACAGCGGGATGAGCAGCATGCAGACGGCCTCCTCCCGGCTGGAGAAGCACAGGTATCCGTCGGTGGCGTAGAGGGTCCCGGCCGTGTGGCAGCGGGCGTGGGGGGTCCACACCGAGCACGGGGCCACCTCGTGGAGACGCTCGCTGCGAGGGAGCCTGAACAGGGCCAGGACGTACTCCCTCAGCGCCTGCTCCTCCAGGACCCTGAGGGGAGGGCAGAGAGTGAGGCGCCTGAAGACAACACAAAGGACCCCTTAGCCCCCTTTTGTTTGAACCCACGGATCAACCAACGGATGTGTAAAGTAAAGATAAAGCTTCACGTGTTTAAGCTGCATTCTGTGTAGTGACCAGCAGGGGGCGACTCCTCTGCTCCCATAGACGTCTATGAGGAAATGACTCTACTTCTCTGTAGTGACCAGCAGGGGGCGACTCCTCTGCTCCCATAGACGTCTATGAGGAAATGACTCTACTTCTCTGTAGTGACCAGCAGGGGGCGACTCCTCTGCTCCCATAGACGTCTATGAGGAAATGACTCTACTTCTCTGTAGTGACCAGCAGGGGGCGACTCCTCTGCTCCCATAGACGTCTGTGAGGAAATGACTCTACTTCTCTCTGGATTTATTCCCTCAGTGGACACGAGTTCATGGTCTCATTGTCTAGTTTCAAGTCGTCAACACAGCGTGATGTTCATTTGTTAAATGATGGTCTATTTAGAGTCAGACTGACCATAAAGCAGGGGATGCTTTAGGGCGGGGCTACAGGCTGATTGACAGGTCTCTATATCGGGAAGTGACTACGGTCTGAGTATGTTGACTTCCTGTTCGCCGGTTGCGAGAACAGGAATATCTCTCGTTGCGGTCTGCCACCCGTCTGAATCTGCTGTTCAGCTCCACTTCCTGTTATGGTTTGAGGTTTTTAAAGACAGAAACGACAAACCCCGTTTTATCTAAACATCTAACGGAAATCAGGTTTGTGGTTTCCCTCGATGGAACCTGCTAACCAAAGGAATGACGATACATCTGGGTCTTCGTCACCGTGTAGAGGAACATACTAAAGCCCCCGTCCGCCGCCTCCAGGTTCGTTCGGTTCACATCCTGGTCCCGGAGCTGGAACCGTGTTGTCGTGGTAACGGAGCAGCCGGACCGGCCCTCACTGACCTTTTGGTGATGCGGGCGGGCTGCTGCAGGACTCGGTCCACCTCCAGGCCCTCGCTGTCCAGCAGCCTCCTGAGGGCGATGTCAGCCAGCTGACCTATGACCCCGAAGGCCTCGTCCGGGTTCAGGAACATGGAGAACTCCCTCTGCCGGCGGCGCGTGCTGATGCGGACGGCGTCCGTCATCAGACCGCCGGAGACTCGCTCCAACCACGTCACCTCCGCCCAGGGAATCACCAACTTTACTGCAAAAAAAATAGATTCTCAATCTCAGTCCAAACAAAAAAAAAGAGGTTTGAAGGTCAGAGCCCCCCCTCCGGGGTACGGACCTTCCTTCCCCAGCAGGAAGGAGTAGAAGGCGGCGTGGTTGATGCTGAGGTAGAGGAAGCCCTGCCGCGGCACCCGGCCCTTCCAGCAGCAGCACGAGTAGTACGTCACCAGCTTCTCCGACGAGGGGAGGCCGAAGTGCAGCTCGAACTTCACCAGCGCCTCCCTGAACTTCTCCGGCTCCTCCTCCTGGGCGGCCTGCCGGCTCCGAACCTCCTCCGCGATGAGGCCCTACGGGGGGGGGGGGGGGGGGGGGTCAGACCGGTTTACTCATCAGGGGGCTACGTCTGAACCCACAGCGGGGGGGGCTCCCCCTCCGTCCTCACCCTGACTTTCCCTCTGACGAAGCTCGCCACGTCCTCCTTGTTCTCGAACACGCAGAGGGAGCGCAGCAGGTTGTGGACCAGCCAGTCCCAGTGCCTCCTCACCTCCTCCGCGGCGGCCCCTGGGGGACAGAGGAGGAGCAGAGAGTCAGCGGACGGCCCACCCCCTCAGAGGGGTCTCCGTGGGAGGCCCGAGGGGGGAGGGGGGGAGTCCGGCTCACCGTTGGCGATGACCCAGCTGACCTGGGACCCGGGGACCTGGAGGAGGATTCTGAAGGGGGAGACCCGGGCGTTGGAGTCCAGCACCGAGTCCAGAGCGCCGACCAGTAGACCTGCAGAGACCCGGAGAGGAATAAATACGTATCTGGATGTCAGGTCACTTTCACCCGCGTCTGTGGACACGAGGAGCAGCTGATCTGAGATCTGCTCTTTTTATCCGTTTGTTTTTCTCTTGAGAATTAAAGACAAGAGAAGTCAGGTTTGAATAAAGTGATGCCGGTGTTTAATATATATATATATATATATACGCGTCTGTGTATAATACGTCTGTATATGTCTGTTAGAGAAATGTAGTCGAGTTAAAAGTATAGTTTGTCTCCCCCCAAAAAATTGTGAAGCACAAGTATTAAATATAAAATGGAAATCGTCAAGTCGAGCTCTCGTTTCAAAAACTCCATATCAACAAATATCACGTTCTATAAATAAATATCTGAATGAAATGACCTCATGCTTCTGTTGACTTGTGTGAGTTAAACGGAAGCCGATCGGAGGCGTTCGTTGGATTCAGTTCACGCTGGAGGACGACAGGCCTCCATCGCCATGACGACCAAGTACACAACGTAAACCCCCGGACAGGAAGTTCCTACTGCTGCTGTGAAGAAGCCACCAGAACAAACCCCCCCCCCCCCCCAGAGGAAGCCGGGAGAGGAAACAGCAAACATGGCAGGAGCATAAATGTTTCTATTGTAAAGCAACACAACGAAGGCCTAAAGCACGCGGGGAGACGAGTTCAGAGGTCATTTACCCAGGTGCAGTTTGGGTGGGGTTTGGGTGTAGTTAGAGGGGTAAACAGAGGGGAGGACGGAGGTCTCACTCTGCTTCAGATCTCTGACGCAAACGTCCAAACAGGAAGTGAGAGACTTCTGTCCCCACAAAGCGGCCTCAGTCTGATTGGTGTGTGTTTTTAAAGGCAAACACGCAACTTTAACGTTGTTCTAATCAACCAGCTGGACATTTCACATGTCCACTTCATTTAGAAAGTGATGTCCACTTCATTTAGAAAGTGATGTCCACTTCATTTAGAAAGTGATGTCCACTTCTGAAACAGAAACCCGTATGTTTTCACTTGTGTTTGTTGTGTGAGGATCAGATTTAAATCCGGCTGGTTTACATCCTTCTCTTTGAGGAAGGAGGGACGTCAACACAACCACACATTTGACACATTTCTGTCGGGTTTAACCGTCGCACTCAGCATCATAATAGAACCAGAAGTGGACAAACGTCCCGTGACGTGCTTTGTAAGCGCAATGAATCGGGCCTACTTGTAACTTTGGACTTGTTTCTCCGGCGTTTCTCGCAGTGTTCGACACGGTTTCATTGTCCCGGGTGACGCACGCGTGTCCTCCTCTGGTGGACACAGCGGGACTGAGCGGGACTGTCCCCCCCCCGAGGTACCTGAGATGCGTCCCGCGGGCTCCCCGTGTCCTCTCCTCCTCTGCAGGAGGAAGAAGTCGTTGCTCCTCTCCGTCACCCAGAGCTTCAGAGCGTTCTTCAGCAGGACCTCCTCCGGGTTCAGCCACATCGTCTCTGCTGGTTGTCGGTCTCTTGGCGCGGGCAGGAGACCCGGAGGAAAGCCCCTCCTGGGTCTCAGACACTTCCCCTGGTTGATTCCAGCGGTGGGGTCTCAGGCTGCTGTCCCCCCCCCCCCCCCGGACAGCTGTAGGCTTCACGCTTCCTCCCCTCGAGGCTGCTGCTCCGCCGCAGCAGCTGGAGCTGCACAAAGATCGTCTATGCGAAGCAACGACTCAACCTGGAACTGAATCTGTTCAACCTGAAAGATCCTAAATCCTGACGAGAAAACGCTGCATTCTCTTTAATCGGGTGTTTGATATTTGGAATTTTTATTTGATCACCTTAACAATCTCGTTGTAGGATAATATCCATGCGTATTGCGGTAAAAACGCGTTAGCCGCATACACAAAGACTGCTTCGCGGTTCTTGAAAAAGGACAGAGTAGGAGCTCTTCGTTTCATTTCTTTACAGCCACATTTCGCCAACTTTTCCCTTGCACCACTTCCGGCGTGGGGCCTGTGGGCCCCTGTGATTGGCTGCGGGGCGCTCAGGTGCTCGGCACGTTCGTTCTCCCACGAAGGCTCCTGGCTTCAGAGTAGAAGAATATTACACATTCACCTCCTATTGAGATCCGCTTTTTAATCTGCATCTTCGTTTATTCATACAAGGATGCTATTTTCATAATAACTACCGTCATAACAAATAAAGATAACATTGTTTTTTATTGATATGAAAGAAAAGAAACAATGTTGCCAAAGCATCCAAATAAAAAAGGCAGATAACATATCAAGATGATTATGAACGAAACATTACAATTGTTATAGAATAATAGATGTACAGCATTAGAACTACATTCCAACAAGCAGTGCGTTTTCTAAAAAATCGTTTTCTTTTGGTTGCCTTGTTTTTTAGTTTCTCAATGTTTAGTGAACATAAACCCAACTATCAAAGCACATTGACGTGCAGTCATTGCGCTGCTGCTGGAAGTCCACCTATGATCGAGATAGACCACGTGGGTATAAATATAAACCCAATACTCATTTCACTCAGAACGGTGTGAAGAAGAGGAAGTAGAAAAATAGGCAAGCAAGTGAAACTAAGAGGAGCTTAAAGATTTCACACGAAGAGAATCCTGTTCTGCTATAACACTGTGAATCTATCTGAGTATCAATCTGTTTTATTCAATTGTGTCTTGCAGTTTTGTTTTTCGCTATATTTCATATACATTTACATGAAATACTTTTCTATTTTCTTGGTCCAACTGCTATCGAGAAAAAAAACGGGCGAATTCCAAGCGGTTCGTGTGTGTGTTTGCGTGCGCGTGTGTTCGTGTGCGCGCGTGCGTGGTCGCACCTGTTGGCTCTCCTACTCAGCGGCCACAAATGGAATGCTGCACTCACACCTTATATGGTCAGGTTGAGAATCACCCGGAAGTCGGTGTCCCTTTTATTATTGTCCCAGCTTTCACGGAAGAGTTCCTCATCTGTTTAAACAGGGGTTTTCTCGCTGTGCCGCCACACGAGTGATCCTAAAACATATTGGTTGTTGTGCTCTTATTGTATAATGAGTTAAATGGGTTTTCTTTTAATCCCGGACGGGTTCGTGCTCATTTCCACCGTTTGTTCCCCGTCGGACGTGTTCCGTCGGCGGTCCTTTCTGCTTCCGTGTGTGTGAGCGGAGCAGCGGTGTGATTCCAGAGGAAGCTTCTTCCCGTCAGAATGCAGGTCAGTCAACTTCACACAACTAGAAACGTTTTGTGTTTGAAGCCCGTGAACGAGACGGTTTGACGTCGGTGTTGGTCGTAGAGACAACTTCCGGCCAGAGCGTAGAAACTTAAGCTAGCAGAGCAGCTGTCGACAGCGAGCTAGCCAGCTAGCTAGCAAAGTGCTTCATCGCAAAGAGACATGTTCAACAGTTTGGGGATAAACCGATTAAAGTTCGTTGTTTGGAAATACATTTACCTGGTCATACATTTGATATTCTCAAATAAAATAAACATGTATAATAAATTATATATATTATTGCATATTTTATATAAAGTTCAAAATTCATTTTTTTTCTATTTATTGTTGCCATGATAATAAAAACCCAAAGAAGCAGAATGAAGGAGCGTAAATGTCGTTGTCGGCCGAATGTTTCGTCATGGGAGGTTCTTTAATCTCTCCCGCAGTTCAATTCACTTTCCACTGTCAACATCTAGTTATCGATGAAGACGAATGTGTTCTGATCTTCATCTATGGATTTAAACCGTATGCTTTGTGTTCAGGACCCAAACGAAGACACCGAGTGGAACGATATCCTGAGGAAGAAAGGCATTCTTCCTCCTAAAGAGGTTCCTAAAGATGACGAAGAGGAGGAGTTGGCTCTTCAGCAGCAGTCTGTCGGTAAGAGAAGCAGCGTTGAAGATGAACACCTGTTTCTTTATGGCTTCTTTATTCACGTCTCCTACGTAAAACATATAGTTTTCTTTGCCAATATGAACATTAGAATAATGTATATTATCTAAAATATCAGCTGATCGCTAAGGGTCAGATTCAGAACATCACGTGTGGCTGTCGTTCCTCCAGTTAAAACCTACAAGGACATGACGCTGGAGGAACTGGAGGACAACGAAGACGAGTTCGGTGAAGACGACGAAGCTGCCATTGAGATGTACAAGTAAGTGTCTTCCAAGTCAAAGTCCCATAATGCCTTTCACCTCTCTGATGGTGTGACTCCTCTCAGACAGAGGCGACTCGCCGAGTGGAAGGCGACGCAGATGAAGAACATCTTCGGGGAGATGGTGGAGATCTCCGGGCAGGACTACATCAAGGAGGTCAACGAGGCCGGAGACGGCATCTGGGTGGTGCTGCACCTCTACAAACCCGGGTAGGGGGTCCAACAAGTATGAGGACATTAAAACGAGAAAACATCTGCCGCATAAAATCTTTTAAAACTCTTCCCTACAGTTCAGAGAACGTCAGGAAGTGTTTTTGTCTCTTTTCCTTTGTGTAAATCGACAACATTGGTGATTTATTAGTATTATATCCGGTAATATTAGAAGCCCAAACATGTTCTACTTCACAAACGTAAGTGTTGGTTTTCCTTACATTTGTTTGTTATTTTACCTTATAACTTTCTTTCTCATTCTTTTCTCTTGTATAAATTTCCTCTTAAATCAAAAAAAAAATTCCGGTTATTTTTATCTTCTGTGAATATTTCAATTTAATGTTGTGTTAAACTTCGATCCAAATAGCAAAACCCTTAAGCAGTGTGGAGCGATGCCCCCCCCTCGTAACAACCTTTATGAGACGGAATTCCTAACAGATCCGTGGAAACGCCTTCTTTTCCCAGCATCCCTCTGTGCACCCTCATCAACCAGCACCTCAGCTCGCTGGCCAGGAAGTTCCCCCAGACCAAGTTCCTCAAGTCCATCTCCACCACCTGCATCGCCAACTACCCCGACCGCAACCTGCCCACCGTCTTCGTGTACCTGGGGGGGGAGATGAAGGCCCAGTACATCGGCCCGCTGGTCTTCGGGGGCATGAACCTCAAAGTGGACGGTAGGACCCTCAGAGGACGTAAAGGAGTTGATCCACATCAGCAGATACACACTTTATTCTTTTAGGACTCTTTGCCTCATTTGTTGGATCATGTTGTAATCGTCTACTTGTTGCCCCCTTACCCGCCTTACCCCCCCCCCAGAGCTTGAGTGGAGGCTGTCAGAGTCCGGCGCCGTGAAGACGGACCTGGAGGAGAACCCCAAGAAGCAGATCGAAGACAAGCTGATGTCCTCCATCAGGAGCTCGCTCCCCTCGGGGAGGAGCAGCGACTCTGACGACGACGACTGAAGCTCGTCTCTTCCTCCCTGTAAACATTTCATATCCGTCCCGACGGCTTTGCCCCCAATCTTTTTACAAAAGCATCAGACAAAACTGTAACTTTTTTTATTACGTTTCATGATATTTATGTCACAAAATGTACATTTAAATCTGGGAATAAATGTGAGTTCTCCTCTTTGCCACAAACATTTCTCCTTTCATTTCTTCTGGTGACCTAAACGTCCTTAAGTGTTAATGATGAGTGTTTTATTTTGTGTCTTTCGGTCCCGTTGATTGGCATGTGGAGGCGGGGCTTCCGTTGCTTGACTCCTCCCACCCTCCTCTGCTTATTGAAGGTGTTTCTCTTCTACAGCGTCCCCTCCGGCAGACCTCGGATCCTCTGTTTCATTACCCGGGAAGAAGAGCAGACGTTTATTAAGATCTATCCAGAAGAGGAGAGAAGCCGATGATCAACCTCCTGCCCGAGGGAACACGGAGGCTCCTCTATTATTCATACAAGTTTATGTTTGTTTCTTTAATAGGACGGATAAACGTGAATGGGGGAGGAGATGATTGTGCCAGAGTTTGATCAAAGACCCCAAGAGAAGAATAAAAAACACTGGAGGGTTCAACAAATACAGCTATAACCGCAAAAAGTACATTACAACATTAACAAAGTGTACATACAGTAGTACTCAGAGCCAAGTAGAAACTGAAATGTAAGAAATTGTGCTTTCTATCACAATAGTTTATAATAACCAGGAGTTTCCTGGTCAACAATGTGATCTGTTCACCCTTTAAGAGTAATATTCATCAGAATTATTGTATATACATGTACACATTCCAAAGGAAAAGGCCTGCGGAGGAGGAAGCACTGCTGAGGAGCAGCAGGAAGAAGAGAGGAAGCTTCCTCAGGAGGAGCATGACACCTTGTCATGTGTCCTTATCTCTTACCAAAAGCAAAAACTTCCTCTTTCTCCCCTGGGACAGTTTGGGGGAAAGTCTCATCAGGGGATGAACAGATGTAGACTGGAGGAGGAACAAACACATACACATATACAACATGTAAGTCATTAACAACACATGTGTGTATATATATGAAAGAGTTGTTTGGTATTAAGGTGGTAACAGACATTCATCTATATACTCTGACCTCTCACCTCGTGCTGCAGCGCTCCCACAGAGTTGCGAGCTTTAGAGTAGTGAAACAGGAACTGAAAAGCAGGAGACTCGTCAGGTCAGAGGGAATTAACATTGAATTAATAGAGAGAATCCGGTATTTCAGAATAAGCAGAAGCAAGGTTTTGAAAAACTTACTCTTTTGAAAACATTCTGGATTTGCTCCTGCAGGGAAACACAAGTCCCCGATCAATAACAGTTTAGATATTAGATCAATACGTTACGCGGCTCTAAGTTTTATCTTCATGCAACTGTTGGTGCATAAAGGGCCACAACTCAAGTCTGATTTTAATGCAATAGTGGATTTGTGTCCGGGGATCAGGGTGACTGGTGATGTGTGTGAATGCTTGTTTGTCTCTGCGTAGCCTGTGGTTGGTGGCGTCTGCTGGGATTGACTCCGGCCCCCCGGGACCCCGTGTGCAGGATAAACGGTTTGAAGACGGATGGATGTTAATTTTTGTTGAATTTAAATTTCCCTCTTTTTTGTTTGTTTTTAAAAGCAAATCATTGCTTTCGCTTTTAAGCCTGAACACAGTTAAGTTCATTTGTCTGATGGTGTTGTTTTAAGTCGATTGACTTCTGTCTGCTGACAAAAATGTCCTGTAGGTCACTTTAATTAGATTATCTCAGAATATAAATTAGTATCTCGAGATAGGGGCTAAATTCCTCATGAAAATAACTATTATGTAATTATGTAATAACATTTATGTCATAATAATGACAAAGAATCTCAAGATAATTACATAAATCTCAATATAATAACGTAATATTTAATATCAGGGAGTAGACATTTTTTGTGTCCATTATAATAAGTTAAATATCGTTTTTCTCTCTTGCTTTGTATCTCTTTCTAAGTGTAATTATTTACAATTATTATCTCATTTACAAAAAGCTTCAGTGCGATGTTGTACTGAGACACACCTGCTCTCAGGTTTTGATTAATAGAATCTTTAGTTCCGTTTAGTTCTCTATAACTTACGAAAGTGCGTCACCTTCCTTAAATCTAATCAAAGGGGCTTAAAATGACTAATTGACTCTTTGGGCTCTCAACATGGCGATGGCAGAGCCGGCAGCTAGCAGCTAACAATGCTAACAAACCGCTACAAGCAAGCATGATGGGACAGTTTGTAAATGTGTTAAAGCTGAATGTGAGGTCATCACATCAAGAGGCTGCATGTAAACTACTGCGTCGCGATATCAATGACTATAAAGTGGCTTTAAGTCAATTAGCTTCACTCACGTTGCTCTGGTGTCGCCATAAAACATCGCTTAGGTCTTCACTTTCGATTCCTCGCGCCTGCAGATGAACAGTTATTAAGTGAGATTCCAGGTTAATAAACACATTTATCATTCAGTACGTGCACTAAATTAATGTTGATCTATTTTCCCTTTGAAACGAACACGAAGATGTTGATGGTCACATGAGAACACGTGACCACAGAGTTCTGGCTATTGAGTTTAGAAGAAATAATGAGGAACGAACGTCGTTAAAATGATCTGACTGAGCGACAGAAGAAAAGCTGCTGTTGATTAAAGTGACGGGAAGAGAAAAGATGAATCGAGAACCACACGTGAAGATGGACCCAAGAATAGAAAACTGCCAGACATAATTCAGCTTAATGTGATAATATATATAATAAATACCTTTCTAAACCTCCCGTCTCCCCAGCGGTGGAACAGAGCGGCGTCTGAGTGAACAAGAGGGTAACGAGACGGATCTCCTCTGAATGTTCCTCTACAGGTCGTCGTGGTAATCACATGACCACTGGGTTTTAAAGCATCTCCAGTTGTGAATTAAAAACAGCGAAGCAAGTTACTGCCAACTAGTTCATTAATAAGTTATTTGTATTCATCTATTATACATTATAAAGCGCTTGTTGAGCTTTAAGAGCTCAAATAAAGCCAGAGGAGCCTGATGTGGACTCACCTGTTGTGCTCCAGCATCCAAGCAGCCAGAACGAAGACAGGACCACGAGTCGGGTCACGGTGCGAGACATGCTTCCGCTGTCCTCGTCTCTCCTGCTCCATGTCTTCTGAACGACGTGCGCTCCTTAAAAAGGCGCTCGGCCCCCTGTTTGTGCGGACTGACGGGACCAATCACACCGAGCCGCCCAGCGGCACAAGCGCTGGTTCGAATTCAACGCCCCCCCCCCCCTCCTCTCTCTCTCTCTGTCTCTCTCCCCCTCACCCGCCCTCCCACAGTTATAATGGCAGGTAGTTAATAAGCACCAGGTTCCCTCTGATGATGATGGTGATGTTGGACCCAGTAGAACCACAGGAGACATCATCACACAGTGAGTCACATCGGTGTCAGAGAACAACAACTGTTTGTTTGTAGTGATCCTTGTTGTATTGTTCAATAAGTGAATGTACTGAAACTCAGTAAAACAAAGTAAACCTTTTCATGTGACATCATGCTAGTGACCCGTTTGAGGCTTTACGGGGACTTTTTAAAGTTGGTTTTCCTTCTGATTCTTTTTGAAGGCGAGAAAGATTCGGTTAAAACCAGGAAAATAAAATAAATGAATGTGGAAATATGAGTGAAAGCGCTTTGCTGGCGGATGCCAGACGGCACCACGTGCAGAGGAAGTCATTTTTAAGTCCCCGATGTGAGCAACGAGCTGCGCTCGAGAGCCGTCCTGCAGGCCGGGGCGCAGCCGCCCTGTCCAGAAGGCCGGGGGTCCGTGTCTTTGTCCCCGCGTTCGGCCTCGCCGCGAGGAGGCGGATCCGTGGGAGGGAAACACGCCCGCGCGGCAGCTGCTACCTGCGGGAGGCGCACGCGGGCCATAGAGCATGATGGGAAGGCGCCCCGCGGCCGGGGCGGCTCCAGCGCGGCCCTTCTGGACTGATTGGCTCGGTGGCAGCAGCTGCTTCATTGTCTGACGTGGTGTTCGAGTGCACTTTGATGGAGGAACACAATGTTCTCCTCCGCCCCACGCCGAAGAACCAGCATCTTCGTCTCTCTAGTTACGCGGTGGGGAGATGTACGGGGTGGACGGGGTTCCTTTGGGTGGGTTTTTATGAAACGTCCTCATGTCTGAGCTGAAAGTCGTCCCTCCTAAATGCTTTGGTTCTTACACAAACATGAAGACATTTCTCTAGACGCCGTGCAGGAAACGTCCTCCAGAAAGAGGAAGCAGGACACGAGGATCCTCACAACGTTTCTTTCCCTCCAGCTGGAAGCTTTATGAAAACAGGGAGAAATGAAGCCAGAAATGTGCGAGGTGCTTTTCGAGGTACAGCGTGACGGAATAAAGGATGAGAGCCTCCTCACATCCGTCCCTCCGAGGTCAAACGGATGCTGCAGGACGACCTGTAAACACACATTTGTCTCTTCCTTTCGTTAATTAAACTATGGCCGTAAGTCTTCATCGCTGCTCTTCCTCTTATTAACCCCATAACTCACTCGTCCTCACCTTTAGATGCGGTCGATGGGCTGCAGCGTGTAATAAAAACCACTATGGATTCTTCTATAACACAAATGTACAGTTCACAGTGTAAAAGACAACAGCTCTTTATTTATTTCATCCCGACTACGTTCTGCTTTTGCCCTTTTTTATTCCTATTATCTGTTTCCACGGTTGTGTTGTGTTTATTCATCTATGAATGTTGTTTTTATTTGTTCCTCGATATATTCCTTTGTGTATTTGTTCTTCTTTGACAGGTGTTTATTTTTATGGCCCTCTTGTTGTTCTCACCAACAGAAGAAAACAGAAACAAGAGAATTCTGACTGAGAATAAATGTATAATGACGTTCATAGTGAGATAGAAAGGGAGGACTGTGCAGAGTGAAGTATTACTGTGAGTAATGCAGTAGAAATACTGGTTAAAGTACATTGTAGCTGTAGACGTCACATCGCGTGCGGACGAGAGGACAGGAGACGTCTTCGCGTGACCTTCCAGTGAAACGTCTCCGCACTGGAAACAATCTCTCGGGCCGCGGCGAGGAGGAGAGCGCCATGCGACCCGCCGCTTTTCAATCACGGCCCACCTTGTTATTGGGAACCCGACCCTGCGACATCTGAGCGCCGGCGTGCTGCATTGTGGGCCGTGTGGCTCGTTAGAGTCCCTCCCGGGTGAGACGGGGGACGGCAGCTGTCCATTGGGGACACGTGTGAGCTTCCAATCAGCCGTCACTGCGGCTGCTTCAGCGGCGCCTCAGCACGGAGCGAAGCACGGTTTCTCTTTACGGCCGATTAGAGACCACAGCTCGTCAGAGGGGGAGAAACAACAATCATATCGACACGTATATATATGTGATATAAGGAAATGCTTCAAACGTTTTAAGACGAGACGCATCCATCCCACCATGTGGAATTAATGACGTTTTATTAATGAGTGAATTCAGTGCTTTAAGAAAAAAGTAATGAAAAGAAAATCAAAAATCAAAGAAAAAGGATACGTAAATACAAAATGTGGTGGAGGCACAGAGAGAAACAAGGTTTGAGCGGATGAAGCTGGAGGTCAGACTGCCACCTCGTGGAACGTCCACATCATCAAAGATGACGCAGAGGTCGAGACGCTTCAGAGAGAACGTCACACGGGGAATAAAGTCTCCTGAGCATGTGACGCCCAACGGGAGGAGAGGAGGACACTGATCCAGGTGTTTGAAGAGTCGAAACATCTGGAAAAATCCTGCAAAATGTAGGCTTGTCTTCTGGTTTCAGGGGTAGCTTTTGTGTCCTCACACCAGTCTGCCTTTTGGTCAAATAACTACTAATATATATATATATATATATATATATATATATATATATATATATATATATATATATTATATGCATAAAAAACAAATAACTGTGAAAGATGTTAATGATAATGAACGCCCCGCGTTGGTAAAAGGTTAAACAAATTATTGAAATAATAAAAAAATAGGTAAACAGTAAATGATCGATTAAAAGAGACTAAACAACACTTTTGGATTTTTTTTTCCTCTTTAAATACACGTTCTTCATTATTTCTGAACAAATATATTGAAGAACAGGTATTCAAAGAAAGAAAGAAAGGAATAGTAATACAAAATATAAAAATGTTTAAATCAAGAGGTTTTAAGATAAATAGAGAAAAGTGCAGAAAAAGCCCTGTGTGTGTGTGTGTGTGTGTGTGTGTGTGTGTGTGTGTGTGTGTGTGTGTGTGTGTGAGTGTGTGTGTGTGTGTGTGTGTGTGTGTGTGTGTGTGTGTGTGTGTTGCCTTTAAGTGATTAGCTTTAAACAACAGGAGATGACAACAAAATGAGTGCTTTTTATTGTCACTGCTTAAACTGCTCAAGGATGTTGTTGAACACGAACACGAATGAGGAAATCTGTTTTTTGTATTTCATTGTGTGTGTTTACATTTGAGAAGGGGTCAACTGAACGGGTTGAGCGCCATGGCAACCAGAGGAGCATTCACTCCACACACACACACACACACACACACACACACACACACACACACACACACACAGGATATCATAAACATTGGAGCTGGAGGTCAGATGATGCCAGAGGTGTGTGTTTGTCTGTGTGTGTGTGTGTGTGTGTGTGTGTGTGTGTGTGTGTGTGTGTGGGTGTGTGTGTGTGTTTTCAAGGTATTGGATGATATAACAGGGCAAAGTTCATTTACACAACTGCAGCTGCTGTAAGATGTTGGTGGAGGAGAACATTCAGTAAATAGAACCAGAACAGAACATGAGTACAATCAGCGTCCACAGCTTTATGGTCTGTTTGACTAAATGGATCATAATTCACTAAATGAACATCATGTTGTGTTGAAGAAGACTTGAAACTAGAGACTGAGACATAAACTCATGTTTACAACGTTTACTGAGGGAATAAATCAAGAGAGAAGTAGAGTCATTTCCTCATAGACGTCTATGGGAGCAGAGGAGTCGCCCCCTGCTGGTCACTACAGAGAAGTAGAGTCATTTCCTCATAGACGTCTATGGGAGCAGAGGAGTCGCCCCCTGCTGGTCACTACAGAGAACTAGAGTCATTTCCTCATAGACGTCTATGGGAGCAGAGGAGTCGCCCCCTGCTGGTCACTACAGAGAAGTAGTCATTTCCTCATAGACGTCTATGGGAGCAGAGGAGTCGCCCCCTGCTGGTCACTGCACAGAATGCAGCTTTGAATACTGAGCCTGGTGGGTGAGCTCGTTATTTGCGTTTTGTTTTTAGTTCTTTGTGATAAAGTCTCTTCATCTGCAAACAATCCAACAGATCCGGGTTCTCGATTCCCTCCTGCGAGCTCGTCTTCATCTTTGTGAAGAGGAAAAAGATAAGACATGAAATTGGCCTTTTAAAAAAATCCAATGTCCAAAAACCTGAGTTGTTATGAGGTCAAAGTCTTTAGAGCAGATTAAACCTGTAATAAAAGCAACCTCATTGGCGCTCTGACTCACATCTGCTGGGGCCGCCGGGCCGTCACGTTCAAAACACTCAGGTCAAATGAAGACGTGCGTGTGTTCACTCATCACTCCAACGGTCACTCCTATTAGAGGAACCGGGTCATGTGACCCCATCGATGAGCAAATGTCAAAGGTCTCACTCGTAAAACAGCTCACCGATTTGACCCCGAAATTAGACCACGTTACCTCGATTTGAGGAAGTTCTCCAGATGAAAGTGTGTGTGTGTGTATGTGTGTGTGTGTGTGTGTGTGTGTGTGTGTGTGTGTGTGTGTGTGCGCCGGATGCTCTGCAAGAGTCACTGGCTGTTGGCGTAATCCGGAGGATTAGAGGCCGGCACAGGAAGTGCAGGTGGGCGTGGAATTACCGCAAATTAAGACATGAAGTGGAAGGCGGAGCTTCAGGGGGAGGCGGTTTCTGTGAACTCGCCTGGCTGCAGGGAAGGAAAAAAATAATGAATCTGTAAAAGTAATAAGAAAATAAAGGTGGAATTACGGTACATAAAACATAATAAAATAAAAACGATTAATAAATAAATGAAAGACTTTAAATGAAACTCAGAAAATAAAGGTGAAAGTAACAATGATAGCGATACAGATAAGGAAGAAAGAATATATTTTGCGTATACAGAATTTTAAAAACGTTTTCATTGGTCTGTGGAGGCTGGTTAATAGAAACATGTATTAAATAATTCAACTTGAAAAACATAAAATACTTTAATGTCTGCTTGTGGTGTGAATTATTTCCTTATTTATTTATCCTTATTAACATTTTATAACACACATTATTTATTTTAGCACCAGATGACGGTCCTGAATGTAAAAAATAAGAAATCTAAGGACAGTAACCTGATTTTTATATAAATACAAATACTTATATACATATCATATTTTTTTATTTCATGTATATTTATGTAAATATTGTATTTTTATTTTGATTTTAAAATTGGTCGGCTTTCCAGAAAAGGCAAGCACAAGAGTTTTAATACACAGGGCGTGTGTAAGTGACAATAAAAATCTTTGAATCAATACAAATATCCTCACATCAAGAAAATTGTCCTACGTCACTTCTGTCTGTTTATTACAAAAGACGCAGTGAAGGAAAAACGATCCATCATCCAGACGTTTGAAATGTGGGTCAGTCGGGCCGCTTTCATAAAGCTCCCTGTGGTTGCACAAGGCCTTTACATGAGCCCCCCCATGCAGGTTACATGATCACGTGACGCTTATCCCACGTCCATCACACCCACGGACACACACTCCAGCAGCATTTACACAACGTTTGCGCAGTTATAAGACAACAACATGAAGCCAAATGTCAAAGTCTGAGAGCTCCAATCAAACATTGGCGAGCAAAAGTCCGTCTCGTGTGACATATTTGAACCTGCTCGCTCGCGAGGCCATTTTCTGCTGCTAATTGTAACCAATTAGACGTAGAGACACGTGGCGATTGGCTCCGCCCCTTTCTGCCAAAAAGAACTACGGCGAGCGAACGGTAAAAACAGCTTCGCGAGCGAGCGAATATCTCGCCAAACGGTAACTTCTAAACGTCTACACATTCATTCCTTGGAGTCAATAAGTTCATCAATCGCTTAATTGAGAGAGAATTGAGAGACAGAAATGTTTCAGTGCAGAAGTCGACAGTTTTATTGAAGCTTTAACACCTGCTGAAGCTGACTTTATCAATCAAAACGTTTATGTGACTCACTGTTTGTCCTCAATCAGCAGATTGAGAGGAGGAATTTAATGTGAATTATAACTGCCCCTTTGGATTGTAAATCAGGATTTGAGGAGACGTTTCAACTTGGAATATCTCAGAATTAGTGACACTTTTGAAGCAGTTTACCAGCGTTCGTCTTCAAAAGGAATACATGTTGTGTTTTCTACACTAAATCTGATAAATATTCTGATTTTAAAACACAAATGTGTCACCGGGAGGGCGCTCTTGGTGGTTGCCTCCCTTGTGCTTTGCTAAAGCATTGCCATCATTATTACATCATTATTATTACATAAATAGAAAAAAAATGAGATGACTTTTAATCATTATTTTTTATCAGTTAGTGAAGTTTGTTGTTACTGTATCAAATGTTTTTATTGTTGTTTAACTATTGTACTGTTTAATCAATGTTTAAATTCTACCAGTTTATTTTGTTGGACACTGTTACTATTGCCTCACTTTAACTTTGTAATCTGTAAAAAGCACTTGATATAATCCTTATTTTGAATCCTTTATGTAAGTCACTGTGTTTGAGAAACCAGGCTACCTGATTTGTATTCATTGTTTGGCAAATGGCTCTGCAACATTATATTTCAATATTATGAAAGCATGATAAACACCGATTATATAAATGGATTACATAAAAGCAATGAATCAATTCCACATCCGGACTCGGAGTAAAACTATGTGATAATTCAACTCAAACAGAACGTTTTTTTTAAAGGCGTTTCATTGTGATATCACGTGTGACGCTTTTATTAAAAATGAATAAGTGATCAACGCTTCAATCCACCACGGTCGGCTTTTGGGAACTTACGCAACATCCGTGCGTTACGTCAGCGGGCGAGTTAACTGGCCAATGGGAGCCGGCGGGGCGCGTCATATGACGCCGCCCTCGCGCTGCCTCCAGCCAATGGGAACGCCGCGTCCGAGGAGCCGCAGGAGGAACCGTCCAGCCGCCGAAGCTAGCGGGACAAGGACCAAGATGGAGAGAACCGGAGCCCGCGGTGTCGCCACCGGCCGGAGCCGCTGACGGAGGAGGAACAGCGAACGGATTCGACTTAACGACGCGGCTTGATTCTGCCTCACGTCGGGTTCCGGAGGGCCGCGTTGAGCTAGCTAACGTCAACGTTAGCCCGTTAGCTTACGTAAAAGACGACGCAGCGGGCTTGTCGGGCTTGTTTTGGGTTTGCGGCGCGAAGACGTCAGACTGCAACGGACCGTTAACCGGCTTAAAGCCCGAACGCGGCCCGCGGAGCGCCCGGCTCCCCGGCGGAGCTCGGCCGCGGCGGAGAGGCCGAGGCGGGGCTGTTTGCGGGACTTTGACTCGGAGCCGCGATGTCACACGGACGTACGTTTAACCGGACTTTGGGTCGCGTGACGCGGGGAGATCTGTTTGAAATGGCCGGCAGCGCGAGGAGGACTCTCCGTGAGCTTAGTCGCCATTTAAGCATCTAGAGGTTTCAGGTGAGAACGAAGATGGAGACCGAGGTGAGGTCTCGCCGGGGCGAGCTGCTCGTCCACCGGCCGCCCGGCCCCCCGGGGGTCTGCAGCGAAATGCTGGAGGTGGCAGAGGAGGCCAACCGGGCCGGGGACTTTAACCTGGCCGTGGAGATCTACGGCTCCATGCTGTCGGACCTCCAGCAGCCGGACCGGGGCTTGTGTCTGAGGAAGGCCGACTCTCTGACGCGAGCCGGGCGGATCTCCGAGGCGCTGGACTCGTTCTGCACGGCGGCCAGCCTGGGCAAGCTGCGCCCGGAGGAGCTTCCCGTCCTGGTGGAAACCATCGCGCGGACCCTCCGCGAGAAGGAGCTGGGCCTGTCGAACGCGTCCGGGACACGCAGCGGGGGGGCGGACGGCGTCCCGGACGGCGACGGTGACGGCGCGGTGGACGAGGCCCTGGACCTGTTCTCCTGTGGCCTCTGCAGGCGCCTCCTGCACGAGCCCACCACCGTGGAGTGCGGGCACACCTTCTGCAGGAGCTGCGTGGAGGCCGTGGAGGAGTGCGCGCACTGCCAGCAGCGGCTGAGCGGGAAGGACGCGGTGCCGAACGGACACCGGCTGGACGTGGTCCTCAGCGGCCTGCTGGCCAAGCTGTTCGCCGCCGAGAGCCAAGCCCGGAAGCTCTGGGCGGAGGGCGAGCTGCTGTGGAAGAACCAGAGCCCCGCGCAGGCTTTGGAGAAGTACAACGCCGCCGTGGATCTGGGTAAGTGGACACGCACTCCGCGTAACCCAACTCGCACAAACCCCTTTATTTACCCCTTTTGGACGTCGGATGTGGTTGTGGCGCAGGTGACCTACTTTCCGCTGTAGTTCCCGGTGTCGCCGGCAGGCGGCGTCTCGTGTTATCTGAGGTCAGAGCCGGTGTGACGCACCGGGCTCGGTTACCTAAGCAGCGCACATCTGATCCTCCGCAGTGGCGCATTCAGGGCCTGTTCCCCGGCTGGCGGTGTGCTAGAGCCGCTGTGAGTGAGGGGACGCTGCCCCCCCCCCCCCCCCCACAGCCTTCCATAAGCCGCTTTGTGACCGGAGCTGCATCATTAAACAGCATTATTGTGCTGTAACACGATCCATCTTTACAGTGTGTGACTCGTCGCAGGAGGTTCACATCAAAAACAACCATTTCCTGTCGTCCTTAAATAGGTGAAATGTGGAACAGGGTCACTTATTAACTGAGGACATTCCAGTCCCCCTTTCTCATTTCAACGTTTCCATGGACACGTTTTCCTACATGCGTTTATACGCGTGTGTATTGAAGAGGACGTGGGACTTTACAATGTTTGTTGAGGGAATAAATCCAGAGAGAAGTGGAGTCGTCACAAACTCAAGTTAGTGTTTTATTGTTTGGATGAGAAGTGATGAGGATGCAGGCCGTCCATCATCTCTGTTAAAGCGCATCCAGCTGACTTCCTCTCTTCATCCTCCGTATTTAGGCCCCGGGGTGAATAGTAAGTTCCGGACTCTCCGTCACCAGACTGACGCATATTTTAGTGTTGACAAACGAGGCCGGTGTATTTTGGAACGTGAGTCTTAGCTGATTTTCATTAGGTTTGATCTATTCACCAATGTCGTGAATATCCGACGCTGTGGCTGTCGACTCGGTTAAAGGACGCTCTGCACAGCTGTGCCCCCCCCCCCCCCCCCACCCCAACGAATGCCGGTTCGGCCGGTTTTCCTGAGACCAAAACCGGTTGAAGCAGGTTCACAGACCAGAATAGAACAGCATGGAAAGTAAACAAGTCTTATTTCACGGAAACACGTCGCATAATGATACAGATGTTTGTTCTTGCCTAAAGGCCGTATGAAAGGCCCAGCGGGGGGGGGGGGGGTAAGGCATTGGTCCTGCTGTCCGGGCTTCGGCGTTTTGGAGAAATAGTTTGTGAGAGGACTCTCCAAAGACCTTCACCATCCAAAGGGGCCCCCCGTGGTCACAATGACCACGGCCCCCATTCAAACCTCTCAGAGTGACCTCGTCTGGAGGGACGGCGGCGTGTCGCGTTGTGTCCCACAGATGTGTGACACAAACTACGTCCAGTGGTTCACGTACTTGTGTCCAACTAATCCATGTAATCAACGAGCTGCCATCCGGCTCCATGAGACATCGGGTCAAAGGTCACTAAAGGGGAACACTGCCTGTTGTGTAACACCGACATACGTGTGTGTGTTCACACACTCTGGCTTTAGCTACTTGTTACATTGTTGCCCTCGGCGGTCCCCTGGAGGTCCATCCGCTGACGTGTGTGTGTGTGTGTGTGTGTGTGTGTGTGTGTGTGTGTGTGTGTGTGTGCTCCACAGCGCCCTCCTCAGGCAGGCTGCTGTGCCAGCGGGCGGCCTTGCTCATGGACATGAGGAACTTCAGTCAGGCCGTGCAGGACGGCAGCAGCTTGTGTCGGATGAAACCTCTGTGGGGCGAGGTGAGGACACTCCAGATGTTCGTTTGTTCTGTTGCTCCTTCTCATCCGGATGATGAGCAGCACAACATTTACTCTTTAAATAACTACACAACATTTTACCGTCTTAAATTGCAGATAAATAATTGTAAACTCCTTATGCACTAATTGTCCACTTAACGTATTATAATGTGTAGAAGTTTATTTCTCATTTCTCTCCGTTGCTTCAGGCTCACTGTGTGAAGGCCTCGGCGCTGATTGGGGCGGGGCAGAAGGACGAGGCCCTGCAGGAGCTCTTCTTGTGTGTGGCGCTGAAGCCCGACTGGACCGATGTGAAGCTGCAAGCCCAGAAGGTGCCCCCCCCCCCCCCCCCCCCCTCTATCCACGTCTCCGAGCGAGGCCAAGACGTGCGTGTGTTGACCGTGTGTGTGGTCCCCGTCCTGCAGGTCCTCAGTGAGGTCTTCTCCTCCGTCTTCGAGAGCGAGGGGGTGCCCCCCCTGCTGCGCCCGCTGCAGGGGGGGCTGGGCCTCCTCAAGCCCCCCGCCCTGCTGAGGAGCCTGAGGCCGCTGACGCAGAAACCCGGCTCCGCCTCCTCACAGGTGAATGCGAGACACACCCAGTGTCCCCCCCCCCCCCCATTGAGCAGCAGGACCTCAGACAGAAAGACATGTACTTTCACCACTGCTGTCAATAATTGTCTCCGTCCCTCCGCGTGTCCCTCTGTCCTTCCAGGACTCTGAGTTCAGCGGGACTAAAAGTCCTCCGGCGGACGAGTCCTTGTGCCGAGTGTCCTCGGCGTCTCCCGGTAGATCGGAGCACGGCGCCGGTGAGAGCAGCGCCAAGAGCCTGGCCGGCGTCCTGGCCGCCCTGCCGCCGCCCCCCGGAGGCCTCAAACGGAAGCACAGCGGAGACGGCGCCGTGGTGGCCTTCAACCCCCCCACCAAGCTGCTCCGACCAGGTGGGCAAATCTTCCCTTTGTCTCTGAATTCTGCATAATTGACTCTAATGGGCGTCAGTGCTGATTTTCTTACCTTTGTTCGGGTGCAGACGAGGAGAGCGGCGTGGAGGCGGCCTCGCCGCTCGGAGGACGGTCGTTTCCTGCCGGGCTGCTGGACAGTGGAGACATGGAGTGTTCCCTCTGCATGAGGTGACCACACAGAACACGGTCTCTTTCCGTAGGAGCGAGTCACAGTCTGCATCGAGGGTCTAAAGCCTGTGAACCGCTTCTGCTTCTCCAGGTTGTTCTACGAGCCGGTGGCGACGCCCTGTGGACACACCTTCTGCCTCAAGTGTCTGGAGCGCTGCCTGGACCACAACTCCAACTGCCCTCTGTGCAAGGAGAACCTGTCCGAGGTGCAGCAATATACCAACAAAATACATGTGCTGATGTATTTATTCAAACCTTCCACTTAATTCATTATGACCTTTTCTGACCTTTTTACAGGCCAACGTTTCATTAGATGAATTGATCCATTGATTGTATTTTTAATTATTATCTTGGATTGGATGATGATGAAAATCCACTGTGTGTCAGCACACTTATGCGTGTGTGTTTTCATTACAGTATCTGGCCACTAGAGGCTACAGCAAGACCCTGCTGATGGAGGAAGTGCTCCAGCGTTACCTCGGAGACGAGCTGGCAGAGCGAAAGAAGATCCACGAAGAGGAGATGAAGGAGCTGTCCAAGTTAGTAACACGACGCCTTCCTTAGCAACACACACGCACATCTGTTTCTGCTCTCTAAAACGCTCTCTCCCGCGTCCTGCAGCTTGAACCAGGAAGTTCCCATCTTCATTTGCACCATGGCGTTCCCCACCATCACCTGCCCGCTGCACGTCTTCGAGCCGCGCTACCGCCTCATGATCCGCCGCTCCATGGAGACGGGCACCAAGCAGTTCGGCATGTGCATCGCTGACGAGCTCAAGGGCTTCGCCGACTACGGCTGCATGCTGGAGGTGTGTGTGTGTGTGCGCGCGTGTGTGTGTGTGTGTGCGTGCGTGTGTGTGTGTGTGTGTGTGTGTGTGCGTGCGTGCGGTTCAGTAACTTTGAGGTCCAAATTGCCGTTTCAGGTGCGAGACGTGAAGTTCTTTCCTGACGGTCGCTCGGTGGTCGACACCATCGGCGTGTCGCGTTTCAAGGTCCTCAGCCACGGACAGAGAGACGGCTACAACACCGCCAAGATCGAGTACCTGGAGGACAAGAAGGTGGGCGTCTTCGTGTCTTTGGATCTGTCAAACGATGCCGTACAAAGAAGAGCAGTTTCTCCCTGCGAGGACGGATACAAATGATTTAACCTCTGAGAGAAGTGAAGCCTTCATGAGTTAAAGCTGCTTCTTCATTCAGTGAATTCTGGTCCATTTAGAGTCAAACCGACCATACAGCAGGGGACGCTTTAGGGCGGGGCTACAGGCTGATTGACAGGTCTCTACGTCCTCCTCAGTCTAAACATGGTCCAGGTCACCATGATGTGTCCACTTCCTTTATAAAGACGTTTAATTTGAATATTGTGCTTCTTTCTTCTGGTGCCTCGTGTTAAAAAAGCTCTAAATTCCTCTAAAAACCTGTGTGTCCAATCAGGTGGAGGGGGAGGAGCTGGCGGAGCTTCTGAAGCTGCACAACGCCGTGTACGAGCAGGCCAACAACTGGTTCACCTCGCTGAAGGACAACATGAAGAGCCAGATCCTCAGCCACTTCGGTCAGCTCCCCAGCCAGGACTCGGACCCCCAGGTGGGCCCAACTTTTGCTTGAATTCCTGCAGAAACATGGCGGACGTTGCTGGTTTCAATGAGATGCACGTTGTGCTGTAGTTTGAAGGGCATTATTCTGATTACTGTTTGTGAGCTTGAGTGTTAACCTGGTCTCCCCCCCCCCCCCCCCCCCACCCCCCCCCGCAGGCCAGTCCCAGTGGTCCGGCCTGGTGCTGGTGGCTGCTCGCCGTCCTCCCGCTGGAGAACCGAGCCCAGCTCACCATCCTGGCCATGACCTCCCTCAAGGACCGCCTCATCGCCATCCGCAGGGTCCTCATCTTCGTCAGCAGGAGGCGGCCGCGGTGATCGCCGGCGTGCTTGGGGATGGGGGGAGGTGGGGGGGGGGGCACACAGACCCGAATCGTCCTGGCTTCTATGAAGTCCAGCAAATTGTCTTGAGACTGACTGGTTCTCTTGTGTGGACGTTTACCCCCCCCACCTCCGTCGCTGCACCTGCGTCTCCTCGCCTCCGGTCGGGTCCAGCCGGTCCGCCCTCCTCTCTGACCCCCCATTGTTCCTTCTTCTACTGAGCAGTGTTTCTTCTTCTGAGCTGAAACTGCAGTTTTTCTGTGGCTGTTTGTGCAGTCAAAAGAAAAAGAAACCGTCCTGAAACATGAAGGAAGAAAAGCGTCGTTATGGCGTCACAGCGAATGTTCCCGTCCGGCTTATTTCTCCTCTCCGACCTCAGCGAGAGAAAAGCGCCGACACGAGCATCACGCCGCGTTCCTCGAGTTCTCAGAGGAGACGAAGGACGACGCTGTCCCCTCTGAAGCGGCGCCCTGATGTCCCGCCGTAGCATATCTGAGGGACGGTGTCCTGCTGGTGTTCTCCTGTGGTTCTCTGCTGCGTCCGGTGAAATGTTCATCTGGGGGATTCTCGTGTTTATCATGTAACTCTGAGGCCTTTTAAATGTTTAAGGAACAATTCACCTTCTTTCTGAGACGTTTGCGTGCGATGACTTCAGTCGGTATCAGTGTTTGTCAGAACGCACAGCGGCTTCTCTTGGAGTGTTTTGGATACTTCCCGCTTCAGAGAAGCAGAAACATGTTGGTAAAAAACCCAGCATGCATTCTGAGAAGGAAACGGGTTGAATGTTCCTCATGATGAGCGTAATTGACCCGACGTGAGATTAACGGGGCGATGTGGACGGTTTGTTATTTTGCTGTGGCCTTTAACGCCTGTACGTCCTCTTCGGTCCAAATATGGTCGCTTCCTGTTTTCTGGCTGTCAACTCTTACGTCCCACCTGTGACGGTTGGAGCTGAACCACCGTCCTGTAGCATTTAGAGACACGAGTCAGCAGCGACCTTCACAACTTAAAGCTCTAAAAGACGTTTTGGTGAGAAATACTGAGCCGTCATTGGAGCTTTAGTAAAAGAAGAATGAATGATGAAGCATTTAGATCAGCGATCTGTCCAGATGTTTGGGGGGGGGGGGTCACAACGTGCTGTGTTTCCCTGGTATACGTGTAAAGGGAGATCTTTTACCTATTTTTTATTGCAAATAAAGAATGATAATATTGTGCATCATGTTTGTATCGTCTGTCACACCAAAGACAACAAACCACCGTTCGGTCAAAAGAGAAGCAAGAAATCATTTCAAAAAAGTTCATGAAAGAAAACCTTAACTTTTCCTTAATATTTACATTCTATTTGTATAATATCAATTCTACAGTAATATTTTAAATACAATAATCACAAAAAATCATTGTTAGATTTTAGAGCATTCAAGACTTAAACACAGTAAAACACATTTATTATCGATATGATTTTAACATTTGAAATGTTACATATTCAAACGCACTTCACATCTGTCCAACATTTCGTACACGTGACGTGCACGGTAGAATCTGATGAGATCCAACGAACAAACATTGGAACAGTCAACGTTGAGTTTTGAGGTATTTGTTGAGTCCGGAGCAGGAGGAGGAGGAGGAGTACGAGGAGGAGGAGGAGGAGCAGGTCTCCTAGCAGCTGCTCTGCCGAGCCAGGAAGTAGTCCATGTTCCTCTTCCCTGAGGACCGGAAGAGGACGAAGAGGAAGACGGACACCACGGTCAGGAAGCAGGAGACGGCCCCCGCCGAGACCACCAGCCAGGTGACGGTGGAGTCTGTGAGGAGGGAGGGGGGGGGGGGGGGGGGGTGAGTGAATGAATGTAAACTAGGATCAGGTCGGTCCTTTAATTTGGCCCCGCCCACCACACGACTCACCCTCCAGCTGAAGTCGGGCCACCACTTCCTGTTGGCCTCCTCGGTTCCGAGCGACGCACTTCAGCTCCGACTGCGTGTGTTCTTCTGTCATCGCCACGACGACCAGCCTCAGCTCAACGCGGCAGCCGTTGGGCGCGCCGGTTACCCTGGAAACAAGCAGCATCATGAACAGATGTATTTACTCAAAGATGTGTCTCCGTACGTCCCCGTTGACCATCTCTTCTTCTTCGCCTCAAATATCTGCCAGAGAAGAACCCAGCAGTTACCTGCGCCCCTCCAGGTACGAGGACTCCGCCCATCGCTCGTCGACGAGCCACGTGACCGCCGTCTCCTCCGCCGCCCGGCAGTCGGTGAGCACCGTGCAAGAGAGCGCCAGTGTTGAGCCTGTAGAGGTCAGAGGTCAGAGGTCAGAGGGGGTCACATCTGATGTGTACGGGTATTTATTATTATTTATGTATTAACGCTCACCATGCAGACTTTCAAAGACGGTGCCGTTCTGTGGCGACAGAATCACAGGAGGTCGAACTGGTGGAGCGAAAGAAAATAACATTTAAATGAATCAGACGCGCCGCAATAATGTTTTTTATTCTAAAGTGTGTGAAATAGACTCACTGTGGAAGCTGCTGCTGGAGGAGGAGGTGGAGGAGGAGGAGGTGGTGGAGGTGGAGGTGGGAGTGGAGGAGGAGGAGGAGGTGGTGGTGGAGGTGGGAGTGGAGGAGGAGGAGGAGGTGGTGGAGGAGGTGGGAGTGGAGGAGGAGGAGGAGCCGGCGGTGGAGGTGGTGATGGGGTCTACGCCTTCACACACAAATGTAGATGATGAAAACACGTCCAGACCAACTGACTTATTTCATGAAATAATAATAATGAAAATAAAAACAACTATAATATATCGATAGTGATGAAAATTATATTGATGATTTAAATCCTGATAATGATTCAAATTATATTATATGGATCATAAGGATGTTACTAATAATACTTGATAGTATTTCAATATTCATATTAATATATAGTTGTATTCATTCTAACTTATAGTAAACGTAATGCTTACTGTTATTATTATGATTTGAATATTAATTGTTATTGTTGTTATTACTAACAATAACAATAACTCATGGTCATTGATTATTTCCCCTGTGGGCGGGAGTAACTCGGTGAGTGTCACGTGTCCGACCAGCAGGGGGCGGCACGCGCTCGTGACCCTGGTGTCAGGGTCCAGTCGATCGATGGATTGTTCTCATTGATCCCTCACCCTCCACGCTCAGCACCACGGTGCGGCTCACTTCGAAGTGCCGCTGGTCGATGAGCGCGTGCACGTGGCACGTGTACACGCCTTGGTGCGCCCGCCTCACGGCGGGGATGAGCAGCTGGTCCCCGTCCTGCAGGAAGGAGCCCGCTCGGCCCGACCGGGGGGGGGCGGAGTCCTGTCGGGAGGCAACGCGACGCGTCAGTCATGTGGGAGGAGCAAGGAGCGGCAGGGGGAGGAGCAAGGAGCGGGAGGGGAGGGGGGGGGGGCGACTTCCTCACCTTGCGCCACTCGACGAGTCCCTGCACGTCGCGGAAGTCTTTGACGGAGGGACACGGCTGCCTCAGGCGCTCCCCCACCAGCGCGAGCACCGGGAAGGAGAGCGTGTCCCGGGCCGCGGAGCCGGACCGGTACACCTGCAGCCGGATGCTCGCGCGCACACAGCAGCTCGCGTTCCTGAGGGAGGGGGCGGGGCCAGAGTCTTCATCTGCGCATCCGAGTAACTCGTTTCAATTCGTTCAGATTCACGCGTCGACACGACGTAAAGACGCACGCGCCCGGCCTTCACGCTCATCCAATAACAAGCGCGTCCGTGGTGCGGTTACCTGTACGTGCACAGATACTCCCCGGAGTCCTCGGCCCGGGCCGGGAGGAACCACAGCTGGTTGCGGCGCTGCTGGACTCGCCCCCCGCCCTGGTAGGTGCCGTTGCGCCCGGTGATGAGGCACCTCGCCGGGGGGGCGACGTGGAGTCTCTCCAGCTCGCTCTCGAAGAAGGGGAAGGAGAGGATTATGGGTTCACCCGCCTCTCTCAGCAGGTTGATCTCGGGACTCGCCGGGTAGCAGTCGTCTGGGGGGGGTGGGGGGGGGGGGTCACAGCATGACGTTTACATTCACTTCTCTTTTAATCCCCGCCACAATAAAGCGACACAAACACGTCTTTACGTGTGTTATCCGTCATCTTTGCTGAATGCTCACCTGTGGTGGGCGGAGCCTGCCGAGTCGCTGCTCCACCGGCAGGTAGGGGGAGGAGCGCGGCGAGCAGGAGCACCAGGACCTCCATGACGGTGTGGAGGTGGACGGGAAGGAGATGTGAGGGCCAACGGGAAGTCCTTCTGCTCTCTGAGACCGAGGGAGGGAAACAGCTGTGAGCTTTTACACTTAAACTCGTCATCGCTGTCGACCACATGAGATGAGCGGTTAAAGGTCGCAGGTCAGCAGGGTTGATGACTAACGATGATAAAAGCGTGACTAAGATTATTTATCATTTAAACCTTTGTAGAAATAATCTTAAAGTAATCATTAATAATTATTAATCAAAACATGTTGTCATCAAACTTCAATCATCATATTAGATCTTTATATATTATACACACACACAGATTCGGTCAGCTCCTTTGAGAGGTAAAGCTTAAGACTCCTCTTGGATTGTGCCTGTAGGGCTGGCTCAGGTTAGCCCGGACCAGCCCTTAGTTGAGCTGCTGTGGGCTTAGACTGCTCCTCTCTCACGCTCTCTGTTTTGTTCTTTCTCCCCAGCAGGTTTTCCATGGTTCTATCTGGACTCTGTTCCTGCCTCCTGCCGTGGCCCTGCTGACACCTGCTGCTGCTATTATCATTATTTTTATTTTATTACCATATTACTGTCATCATAAAACAACATGACCCTCTCCTAAAGTCTCTGTGCTCTCCCTCCCCACAGGCTTCTGTGGATGGTGGTTCTATGTGATGGTGGTTCTCTGATGGTGGTTCTTTGATGGTGGCTCTATCTGATGGAGGTTCTATGTGATGGAGGTTCTATGTGATGGAGGTTCTATATGATGGTGGTTCTATGTGATGGTGGTTCTATGTGATGGAGGTTCTATCTGATGGAGGTTCTATCTGATGGATGCTCTGTGTGATGGAGGTTCCATGTGATGGTGGTTCCATGTGATGGAGGTTCTGTGATGGTGGTTCTATGTGATGGTGGTTCTATCTGATGGTGGTTCTATCTGATGGTGGTTCTATGTGATGGTGGTTCTATGTGATGGAGGTTCTATGTGATGGAGGTTCTATATGATGGTGGTTCTATGTGATGGAGGTTCTATCTGATGGAGGTTCTATCTGATGGATGCTCTGTGTGATGGAGGTTCCATGTGATGGAGGTTCTGTGATGGTGGTTCTATCTGATGGTGGTTCTATCTGATGGTGGTTCTATCTGATGGTGGTTCTATGTGATGGTGGTTCTATGTGATGGTGGTTCTATCTGGTGGAGGTTCTATGTGATGGAGGTTCTATCTGATGGTCCCTGCAGTGGTCCTGCTTACTACTTACAATTATCTGAATCATCTCTGTCATTTGAACTGAGTGTATCGTTCATCTTCTACATTCTTCATTCTGTCCTCATGACGTCATTGTCTGTCCATCAGGAGACGGATCCTCTGACGTTCTCACTGAGGTTCCTTCCCTTTTTTCCCCATGAAGGGTTTCCATGGTTTGGGGAGTTTTTCCTGCGCTGATGGCGGGTTTCGGGAGGGACGATGTTTCATGTGTACAGACTGTAAAGCCCTCTGAGGGAATTTGGGCTACAAAATAAAATGAATTGAATTGAACCATCGGAGAGAAAACTTTCCACCACCACGAAGGATTTCGATATAAACCAAATTGCTTTCACTTCTGCTTTCGTGACCTCGTCTGTGATGACATGGAGCAACACACACAGACACACACACAGTCACAATCAAAAGAAACCTCATTGATAAAATCCCTTCCTGCTTCTGGGTGTCGATGCGTTCCACTACGTGTGGAATAAATGGAAACGTCATCGATGAGCCGCAGATTATTTTTCACGATTAATCAATGAATCTTCTTATAATATCATTGTTTGCTTATTTTATCATATAATGATAACTTGTCAGTGCTGTTTCAGATTGATTTATTTTACATCTCATTGAGTTGCTATGATTAAAATAAATAAGTACTTACACAAAGAAAACAAATACATTGATATGAATTAATTGGAATTATTAACTTATAATGATAATTGTTCTGAAATGTACATTTTCTTTGTCGAAAAATATTTGTAATAATTATTTTAGCATTTCTAGAATATAATTTAGTCAATTCTAAATCTATAAAACATGCAACAGTATAAAATAAATAATTAAACTACAAAGTAAAATAAGAGGAATACAAATATAAATGTAAATAAATTAACACAATTACATATTTGATACAAACTGCACACATTTACGAATCACTTAATAGCATTTAACACTACTAAAAGTATCACAACTCAACACACACAACATGTATTATATGAAGTGCAGAATACTCACAGCGTGCAGGTGAGCGAGGCAGATGTGGCAGATGTGGCAGATGTGGAAGATGTGGCGTTGGCGCTCTCTTTTCAATCGTCCCGCTCTCACATGGAAACTTCTGAGGTTTCCCAATGTGACGCCGCACGACTCAAACCACCGCTGCCACGTTAGCTTCTGACTCAACACACACACACACACACACACACACACACACACACACACACACACACACACAGTACATGCGCACACGCCAAACACGGAGCTTCCTGCAGGTTCATTCACAATAACAGACGTCTGGATCACGTCAGTCAAACACGTGTTTGTTTTAGCACAATTACACACACAACTACACACACAGCGTGTCCACACAAGAGGAAAGGACATTGAATAATAACAGTTTTACCTTTACAAAGCTAAATAAAATGAAAACAAGCAAATAGTGAACACACATTAAAAGCAGTTCTGAAGAGGTGGGCTTTGATTTGTGAATGTGGACGGCTCAGTGCGGTCTCCAGGGGGGAGGGGGGGGGGCTGTGGAGACGGCTCTGTCACCCCGTGTCTGGTGCTTGGCCCTGTGGGGGGTGGACAGGAGGTTGGCGTCAGAATACAATAATATGCAGTTATTTGTGTGTGAAAGGTAAATCATATAATCCCTTATTGAGGGGGGGTTCAGAGTGAGCAAACTGACTGACGTGTGCAGGTCAAAGGTCACCAGCTCAAAACATGGCAGACATTGCGAGTTTTGGGAATTCCTCCCGTGTGCACACTGGAACATTAGCAGCGTGTCACATGGGATCAACATACGGGACCATTTGTGCCAATGAAACTAGCGCGACGTTTCATCACATCAAAAATCAGCTTCCCACCACTTAGTTCAAATACTTACAGGGTTTATATATATATATAACTATATAACATATATATATATATAACTATATATAACATATATAACTATATTATTATATATAAGCTTATAAGAACATTTACCTAAAACGTGGTGCATAAACACTGTCAAATGTAATATTAATAAAACCTGTTAACCTTAAATAACATTTTGTAAATAAAAGAATGAACTTATCTTAACATGATAAATGATAAAAGTGTGATTTCTACAGCAGCTGCATTGTGACCTCTTAAAGTGTGCACGTGTTAAAGTGTGCACGTGTTAAAGTGTGCACGTGTAAAAGGTTCACTTCGTTCTCACAGGAAATAAAAGCTGTTGTTTCGTCACATCCTCACTAACTGAAGGACTCAACGGAGATTTTAAACTCAAACTCAAACCGTGACCAGCAGAGGACATGTCTCCATGTAACTGAGGACAGTGTGTCCATGTATCAGAGGACACAATGACTGTAACAGAGGACATGTCTCCATGTAACTGAGGACACAGTGTGTCCATGTAACTCCATGTAACAGAGGACATGTCTCCATGTAACTGAGGACACAGTGTGTCCATGTAACTCCATGTAACAGAGGACATGTCTCCATGTAACTGGGGACAGTGTGTCTATGTAACTCCATGTAACAGAGGACATGTCTCCATGTAACTGAGGACACAGTGTGTCCATGTAACTCCATGTAACAGAGGACATGTCTCCATGTAACTGAGGACACAGTGTGTCCATGTAACTCCATGTAACAGAGGACATGTCTCCATGTAACTGGGGACAGTGTGTCCATGTAACTCCATGTAACAGAGGACATGTCTCCATGTAACTGAGGACACAGTGTGTCCATGTAACTCCATGTAACAGAGGACATGTCTCCATGTAACTGAGGACACAGTGTGTCCATGTAACTCCATGTAACAGAGGACATGTCTCCATGTAACTGAGGACACAGTGTGTCCATGTAACTCCATGTAACAGAGGACATGTCTCCATGTAACTGAGGACACAGTGTGTCCATGTAACATGTCCTCCATGTATCAGAGGACACAATGACTGTAACAGAGGACATGTCTCCATGTAACTGAGGACACAGTGTCTCCTTCTCACGCTCTGATTGGCCAACGCGTGTCACAACAACGCTGCTTTCAACACGCCGACACGAGAGGGTTTTTTAGGGAACTTTCAGAGACAAAGGACACGAGGTTCTTTTGAAAGTACTTTTTAAAAGTTTATTCAAAGAAAAAGACAAACAACAAAAAATAAAGCTTGCAGGACTTCCTGTCGCACGGAGGTCATCCGTTGGAGGAGCGGAGCTATGTGAATACCTGAAAGAAGCACACGCGTGTTCTTCATTGTCCTGTAAAGGAGGTCATGTAGTGAAGGGGGGGAGCAAAGAAAAAACTAAAGAATATCCAATTACAGCTGGGCAAAGAAACAAGAAATATGCATTAAACATAACGTGATTGATGCATTAGAACCTGTGTAAACATTTCCTCCACCTGAGGTGGGCGGAGCCACACGCCGACGCACAGAAACTATCGAGAACAGAAAACACGCAAAGCTTCAAGCGACTTCTTCTTCTTGCTCTTCCCCAAACAAAGTTGTCCTTAACTACTGGGGGGGGGGGGGGGGCGTTGACCTGCCGTTGTCTTTAAGGGTTGCCGTGGAAACGGAAGTCAAAGTCCTGGAGGAGGCGGATGGTGCTCAGTCTTTCACATGCACATCAGCAGGAAGTCCAGCCTCGCAGACGGGCTCTGCTCGTTGTCATGGTAACGCCCCATTCCAGTCCTCACCCCCCCCCCCCCCAAAAAAAGAAAAACACCTGGGGGCTGTTAAGTCGTGACGAGGAAAAAGATGGTCTCATGCGTCGGACCACCGCGAGCTCTACATTCTGTAAAGTTAATGCGCGCGTGCACACACACACACACACACACACACACACACACACACACACACACACACACACACACACACACACACACACACACACACACACTCTGAATCTATTAAATCTCCTATTCACAGCGGTTCAGCTCAGGCGGCCATGCTTTCCTTTGGGGGGGGGGGGCAGAAACATGACCCCATCTGGAAGATTCAGGGATGTTTTTACGGTACACACCTGTGTCGCCTCCTCTTATAGACACACACACACACACACACACAGGGTGGAGGTGCGTGAATCCTAAAAAAAGAAGGTAAACATGTTTACTCCACATAGTTACACTTATCTTTATAATAATAGTAATAATTAAAGAAACTGCCTCAGCCCCCCCCATTTGTTAATTAATGTTTTTTTTGTAAAGCACCTGTCGAAACAACACAATACTTCAACAACACACACACACACACGCACACACACAAGTCAGGCCAGGTCACATCCATGAGACCTCCATCAGAACTACCCCCCCCGCCCCCCCCTCGCCTGAGTTTAGTCCTCAACCTCCAACCAGCAGGTCAAACAACAGTACAAATACACACAATACTGCAGTATTAACACAACGGTGGGCCCATGAGAAGAAGGCGCGGCAGAGACGGGGGGGGGGGGGGCCTAGAAGGTAGTAGAAGTATTCTGTCCCATTGCCATCACAGGAGCAACTAAAGTACCCCCCCCCCCTTCTTAAACTGACATTTAATTTATTTCTACTTTCATTCATATATTAATTAATCATCCCCTCATGTTCATGTATGTCAGGGGGGGCGGAGCTCCAGACTGAAAGGTGACGTCGGTGCAGTCCCTCTCACTCTCGGGGGGTCCTGACATCCAGTGTTAGCGAAGGGTTGGAGGGCGATGAAGAGGAGGGGGGGGGGGGGCGCGGACCTCTACCAGCTGAGCAGGTTACTTCGTCCCAGAGTCATGAAGTACACCTGGCTGGAGCCTCCAGAACGGACGGAGGCGAAGAACACCTGGGGAGGAGACGCAGGTGAGGAGAAGAGACACAGGTGGGGGGAGGAGACAGAGGTGGGGGGAAGAGACACAGGTGAGGGGTGGAGACACAGGTGAGGGGTGGAGACACAGGTGAGGGGAGGAGACACAGGTGGGGGGAGGAGACACAGGTGGGGGGAGGAGACAGAGGTGGGGGGAAGAGACACAGGTGAGGGGTGGAGACACAGGTGAGGGGTGGAGACACAGGTGAGGGGTGGAGACACAGGTGAGGGGAGGAGACACAGGTGGGGGGAGGAGACACAGGTGGGGGGAGGAGACAGAGGTGGGGGGAAGAGACACAGGTGAGGGGTGGAGACACAGGTGAGGGGTGGAGACACAGGTGAGGGGTGGAGACACAGGTGAGGGGAGGAGACACAGGTGGGGGGAGGAGACACAGGTGGGGGGAGGAGACACAGGTGAGGGGTGGAGACACAGGTGAGGGGTGGAGACACAGGTGAGGGGAGGAGACACAGGTGGGCGGGGGAGACAGAGGTGGGGGGAGGGGATACATGTGGGGGGAGGGGACACAGGTGGGGGGAGGGGACACATGTGGGGGGAGGAGACAAAGGTGGGGGGAGGAGACACAGGTGGGGGGAGGGGACACATGTGGGGGGAGGAGACAAAGGTGGGGGAGGAGACGCCATCAGGTCACCTGGTTAAAGACTATCTGCTGATTGGAACAAAGAGGCATTCATTGGGCTCTTCGTCCATCATTAACGACACTACAACGTTCTCTTCTCCATCCAGGTTGGACCCCAGCAGGAGGCCCCTCACCTTGTCGTTCCTCTCACAGAGGAACTTGAGTCTCTGGGCCCTCTTGTGCATGAAGACGCCATCCAGGTGGCCGGTCTCCACCGAGCGGATCTCGATGGCCTTCTCCCCCCAGCCCATGATCTGGTTGGAGCGGATGTAGGCTGCAGAGATGCAGTGAAGAGGAGATAGCCGCGTTAGCATGTGATGTTTAATGACTCATCACAAACATGAACTTTGATGAATAGATCCTCCCACACAAAACTACGCATGAATTGTCCCCCGACTCACCCACTGAGGTGGGCATCTCCCCCCACTGCAGCACCACGTCCTTGGTGATGCGTCCGTAGGTGTTGACGTAGACGCCCTCGTCCTCGTAGCACACCAGCAGCTCGATGCCGTCGGTGTTGGGCAGGATGATGATGGCGTGGGACTGGATGTGGGTCTGGATCTGCAGGGGGGGGGGAGACAAAGGCCTTTTGACGACAGAGAAGACATAATGCAGGTAATCCTGCTCTGGGGCCTCCTCTGTCTCCATGTCGGCATCGCTGTGGAACATGGAGGGGACGTGTCCCTCCACCCTGAGCTGATGACTAAACAACCCCCTCAATACTCAAAAAGAGGCCTAGTGGGGGCGTCCTCACGTGCGTCGGCAGGTAGATGTCGTAGACGGCCCCGGAGTCCACGTCCACGGCGTGGAAGCCCGAGGCCGAGCCGTAGATGACCTTTAACCTCTGGCCCTCCTCCACGGTCAGGTCGACCAGCAGCGGCTTGTGCACCAGGTCGCCGAAAGACTGAGCAGGAGAAACAATGTGATGAGCTAACGAAGCTAACGAAGCTAACGAAGCTAACGAAGCTAACGAAGCCGAGCCAGTGGGTCGACTCACCTTGAAGGCCATGAACTTGTGGTAGGGCTTCGGGGCCCAGGCGTAGACCTCCACAGAGTGCTTCAGAGCCAGAACCAAGAACTTGATCCGCTCATATTTCACTGAGGAACAAAAAACATAAAGGTTAGAGCAACACAAGCCGTTCCTCCGGTTGGTGAGTTTTCAGCTGGTCTTTGTGCTCTTTGCTTCTCGGAGAATTTTATTAGGTATCATGTTTGTGATGTAATGCTTGTATACTCTTACTAATTCTCATAAAAAGTCTTTACTTTTGCCGTTTCATCTTAATTCCCCAAACAACAGCTTTTGCGCCGCAGCATCTTCACTGCATTAATTCAGCCGCTGTAAACGTAAGACTCTTGTTCCTCGCGTTGGGACGAGTTACAGCAGAAGACTTTCATCTCTTTGTTGAGTGTTTCTCAAAATCGTCTGGAAAGCCCTGAACTGTACTTTCCACGAGTGCTCAAACAAAGACTCCGCTGGACCAATCGGCTCGCTCGAGACCGGCCGACAGGAAGTCGGTGATAGCAGATGGAGCGTGGAGGGGTTTCCAACAGGAAGTGCCCGTCTTCAACCGCCATGACGGGGACATCCTGGATTTTGGACAGGTCGTCTCTGACGTTACTTCACTGAGGGCTTCCCAGCACGTCGCGTCTCCACGGCAACGCAGCGGCTCTGGAGCTCCGGAGCTGCGCTGGTGGAGCTATTGAGCCCTGAGAGATGGCGTTGTGAATATAATATGATCGGATGAAGTAACGGCGCATGTTGAGACCCCACGGAGGACCGAATGTCCTGCAGAGTCTGGGCCCCTAAACGTGTGCCTATGGTTGGCGTGCGGGGTGCGCGGGGGCGTGGCCTACCGACGTTGTAGTGGACGCAGCCCTCCAGGTCTCCCACCGTGGTCCAGCCCTGCTTCTTCTCCACCTCGGGGTCGTTGTGCAGGATCTTGTTCCTCAGCCAGGACAGGTAGTACACCCGGAGCTTGTTCTTCTTACCTGCAACACAGACGTCCAACAATCATGTCGGATGCATTCAACTCCTCCACCAGAAGACCCGAGTCTTCTCTCCTCAGACTGAGGAGCTGTCATTCTGACCTTCAGGCTCCTTGAGGCTTAAAATGTGTTTTTGATTGGATGCTGAGAATATATTTTTGTGTCCTGGTTTCATTCTGAGAGAAACTATTTCGCATAAATTAACGGATCGTAACTTAAAGCATGACGCTCGATTAAAAGTCATAGTATTGTATAATTGCCTCACATTATTTCTGCTTCTCAAACAGAACTTTCCATGACGCGTATTCTACTTCTCCTCACAGAAGCCCGTCAGCATGAAGACAACGTGTGTGTGTGTGTGTGTACATGTCACACACGTGGCTTTACACACTGTGCGTCACTCACAGACATCTGACTGCATGTGTGTGTGTGTGTGTGTGTGTGTGTGTGTGTGTGTGTGTGTGTGTGTGTGTGTGTGTGTGTGACATTGAGAAGGAGAAGTAGGAACGTGTATGTGTGTATCACAATGCTTGGGCAAGACCTGTGTGTGTGTGTGTGTGTGTGTGTGTGTGTGTGCGTGTGTGCGTTTGTGTGTGTGTGTGTGTGTGTGTGTACCTGATATGGTGACCAGGACGTTGAGTCCCTCCAGGACGTCCATCTGCTGGAAGCGCCGACGGCTGATCAGAGGATAAACTTTCCCCTGACCGCTGCGATCCAACAGCATCAGACCGCTCTCTGTCCCCACCAGGAGGTTCACGCCTGCTCTCACACACACACACACACACACACGCGCGCACGCACACACACACACACACACACGCACGCACGCACGCACACACACACACACACACAGACACACAGACACACACACACACACACACACACACACGCACACACACACACCATCAGGACTCTGCTGTGCCACTAGGTGGTGAAGATGATTAGTGCTGTCAAAACAATATTTAATCACGATTAATCACATTGATGTCGTAAGTTAACTCAAAATTAATCGCACATTTGTATCTATTCTAAATGTACCTTCGTTTTTTTCTCCATAATTTCTTATTTTAATGTTCTTATCAACATGGAAAAGTGATTGGCTTGCTTTATGCAAATGTTTTATTTTATTGAAAAACAACATTGCCAAAAATTATGAAGTGCACATTTAAGGTTAAGGGTTTTGTGTGTACTTGAAAAAATGATTTACATGTTAATGTAAATGAATTTAATATACGATCATATGTTGTTGTGCTGGTGGCTTTTTTTATGAAGAAGAATGACGTGACATTTGTCTGACTGTCCTTCAAACAGGATCAAGCAGCTGGATCACAACATGCAAAGCAAAAAGCAAGCGAGAAAAACATTGACGCCATTAAAATGGGTTTGGGTTAACGCTGTTAATAATGTGTTTATCTGCACTAATATATATATATATATATATATAAATATACACACAGGAGGAGGAGAGGAGGTAGAGGAGGAAGAGGAGGAGGAAGAGAAGGAGGAGGCAGAAGGAGGAGGAGGAAGAGGAAGAGAAGAGGAGGAGGAGGAGGAGGAGGAAGGCTCTGACCCCACAGCGCGGCGCACAGGATCTCCGAGTTGAACCTCTTCTTGTACTTGCGGATCTCCGGCGTGTCGCTCTGCGGCCGCGTGTTCACCGGGTTTACGTTGACCACGGAGCCCTTACGGGACGGGTCGGCCCTCAGCGCCTCGGCCAGCCGGGCGTCGTTCCCGTAGCCTGAGAGGGCAGAGGTCAGAGGTTACATGGTCAGCGTGAGTGTAGCAGGAGGGGGGGGGTGGGGGGTGATAGTGATATTTAAAGGGGAGAGATTGTGATTGTTTTGACCTCTGCAACCTACCGATGTTGTTGAGGGCGCTGCCGGTGGACGGAGACACCTGCAGGAGGCGGGGGTCGATGAACGGCGTGAAGGAGGAGGAGGACTTGTGCTTCTGCATGTTGTTACTAGACTGGCTCTACGGAGAGAAGGAACCACGGTCAGCTCCTCCAAAGCTCAACGTCCAACGAGAACAACGAGGAGCCTCAGAGGAGCCGCATGCGCATCCAACACAGAGGGGAAAAGGTGGAGGGGAATCCATGAACACAGAGGGGAAAAGGTGGAGGGGAATCCATGAACACAGAGGGGAAAAGGTGGAGGGGAATCCATGAACACAGAGGGGAAAAGGTGGAGGCGAATCCATGAACACAGAGGGGAAAAGGTGGAGGGGAATCCATGAACACAGAGGGGAAAAGGTGGAGGGGAATCCATGAACACAGAGGGGAAAAGGTGGAGGCGAATCCATGAACACAGAGGGGAAAAGGTGGAGGGGAATCCATGAACACAGAGGGGAAAAGGTGGAGGGGAATCCATGAACACAGAGGGGAAAAGGTGGAGGGGAATCCATGAACACAGAGGGGAGAAGGTGGAGGGGAATCCATGAACACAGAGGGGAAAAGGTGGAGGGGAATCCATGAACACAGAGGGGAAAAGGTGGAGGGGAATCCATGAACACAGAGGGGAAAAGGTGGAGGGGAAACCATGAACACAGAGGGGAAAAGGTGGAGGGGAATCCATGAACACAGAGGGGAAAAGGTGGAGGGGAATCCATGAACACAGAGGGGAGAAGGTGGAGGGGAATCCATGAACACAGAGGGGAAAAGGTGGAGGGGAATCCATGAACACAGAGGGGAAAAGGTGGAGGGGAATCCATGAACACAGAGGGGAAAAGGTGGAGGGGAAACCATGAACACAGAGGGGAAAAGGTGGAGGGGAAACCATGAACACAGAGGGGAAAAGGTGGAGGGGAAACCATGAACACAGAGGGGAAAAGGTGGAGGGGAATCCATGAACACAGAGGGGAAAAGGTGGAGGGGAAACCATGACGACGGAAGCAAAAACGTGTCGACAAAAAGAACAAAAGGTGGTTTTCCGGAGACGTACTTGCCGTCGGGCTCCTAACCTGTCGGCTACGACTTGCTGTCTGTAGAATGTGAGAATACGACTGGGAACGGGCCACATGAATGAAAATGAGATTTAGATGTGTGTGTGTGGAGGGGGGGGGGGGCAGTGAACCAGCGCAAACACGTCTGCTGGGACGAGATTACATCGTAACCCAAAAGTTCACCCGATGGGGCCTGAATGTATTTTTAACAGGATGTCAAAAGAATATAAATAAACAGTTGCTTTGTCTTCATGTGGAACGTCTGAATCACCCCTGAGACGCAGCACCCCCCCCCTCCCCCTCCCGCTCCCCCCCTCTGTATTAACAAACACTGTGTAACTACAGCGTCCACATGTAGCGTGGATCTGAGAGGAGGCCGCCGGGCCGATGGCGGCCAGCAGAGGGCGCCGAGTGCCTCCCCATCACGTCAGAACACCACAGGCCACCACAGAGCGACACCGCATTCAAGTTACTGGGAGAAACTTTTTATTTGTTTTTTTATTGTGTCGTTTATAGTGTCTCAACCACCAGCGTTCCTTTGGTCTGACCCTCTCAGTCCTGGTCCTGGTCCTCCCGGGCCTCCCTTCCCTCCAGAAGGTCCAGCACTACGTCTCTGGGATCAGGGTTATATATCGAGACCGGTTCAGGACCAGTTAAAAGTTCCCCACAGTAACTTTAAATAGGAGTCTGCAGCTGCTGAGGACCTGTGAACTACTACTACGCGGACCACGAGGACCCGGACCCCCCACCATGTATGATGCTCTTAGAAGGATCCCGTGTCGGGGATTCGGACAACGTACCTCTATGAGGAGGCTGAGCGTTTCCATGGGGCTCTGGGGGGACATGGAGGAGGGGCTGGCGAGGCTGGAGGAGGAGGGGGAGTTTGATGCGGAGGAGGAGGAGGGGGGGGAGGAATGGTGGCTCTGCTGGATCAGGTCTGGGAGGTGGTGGATTCGGCCGGCGAGGCCGTTCCTCTCCGAGTGCTGTGTGGGGTGATGATGGTGGTGGTTGTTGTGGTGGTGGTGGTGGTGGTGATGATGGTGGGGGCTGGGGGCGCGGTGGCTGAGACCCGGGCCGGCGCTCGGGGCGAAGCCCGCGAGCAGGCCGGGGAGGGGCGGGGCTCGACCCGGGCCGGGGCCCGGACGCTTTCTGCCGTCACCTGCGCTCTGGAAGTAGAAAGAGGGGCAGACGGCCGAGGGCCTAACTGAGCGGCGGGTCGGTCCTGGGGAGGGGGGGCTGTCAGCTGGGGCGGAACTACAGCGGCTACTCTACAGGCGGGAGGAAGACTCTCGTTAGCTCAACGCCGTCCTCAAAGGTCAGGTCATCGTTTAGCTGAAATGCTCAATCCTAACGGCATCCGATGGGGAATGGATCTAAAATGGATCTAAAATGGAACATGAGGCCTTTTGCTCCTGAAGACCAGCTACTCGTCTTCCTCGTGTCACTGAGCTACAGGGAAGGTCTGTCCTCAGGGACGCCGAGCGGCTCTCAGCGGCCGACAAATCAACAACACCACACGTGAACACAAACCAAATGGGAGTAAACACAACAGGGAGTGCTGGAGATGGTTGCTGTGGTTGTCGCCCCCCCCGGCGGTACCTGTCTGACGATCAGCGTGCCGTCTTTGCACGGCGTGGAGCCGGCGTCGCTCTCGCCCTCGTCGTGTACGATCATGGTTTTCACCGACTCCGTCTCCCCGTTACTCAGGCGGGACGAGCTGCGGACGGAAGAAGAGCGAGTTCACTGCTGGCCGGGTCCACGGAATCATAATGTCACGCATGCGCGTGACGACGTCATAATGAATCCGACACGTACGCGGCTCTGGAGTCCTCGGGGCCCGAGGTCGATTCCTCGCCGGCCTCCTGGTCGACCTCTTCGTCGTCGTCTTCGTCGGTGGTGTCCGAGTCATCGCTGGAGGAGGAGTAATCCGTCACCTTGTTGGGGGGGCGGACATCGTCCACGGCTCGCAGCTCCTTGGCCAGAGCCGTCAGGTCCTGAAGGTCAAAGGTGAGAGGAGAAAAAGAGAGAGCGGCGTCATTTGAGGTCATTGGCTGACGCGCGTCTCCCTCCGTTGGAACGCCGGCCGGCCGTTTCTCTTTCTTCTACCCGCGAGCTGTTAGTCAAGACGTTCAGTCGGCAGGAAACGGAAAGCTGCGGGAGAGGAAGTTGTTAAAAGACGCGCTCCAGCCAATGAGAAGCCAACGTTAGAGCGGCGAGCGCGGGAGGATCCCCGAAGGTTAGTGATGGACTTGAGTAATGAGACACAGAGGGAGCGGCAGTCAAGATGGCCGCCATCGGAGAGAGAAAGCAAGCAGCAAGGTGCAGGAAACCCTTCAGCCAGCGAGCGCCGCAAAGTCCACCGCTGTCATTCACTCCGTAGAGAAACGCGCCATCAGGCCACACACACACACACACACACACACACACACACACACTCCTAGCTCTAGATCCATCCCAGCTAGCGAGCTACGCAACCGGCTAGTCGGGCGTGGACTCAACGCTCACCGCTGGTCTGTTCGGCCGGACCAAGTCCCGCCTCTCCTCGGGGTTTGTGCCGTCGGGCCGTTGGAGGGGCGAGCCCTCGGATTTGGACGAGGCTGAAGGGAGGTGGAGGTGAAAAGATCAGTTTACTCTAAATGGCGGCTGTGCCTCCACCCCCCCTGCATGTTGTCTGGGTGCGGCCCGGCGGAAGGTGCGCGTGGACTCACGGCGGGCCCTGAAGCGCTCCCCAGAGCCGCAGTGGGAGCCGGGCTGCGAGCTGGAGTTGCTGGAGCTGCTGGAGGAACTGGAGGCTCCGCTGTTACTGGTGGGCCTGGGAACCAGTTTCTCCACTCGCTCCCACAGCAGCCGAGGCTCGGCCGCGCTGCAGAGCCAACAAACAGCGGGTCAACAAGGTCACAGGCACAGGACACCGACTGCTCACATTTACACACTGGGGACTTTTTTATTTAATATAATAAATATATTAATCATTATATTAACAGACTCCCTTCATTGCATTTCCAGCGTTAGAGTCTTTCAAATATGCTAAAAAGGTGGAGTAAGAACAGACTACGAGTTGTTCTGGAGATTAAGTAAGATGCATCTCACGAGTATCTCGTGAGAAGATTCACAGTTTGGAAATAGAAAAGTGTGCAAACACACACAAAGGAAGGTTAGACAGATATTACATAAACCCTCCCCCACACACACCACACACACACCCACAGCCGGAGAGACACACGGGGAAGTCACAGAGTGCGCCGGTTGTACAGACACTGTGTTTGTGTGCGTTTGATCCATCTCCAAACAATGTGCCTGTTTGTCGAGTGAAACTCCGTTTTATCTCTTTTTAACGAGACAGTTTCACAGAGCTTCAGGGTTCTTTCTTCTTCCTGAAGCCTGCAAAGGACTTTACTCGGTACGTTGTGTGCAGTGTGCGTTCACTGAGATCTCATTTGTGTTTTGAGTCCTGGACTGATTCAGCTCATTACCTGAACTCTTAAATTCTCCCCTAAATACAGAAGCAGTGGAGTCCCACAGGGCAGCATTCTGGGCCCAGTTTAACTCTCCTTCATTTGCATTTTACTTGCTATTTTATGCAAATACTTCTTCTCTGCTTTTTTATGTTTTCACAAACACAAACTCCAGACAGGTGGACAATAAATTATAGATGTTATTCTAGATAAATTATTCACAGTTACAAAACTAGTTTTTATTTTTTTATAATAAAGATGAATAATTTACCAAACTGTGCAGATTTTATTTTCCATCAACACAAACGAGAAGGGCGAGTAATGTCTGTTTACCTGGCGACGGGCCGGTGCACAGCATGGCTGCCGTGTGTGGCGTTGCCGTGGTGATGAGGCGAGCCCCGCCTCGGCAACACCGGGGACCTTGACGTGGTCCTTACGGGAACCTTTCGTGATAGAGACAGTGACCAGCTCACACGTGAACACTCTGTCTGTGGAACATCTCGCAGGGATGAAGAAATACGCCTTGTGATTGTCACGGAGCTCAGTGAGCCGACTGAGGCTGAAACGACACGCTGCACCTTCAGCTGGTGCCTCCTAAACGCTTCCCTTTCTAGCCCGTCTTCATGCTGAGTAACGACATACATGGGCGTTGGATGGTGGCCGTTCCTTTGGGCATAACTCCTGCCGGCTGCATCTTCAAGAGTTTTACTCGATATGGATGAAAACCTGCAGATTACGGTTTATTCATCTTAAGAAGGAACATTTTGTGCGTTTGTGAAACGCCCCTCTTTTATTAAATAACATCCCAGAAAGCCCAGCGTGAGGCATCTTCAACTGAAAGAACATGAGACCTTCAGGAAGGAGAAGAGCCTCCAACTTCCTGTATGGAAGGAAGAGACGGAGAGCTCTTTGACCTCTGAGATGAAGACCTCCCCCCCGAAGAATGTTTCTGTTGGTCCAATGGGAGCAAAGCTCATTAAAGTCAAGTCATTCTCATATTTTAATATCTTAACTAATATTATATTAGTTATATATTAATAACTGATATGTATTACAACTTGATCCTTTTGCTTTAAGACGCTGAGGCTGCGTAATAATGAGGCATTATTTTAATCCAACATGAGTCAGACCCCCGAAAACAGACGTCTCTGGTGTGATTTAATCTGTGCGACACATTCGAGACCGCTTGGCTTCGGTGGAGCGGATCGTTCACAGACGAGTCACCTGGACGCACATCTGGGTGCCAGTGAATCATCTCAGGATCAACAGCACACGATGAGCAGACACACACACACACACACACACACACACACAGTGACACATTTGAATAAAGGGCTCCTGTTGGCTGTGACAAGTGGGAGGACCACCTGTCAATCAAAGGGTTAATCACAAAAGAAGATATCAGGGTCGCCAACAAAAGATTATCTGTTAGAGAATGAAGAAAACACAAAGCTGTCTTTTGATGGAGGCTTTTAAAGGGAAATGGGGAAGTGATGACAGCCCTGGAAGAAGAAGGAAATCAAACATCTCACATACGATAGAAGCAGATTAGACTCCTGAGAAAGGATGAAGACTAACACAAGGACGCATCCAGAGCTCCTCCCCTCTCTGTGACCAACGACATCATCCGCAAAAACACGATCTACTCCGGCCGACTCACACTGAGGAAACAGCAGCCCAACGACCAGCGAGAGAAACAGTTCACCACATGAGCTCCACGTCTCCACCTTCCAGAGCCGAGTCACAGACGGCGAGTGGGAGGAGGTCGTCGCCATGGTGACGTCACCTGCTGGTTTGTGGACGTTTCGAAGCCTCGGGTTCTTTTCGTTCTTGCAACCAGTGAACAGGAAGTGAGACGTAGAGACGGTGCATACGTCTCTGTTAGAGAGCTGTCAATCAGAGCGTAGCCCCGCCCTAAAGTGTCTCCAGCTTTATGGTCCGTTTGACTCTACATGGACCATAATTCACTAAATGAACATCATGCTGTACTGAAGAAGACTTAAACTAGAGACTGAGACCATGAACTCATGTTTATAATGTTTACTGAGGGAATAAACCCAGAGAGAAGTGGAGTCATTTCCTCATAGACGTCTATGACTGGTTGTACGTCGTTCTTCCACCTATTGTGTGACCCTCTGGTTGGGAAAACAAACAATACGGCGACGGTCAAACTGCCAAAGTCGAGGCTTCATGACACGAGAAACCAATGTGTGACGTCACCATGACAACGCCCACTTCTTACATAGCCTGCGGCTGATTGGTCCAAACAACGGCTCGTTTAACCTCCACATTCAGCACCACTCTTCTCCTGGTGCTCAGGGCGAACTGATCCAAGAGCAGAGAAACAAAACGTCATCGGCGATGACATCATAGCGGCCGCTTCTACCGGCCAGAGGAAAGGAAATCGCTGCAAAGATGAACAGCAGACAGAAGAGCGAGATGTGAGCGGTTTGTGGGATCAAAGCGTGGACAGGAAGTCGCCGTCACGTGACGCGAGTGTTCACCTTGAGACTCTCTAAACAAACATGAGCTCCGACCGAGTCCGCAGGCAGGAGGACAAAGGCAGCAGGGGGCCTGAGCGGTGGAGGTGAAACAGGTGTGTGCGAGGTGGGGGGGGGTTACCTGCGGTTCCACGGGCCGGTGCACGGCGGGCGCCACCTCCGGGGCCGGGTTGCCATTGGGGTGGGAGGAGGACTCGGAGCGTGGCGGCACTGGCGGCAGCTGCGGTTTGGTGGACGCCGCCTGAGGAGAGCCCTGGATGTTCTTCCGGTAGCGGTCGTCTGCCTACGAGGGGGGAGGGGGGGGGCAGACGGGCGCCGTTACAGTGGTTCAAAGTTCAACGTGAAGCCAATCAGGGGAGCCGAGGGTGTGTTAGTTTCATCCAGCTGCAGAGTGGAGGACGTTCATCAACAAAGCACAAACAATGCAGAGGTCACGTGACGCGTTAGGACGCACGCCGGGTCACCTGAGCCTCACTGAGCCTCACCTGAGCCTCACCTGAGCCTCACTGAGCCTCACCTGAGCCTCACTGAGCCTCACTGAGCCTCACCTGAGCCTCACTGAGCCTCACTGAGCCTCACTGAGCCTCACTGAGCCTCACCTGAGCCTCACTGAGCGCCTCTTTGAAAAGTTCAACGAAGAGGTTCTACATGAACAACTAGTGATTCATGCAAACATTCTTTATACAAATTGAAAAAGCACTATGCTTTACTCAGACCCAGAGTTAGACCCAGACCAAGTTAGACCCAGACCTAGAGTTAGACCCAGACCCAGAGTTAGACCCAGACCTAGTTAGACCCAGACCTAGAGTTAGACCCAGACCCAGAGTTAGACCCAGACCTAGTTAGACCCAGACCTAGAGTTAGACCCAGACCCAGAGTTAGACCCAGACCTAGTTAGACCCAGACCTAGAGTTAGACCCAGACCCAGAGTTAGACCCAGACCTAGTTAGACCCAGACCTAGAGTTAGACCCAGACCCAGAGTTAGACCCAGACCTAGTTAGACCCAGACCTAGAGTTAGACCCAGACCTAGAGTTAGACCCAGACCCAGAAATAGACTCAGACCTAGAGTTAGACTCAGACCTAGAGTTAGCCCCAGACCCAGAGTTAGACCCAGACCTAGAGTTAGACCCAGACCTAGAGCTAGACCCAGACCTAGACTTAGACCCAGAGTTAGCCCCAGACCTAGAGTTAGCCCCAGACCCAGAGTTAGACCCAGAGCTAGACCCAGACCTAGACCCAGAGCTAGACTCAGACCCAGAGTTAGCCCCAGACCTAGAGTTAGCCCCAGACCTAGAGTTAGCCCCAGACCTAGAGTTAGACCCAGAGTTAGCCCCAGATCCAGAGTTAGACCCAGACCGAGAGCTAGACTCAGATCGACAGCTAGACTAAGACCGAGAGCTAGACTAAGACCGAGAGCTAGACTCAGACCCAGACCTGGAGTTAGACCCAGACCTAGAGCTAGACTAAGACCGAGAGCTAGACTAAGACCGAGAGCTAGACTCAGACCCAGACCTAGAGTTAGACCAAAAGTTAGACCCAGACCCAGAGTTAGACCCAGACCTAGAGTTAGAACCAGACCCAGACTCAGACCTAGAGTTAGACACAGACCTAGAGTTATACTGAGACCTAGAGTTAGACTCAGACCCTGACCTAGAGTTACTCAGCCTTTGATAAATTGCTCTGCTCGTCCACACCAGCAGCAGAGTGAGTGCACACAAGCAAAGGAATCATTCTACGGCACGTCACCCACGAGGGGGTTCACCTCTCTGATTGGCTCAGAGGCCGGGGCGGGGGCGGGGGCTGGGAGGTCAGCTCGTTGAGAGTCTGGCTTTACGTCCTGGGGCGCGGTCTGGGAGGGTTCGGGCTTGTTACTACCCGGGTTCTGGTTCTGGAGGGGCAGGCGGTGGGCCTGCTGAAGCTGAACCTGGAGCTTCTGGGCTTGCCGCTGCTCCTCAAGCTCCTGCCATTTGTACTCCTGAGTACAGGGGGGGGGGGGGGACCACAACTCTTATTCATGCTTTGTTCTTTATTTATGTTTAGAACGCCGAGCTCATTGTGCAGAGCTGTGAGAGCATCGCCATGGAAACAATGAGACCAGAGGGCCTTAACATCTGCTTATTCGTTATCCATTTCAGATCTACAGTAAAACATATGAATTAACTACACAGTTTAGTCAAAAACACACGTTTTTGTGTGTTAGGGGAAAATTCCGGCTTTGGGATTTTCAAATTTTCATATGTATATATGAAAACACATCTGGCATTCAAGCAGGGGAAGCCCTCTTCTCCAGATGGGTGACTCGTTTCCTCGTGACGTCGTTGCCGTGACTACGGGAAAGAAACCTGTAAAGCTTCGACCCCCCCAGAGCGATAAACGTCCGCGGATAACAACTCAGCCGGAGGAATAAACAAGTTGCTTCGTTGTAAATTTTAACGCGCTTGGAGAAGGAAATAAAGGAACGGCCTCCACGCCGACACGGAGGAGAAAGGGGGCGGAGCCACTCACCAGCAGCATGGCCTGCTCGTGGAGCAGCTGCTGCTGCAGGATCTCCAGGTGCCTCTGCTCCTCCTCCAGCTGACGGCGGATGTACTCCTGTCAATCAAACACAGCCCCGCCCCCCTTCAAAAACAGGAAGACACTGCACGCAAAGCTTCTTCATGGGGAGGAAGTGCTGCAGATATCTATATAACTGAAACGAATCCCACATCAGACTTCTCAAAGCGTCTCCCCCCCCCTCCCAGCGTGGACCCCCCCCCGTCACCCCACAGCGTGGACCCCGCCCCCCCCCCCCCACAGCGTGCACACGGCGCTGGATCTGGATCGGAGCACTCTGATCGTCTACCTGCTCCCGGTCGGCCCTCCTCTTCTCCTCCTCCGCCCTCCGCCGCTCCTCCTCCTCTTTGCGGCGGCGCTCCATCTCCTCCACCCGCCTCTTTTCCTCCTGCTCGCGCCGGCGTTGCTCGCGCTCCTGCTGGCGCCTCATCTCGCGCTCACGCCGTTGTTGCTGCGCGGCGGAGAAAAAACAAAATGAAAAACAATATTACTGATGAGTGAATAACAATAATGTGAAGAACTACGGTGGCTTTCAGGGGCCAAAGAGAAGCTTAGGTCGGTTTGGTTTGTCCTTTCTGGGCTCCCGTACCGCTTCTCATGGTTTGAATTTAACTTTTGATTAAACTACACAGAACTCATTTGATCTCCATGTTGCTCTTCACCCTTCATCCATCCACCCTGAATAACACGGCTTCACAGAACCAGCGAATAACTCACAGGTTTCAGTCTCTCCTTAAATAACATCCACACATACTTTAGATATGGTTCTGGAGAAGGAGACAAAGGGCCGTCCCCTTCCCACAATGCATTGCACGGCGTCACCTCCTCCAGCCGCCGCCGCTGCTCCTTCTGCTGCTCGATGCGCTTCTGCCTCTCGGCCAGCAGCTGCCTCTTGTACTCCTCCTGCTCGCGGAGCTGCTGCTCCTGGAGGAGCTGCTGGCGGCGCAGCGCCTCCGAGCGCTCCTTGTTCTCCTGCTGCAGGCGGATGAAGTCGCGGCGCAGCGTCGACTCGCCCGGCACGTTGACGATGGAGCTGCACGGGGAGAGGGGGAAGAGGGGGGAGAGGTGGGGGAGGGGTTTAAGGCACTCGGAGGGTCTTGTGGATCCCATCAGAACCTGTGGCCCGTTGCCATGGCGCCCACTTGATTACGTGGTAGTGGTTTGTGCACATGCGTGGTGATGAAGAGCACTGACCTCGGCTCTCCTTCCTGCTCAGAGGCTTCCTCCTCCTCTTCCTCACTGCCGCTGTACTCGTACTCCGTCTCATCTGAGCAGAGGAATAATATCAGGAACTTATTCAAATGTTGTGAACCCCAAAAGGTATCTGGACTTTATATATATATATATAAAAAAAAAATATATATATGTGTATATATATACACACACATATATATATACACACATATATATATATGTATATATATATGTGTGTATGTGTGTGTATATGTGTGTATGTATATGTGTATATGTGTGTATGTGTGTGTATATATGTGTATATATGTGTGTATATAAGTGTATATATGTGTATATGTGTGTATGTGTGTGTATATATGTGTGTATATAAGTGTATATGTGTGTATGTGTGTGTGTGTGTGTGTGCGTGTGTGTATATGTGTGTGTGTGTATATGTGTGTATGCGTGTGTATATATGTGTGTATATAAGTGTATATGTGTGTATGTGTGTGTGTGTGTGCGTGCGTGTGTGTATATGTGTGTATGTGTGTGTATATGTGTGTGTGTGTGTGTGTATATATGTGTGTCTGTGTGTGTGTGTGTGTGTGGGTGTGTATGTGTGTGTATATATGTGTGTATATAAGTGTATATGTGTGTGTATATATGTGTGTATGTAAGTGTATATGTGTGTATGTGTGTGTATATATGTGTATATGTGTGTGTGTATATATGTGTATATGTGTGTGTGTATATATGTGTATATGTGTGTATGTGTGTGTATATATGTGTATATGTGTGTGTATGTGTGTGTGTGTGTGTATATAAGTGTATGTGTGTGTGTGTGTTTGTATATGTGTGTGTGTATATGTGTATATGTGTGTGTGTATGTGTGTGTGCGTGTGTGTGCGCTCACCCTTCTCTCCCCTCTTCTTCTTGGTCCGGTCGATGTGGTCTTTGAGCTGGATGCGGACCTGCCTCTCGTTGGGCTGGTCCCGGATGTACGGGTGCTTCAGCAGCTGCTCGGTGGGGGGCCGCTGGGTGTAGTTCTTCACCAGGCAGCCCTCGATGAAGCTGAAGAACTTCTTGGACCTGTTGGAGGCGAGAGAGAGAGAGACGGGGGAGAGAGAGAGAGACGGGGGAGAGAGAGAGAGACGGGGGAGAGAGAGAGAGACGGGGGAGAGTTGGAGTCCAGAGGAAAGGCTTGGGTTGGCCTAAAGCCGGAGATGCGTTCCATAGAAACTAAAAGCCCCACCACTTTTTGGACTTGAGTCGAGGGGGCGGGTTCCTGGGGATGAGGAAGAGGGCTCTCATTGGATGCATGTCGCACAGAGCTGAGGGACACAGAGGGACACGTCAGAGACATTCTGTCCTGAGAGGAATAACCAGGGTTGATGTGAAGTCATTTATTTGACTAATATTAACTCTTCTTAAACCGCGGAGCTCATCGCTGACGTGAACATTTAAACCCTCGTGAAAACTGACAAACTGAGGTCTTCTCAGTGTTTGAAGAAGCCACACTCACGGGGAGCTCCCTCAGCCATCTCGATGGCCGTGATTCCACAGGACCAGAGGTCACTCTGAGGGACAGAAGACAAGGACACTCACATACGCACACACATCTATGTTCATAGCAAAGTGTGTGTCACATCCAGATGAGTCAATACTCAGAGTGCAAAGAAAAGCTTTTCTTTAATGTTAAACCTTTTGATGAAAATAGTTTTACACTTATCAGTGACTTCAGGAACAATGATAATTCATTAAATAAGTCGATAGTTCACAGAACATTACCAACTGGTACTTTGATAACACTTATATAAACCTTTGACATTGTATTTGCAAAGATAAAGATTTGAATTCGTATGTCGACCAGCGCTCGTGTCGCACCGGCGTTCTTTAACTTGACAAACACGTCAACAAGCTGGCTGGTCGGTCGATGGGGTCTCGGGTTCCCTGGGGTCACTCACCCGGTAGTCGTAGGTGGCGTCGGGGTTCTCGTCACAGGCGATGACCTCGGGGGCCATCCAGTACGGCGTCCCGATGAAGGTGTTCCTCCGCCCCACCGTCCGGTCCAGCTGGGCGCTCACGCCGAAATCCACTGGGGAGACAGGAAGTGCCCGTCAGGTTATTGTGGTTTCATAACCGCCACCCTCCTGATGAGAGAGAAAACCTGCTGGGCCAATCAGAAGGCAGCTTTCCAGAACTCGCTACCCAGAATAAACCGCTGAGGTTCGTCCAGAGCCTCCGTGCAGATTAAGCTCCGCCTCCCCCGACCAGAACCGACCCCAAAAACGACGTACCCAGCTTGACCTCAGCGTTCTCGGTCAGCAGCACGTTCTGTCCCTTGATGTCTCGGTGGATGACGTGATGGGCGTGCAGGTGAGCCAATCCCTGCGGGGAGGACAACAGGGAGCGTGAGACACCCTTCTGGTTTCACGCCTCCGGGTAAAAACTGTCCACGTTGGAGGCCAGACGGGGGAACCGACCCGGAGGATCTCTCTGGAGATGTAGGCGATCCAGTCCTCCTTCAGCGTGTTGCCTTTGGTGTTCTTCACCAGATCCGTGATGGACCCGGCGCCACAGAACTCCATCACCAGCTGGAGACACACACAGCATTCTGTTTGTTTCCTCAAAACCACCATTTCAGGCGCTAAGAGAGGAAGTGGAAGTTGTCATGGCGACCACTTATACGTCTCTGGTAGAGACCTGTCAATCAGCGTGTAGCCCCGCCCCAACTGTTTGACATGGACATCATGCGGTGTTGGATATCTGAATGTCCTGACGTCTATTCGGACAGGAATCAATTGTGTAATATTCGGCTTTCCTTATCGCCACAAGGGGGGCGTCATGGAGTTACCCCGTTACCCCGTTACCCCCCCGCCTAGCGGTACGAATGGAACTGACCCACAGCTGGTCGTCGTGGCCCGGCGGACTCTTCTTGATGAAGGCGCCGTAGTAGGTGGCGATGTTTCTGTGGTGGGAGTACTTCTTCAGCATGTTGATTTCCAGCTTGATCTCCTCCTCTTCGTCCTATCAGAGAGGAGGAGAGGGACTCGCCATTGAGGGGGAGGGACTAATAGACAGGAAGCGGGGAGAGTGACCGCGGGTTTTCTCCTGAATCCTTTATGGATTCTTACAGACGTTAACAGCTTGAAATGAAAACATGATTCCTCCTAATAAACCACCCGCGTGCCTGAAGCTCCGCCTCCTCTCGATGCCCCATAACCTCCGTTTAAAGATATTAAAAATAAAAACCACAGTGCTGCTCAGTGTCACCAGTGAACCAGATGTTTGTCTCACTAACTTTAATATTATGAGATTATTTTGGAAGGCAGCCATTTATACGCTGTCAGTCATTCGGTGAGAGCAGTTTTTACAGTGAGGCTTCTTCATGACACCTTCAGGAGACTCAGTAGACGTCTTCATAGCTACCAGACTCCCTTCACAAAGATTCAAGCGCTGCGGTCGCAGGAGTTTCTGGTGTACTGCTCCTCGTTCTGATAGTGAGCTGGTGAATCTGGACTAAACATTCAAAACACCAACGTCACACATTAACACCAATAAACAGATGGAGGCAGAAGAAGAGCAGAAACCGGGCGGTTCAATCACTGTTTTTGTGAATGGAGTCTGGTGTGCTTGGAGAGATCAGAGCTAAACGTAAAGACGTGATATTAAACTGGTATGGATTATTTTAGGTGTATAAAACACATCCAGTATCACCAGTATCGCTGTAAATGTTATGATTGTATAGATTTTTTGCAGTGTTCAGTTTGTTTCCTCACGAGAGTTCAAGCCCTAAACATAATCATGAGCTCCTCGGTGAAACTATGTGTCCGTCTTATGGACGCGTCTGCGTGTTGGTGACCGGACGCCGCTGGTCTGCAGGCAGCATCCCTCCAATAACAGCGGGTGGATCACATGACCACAGTGAAAACTTCGTCAAACCGGACGGTCGGCACCAGCTGCCCCCCAGATGTGAACCGGGCCCCTGGGAGTCTACTGACCTCGGTGACGTCCATGACCTTGATGGCGGCCAGCTGTCCCGTCTTGACGTGCCGGCCCTGCAGGGGGGGAACAGAGGGGAGGGGGGGTGAGCCGACCGGCTGAGGCTCGTCTGATGCAAAGCAAAAGTAATCGCACACACACACACACACACACACACACACGCACACACACACACAATCCACGTCACCCAACGCCGTTACACCTTTGTGTGTAATAATAAGCATTTTAGTCATTGATCTCTGGCTCCTCTAATAATCTTCCTCCAGGTTGCTGAGATTTATACCGAAAGCAACAATAAAAATCAACAGTAAAAAGGTGAAACGTTGCAAACCAAATGATCGCTTTAAGATAAAACTATTTCTATAAACTATAAAGACGATCGGTTTGGAGCCTCAGGTCAAAGGTCAAACAGGAAGTCAGTCTCTTCCGCATTAAGCAGCGGCCGGTAAGGAATATCCCCGGTATGATGGAGTTCCCGTTCCTCCAATCGGAGGCAGTGAAAGCAGCGTGAGGGGATCTGGTCTGCTGGGGACCTTCTCAGATGTTTAAGGAAACGACGTCATCCGTCAGGAGCCGTCAGCTTCCAGGAGTCAGACGGATGAAACGTGTGGAAATAAGTCCTCACTGGATCCATCATTTAAAAGCGTTTTTAAAGACGCTTCACGGATTAAAACTGTTTCTGTGTCCTTTCCCACGAATTACCCAAATAAAGTATTTTCAAAATAAACCTCCGCTTAAGCAGGAAATAAGTCAGTTCAGTTTAAAAGCAAAGGATCGTGTCTTGGGGGTCCCGTCCCGGTTTAACGAGGGCCTGACCCCGGAGGTCATACGGTGCCCCAGTGATCCTTCAGCTAGGGTGACCTCTGACCCCAGGGCTTCACCTCTAAAGGGGGGAGGAGGTGACTGCGCTGACTGAGGGAGAGTACACCTTTCGTTTAGATGGAGATCTCCGCGTATTGGCGACTGCTCGGGGCCTGAAGACGCCTGCGAGCAAAAGACTCGACTTCTCTCCTCAAGCAAAGAGACCAATCAGAGGACAGCTGGCCAACGTGGTGGGAAGAGGTGGAGCCCAAACGACCAGAGACAAACGGGACAGTAAGAAATGAATCCCATGTTCAGAAACACACACAGGACGTCTGCAGAGATGATGAGCAGGAGGACGAAGATGGAAGACAAACAGAACGATGACGAGGAGGAAGGAAATGCTGAGGGGAGGGAGGGGAGGGAGGGGAGGCATCCTGGACCAACGCACACACACACACACACACACACACACACACACACACACACACACACACAGGTTCTCATGCATCATGTGCCAAACCTGTAATGTATGCTGTCACGTGATCGGTTGTCAACAAACCCGGATAGTTTGTGTTAAAATCACAGATGGCGGAATCTGCTTTATGGAAGCGTGTGTGTGTGTGTGTGTGTGTGTGTGAGAAAGTGTGTGTGTGTGTGTGTGTGAGAAAGTGTGTGTGTGTGTGTGTGTGTGAGAAAGTGTGTGTGTGTGTGTGTGTGTGTGAGAAAGTCGTGTGTGGGTGTCGTGGACAAGGCGCTCTTTATTGCACCCCTCTGGTCTTTGGGGCACAGACAAGGAGCCAGGTGCAAGCTCTGACACACACACACACACACACACACACACACACACACACACTAACAAGTCTTCATTGATCGAAACCAGCGACGTGTGTTCTGATGAAGATCCTGCCAATCGTCATCATATATGTACATATATATATATATATATATATATATATATATATATATATATATATGTGTGTGTGTGATAAAACTTCTGGTTCCAGATGAGCAATCAGTAGTAGCACAAACAGGAAGTAGCAGCTGCTACTTCCTGTTTAACATCATCAACAACAACAGGAGGGCACTTTATAAAACAGACACTTAACTTTAGAAAGGACTTGGATGATGAAGACGCCCTGGTGGCTTGTGAATCACCACTTGCTTGTTGGATCAAATGCAAATTCAACAAAATGAGGAAGACGATTCTTATTTTAGTTTGGTCCTTTTCCATCAGGCAGGAGATTCTTTTGCCGGGAGGCTCTGGGTCCAACCACAGGAACCACAGGAACCACAGGAACCACAGGAACCGGGAGTTAACGTCTCCTAGACCCCCGCCTGCTCTCCACCCGGCAAAGCAGGGGGTTGCTGTCCGCTTTCTGCTCTTTACTTACTAATATTTGTTATGATAATCCAGTTAAATCTCAGTAAATTGTTATTCGACCACAATTCCCCAGAGCTCACGGTTTTATTTCTGACCAGAAACGTAAAGTCTACATATAAATCCCTGAGGAGAAGAGCACCGCCGGCTCCCCTTCAAGCAGCGGCGCGGTATAAATATCTTCAGGTAAAGCTTCAACGTTTGAAGCTTGTCAGGTTTGTGTCATTTACGGTTTTTAAACCTCACGTTCGATGTTAAAAACGTTACGTTGCCACTGATTTAACAGGTGGCTGGAGGCTCCGTTTGGGTCGAGGAGCAGAGACGTGGCTCAAACAGGAAGCTCTGTGTAAGTAGGCCAAGAAGGGTGGAGGGGGGGCTAATAAAGCTCTATTGATCGCTGTGGTGCAGGGGAGGGGGCGCCTGCTACACTGATAAGCAGCGATCAATATGGAACAACTACACGTGGGCTTTTAAACAGGGATCTTAATCTTAAAATATCCAAAAAAATTAAAAGGTATCAGAGTCTAAAACTATCAGAGAAACTATCAGAGATGGTTTGGTTCTCGGGGGGGGAGCATTTAGCTCCAGAGGCAGATGCTTCCCAGGGGAGGTGCTGGAGACCAAAACCAACCTGTAGTGAGAACGATTAACCTGCAGCTCCATGTGACTGGAGACGCTCATCACCCCGAAGCGACGCCAGAAATTGTGTTTGCATGGTGGGCCTGCGGGGGTCATTAGGGCGACGGGCGGTGGTGACTAGCTGCTGTAATTCGATCAGCTAGTAGTAACGGGGTTACATTCTGGGCACCGGTGCAACTTTCCGTCACGTAACGGGCCGTCACCCCCCTGTTTTTAGACTCCAGAGGAACTGACCGTGGGTGACATGGATATCGCTTATAAAACATCAGGGCCTCTCAGAACGCCGCCGGGACCCTGACCTTAAAATCCCCCCACAGTCGACTGCGACTGTGCGAGGCGCAGAGTTCACCGTGCTGTTGTCACCTCGTCTGAGTCGGACTCACAAAGTGCTTTTCTTGTGCCGTCGTTTGAATTCACAACTTTAAGATCCAGGGAGGTCCTGAATAGCAAAGACCGTTTACTGCCTCCGACTGGAGTTCAAAGTGAGAGAGACAAGAGGACCAGGCGTCCTCTGGCTGCTCCTTCCATGGGGACGTTCCTCCGTCAGCCCCCAGCGGCAGGATCACCAAGAAACAAGCCCACCGGGTGGAGACCAAGGGAATCTGCTTCTGGCTGCAGCGTGTAACATGTTGGACCAACCGTTCAACTATTGATCCCGTCCTCCGCCCACCGGAGCTCATTATTCTCCCTCCCGGCTCATTAGCGCTGGCTGGCGGGTCTTTTGCAGCGATATGAATCAGGGAGTGGAACGCCATTAGAGGCCTGCTGGGAGGAACTCGGGACGGAGCCAGATGAAGAGATACAACAATGTTTTCATGGGACATCACTTCGTGCTGCTCGCTAGAAGGTAATTAAATGCAGTGGAAACGGGAGAGGAACAGCAGGAACATCTCGTGGGTTCAGAGGAGAGTGAGACGGACGTATTTGTGCATCCTGGTAAGAGTCGGCTTCACGGCCATTGATTGATTGGCTGAGGACCTGCCGAAGGTCATGTCCCCAGCAGGATGCACCCGAGGTCAGGTTTGAAATGACAGCAGGCTAACATGCTAAGCTAAGTCCATTCGTTGGGTTCCTCAAAAAATACCAGCCAATTGTTACCGTTTTGAGCTACTTTCAGAAATCACTTGTGTTTCCCTCCTACACCGATATCGAATCTCTCCAGGAACCATTTGAAAGCTGCTCGGCAGCGACGGGAACAATGGAGGGAGAGAGAGAGAAAACATGGCGTCCTATAAATAGAGCTCAGAGTCCAGACGCTGCTGCTCTTCATCCCTCGGTTGGCTCGCCGCCCTCAGCGGCTCCCAACGTGACCCGAGCACTCGGCCTTATCTCCGGCTTAACGGAGCCTCCACCCGCCGACTCCACCTCAGACCAGAGACCGGGCCGTTTACTTCCTGCGCGTAAACAGAAGTCTATCCGAGAGACGCCCGAACCGACTGATCGTTATTTAGCCGACGGAGAACAAATCTGATCCATCGTGACTCATTAATACTAAGAAGCGAAACCGGCCTCCACAGATTGTGACCCTCCATCAGCGCATCCGCCTTCTACCTGGAGGGCTCCGGCTGGGCGTCAGCGGCTTAAAGTACTCATTTCTTTAGCGTAGTTGGGGATTTGAATCCACCCCAGTGTGGGCATCGCAGCCTCGTTGTTGCTTGAACACGTGTCGGGAGAAGCAGATTGCGGCATCGTTGAAGCGAGGCCGGCTAATCCACGGGCGCCACAAGCTGCTTACTTTCAACCGGGCTAAAGTTCTAAATTAATTAGCGCGTTAGCCACAGACGGTTTTCCGACCCCCTGCACTCTGGTTTGAGTGGGGGGCGCTAACAGCTAAGCTAACCCCCGACTCTTCACTTATGAGATGTAAAATGATACTGTGATGCATCATCGTGAAGAAGTCGAATGATGAGGAGGAGACACCCCGAGCAAAGTCAAAAATATCACCTTCCATTTAAGATCAACTGTATCTTTTATCAATTTATTCAGAAAAAATGACGAGACGAGACAAAAAAAATATATATATATTATATTCAATTATATTAAAGTCCTGAAATCAACAAGGAAAAAAGTTTTATCGTTCAAGAATTCACTGTAATGTTACAGAGAAAAAATGTCAGAGAATTTTTGACCTGATTAAATGACACTTTTCCGTAAGATTTATCAAAAGGAAATACTCAAATCTCCACATTATCATAAGTGTTGAACGGGTTATATTCAATTTCCTACAATTTTGTCCCTGAATATTATTCCTGAACGCGTCTTTTTGCCGTGACATGCGTGTGCCGTGACATGCGTGTGCCGTGACATGCGTGTGCCGTGACATGCGTGTGCCGTGGGGATCAGACGTGTGAACATGGCGGTGACCTACTTTCTGATAAAAGATTGCAGCCGTCGACTGTGAGGAACAATGGCAATGGCAGTAACGTCAAGTCATTCGAAAAGACCTGCTAGTGTGTGTACAATGTGTGTGTGTACAATGTGTGTGTGTACAATGTGTGTGTGTACAATGTGTGTGTGTACAATGTGTGTGTGTACAATGTGTGTGTGTGTGCAGACTGGAAAGTCCTGGAAAGGCAAATTGGTCATTTGCAGGAATCAGGAACATTTATTACCAAAATATGTTATTTATACATACATACATACATACATACATACATACATACATACATACATACATACATACATACATACATGGAATAGTAGGTGCATAACATCAGACAGTACGACAGTGGACAGAACGCAGCCTCGGGGGGAACCGGTGCTGATGGTCCGAGAGGCATGTTTCTCCAGCTTCACCTGCTGCTTCCTGTCGGACAGGAAGTCTGTGATCCACTTGCAGGTGGAGTCGGGCGGTGCAGCTGGGAGAGTTTGTTCTGCAGCAGAGACGGGATGATGGTGGATGTGTGGGTTCCTGGGGGGTCCAGGTTGGTGGAGCTGTGGTGGATGAAGTCAGGACATTGTGCAGTAGAACTCGTTCAGCTCGTCTGCAGGCGGAGGTCATTCATGGAGTGAGGGGTTTTTTGGCTTGTAGTTGGTGAGATGTTTGTCTCTAGACCGAAGCAGAGTCACTTGCTGAGAACTGTTGTTGGAGTTTCTCAGAGTACAGTTGTTTAGCGTCTCTCAGCGCCTTGCTAAACTTGTATTTTGCCTCTGTGTACAAGTCTTTGTCCCCGCTCCTAAATGCCTGATCCTTCTGCAGGCGTAGTGTTCTGAGCTCCGCTGTGAACCAGGGTTTGTCGTTGCTGTAACTCAGCCTGGTGCATGATGGTACACAGCTGTCCTCACAGGAGCCGATGTAGGAAGTTACAACCTCTGTGAACTCATCCAGACTGTCAGTAGCCGTCCTGAAAACATCCCAGTCTGTGCAGTCAAAGCACGCCCGAAGATCCTCCAGCGCCTCACTGGTCCACTTCTTGAATTCCCTCACCACAGGTTTGCAGAGCTTTAGTTTCTGCCAGGATGCAGGAATCAGATGGACCATGACGTGGTCAGAGTGTCCCGGTGCAGCACGGCGTGATGAGCCCTGCTGACTGTGGTGTGACAGTGATCCAGTCCTCCTCTCTGGTGGGGCATTTAATAACAACATCTATATAGACTTATATATGACCCGTGTGTGTCGGCTGGAGGCAAAGGGCCGGGTTCCAAACTGAACCCCGGCTCCCCCGCCGACTCGGGGCCCCTTTGATTGGCGGTGCGTTCAAGTACTGCAGCAGAAAGGAGGGAGTCTGGGCCCCGTTCAGCCTCTTGTCTTTATTTCCAGAGCAGACGAGAAGACGCCGCCATGTTTGTTGGTACAATCCGACAATGTGGTGTTTTTTTTTTTCAGTCAGGGTGACGGTTGCTAACCACACCCTCCCGGTGGGCGGAGCCAAATCCAGACCACGGGAGCCTTCTACGCGGCGTTCTTTTATCACCTCTTCAAAAAGGCTGGGGAGGGGTAATGACGGGGTTCTGAGAGGGGGGGCGGAGGAGTGTCTCTGGTAACTATAGGGCGCACGCCACATCGGCGAGGAGCGATGTCTGAAGGAGGTTCCACGTCCAGTAATGAGAGAGACCGGGAGAAGGGTGAGGTGCACTTAATTAAGACGGAGACGTTTAAACACTCGGCCAAAAAAAGGAGAGCGAGGAACCGGAAACTTCCCCAGGAATATCGGATGACCGCGCATCTCTATTGGTGTGAGAGGGAGCAGTTTCCACCCCTCGGGTCCCAGTTTGGACCAGTGGGACGGTCAGAGACGGAGACGAGCACCGGGACACCACAATATTTCCTCACATATATAAATATCTGCTTCACATGAGCCGCGGTGACGGCTGTGATGAGTTCTGCTTTTTGAACGGCCTAACGTGAGGTCATGTGACCATGGGAGTCCTTTAACTATTGAAGATCATCTTTCTGCAAGAATCATGAACAATTGAAAGAGGTGATTTTCTGTAATAATGAATTTATTAGGAGTGAGAATTTAGGCCCCATATTGAACCATAGAGACACGGCATTGTGGGGAATAAAGAGTGCTTTAGAAACAGGAACTGCACGGTTCACTCCGTGGCGAGCTCAGCTGGCGGCTCAAATTAGCCGCTGAAACCAGACGACGACGCATCCTTTTGGGGATTTTACTTTTTGTGAGAATAAAGGTGAAAAAGAAGAAGAAGATCGTCACCGTTGGATGTTTTGAAGCCTTGAGTTCAGCGATTACGGCCGTCGCCATCTTGTTTTTGTTGCGACCAGTGAACAGGAAGTGACCATATATGGACCGAGGAGGACGCATGTACACCTGTTAGGCACCTGTCAATCAGCGTGTAGCCCCGCCCTAAAGCACCCCCTGCTTTATGGTCTGTTGACTGAGATTGAGACCATAAAACTGAATTTTCTATGTTCAATCTTCCTTGATTAAAAATAATGTTTGTTTTTTATGTATATATTTGTTACCATTTAGAACTCAAAATAAATAACCTAAATAGAACGTTCCTGTACAAGGAAACGAGAATAAAGTTTATGGTAATGTATTTCGTGCTGTTTTTTTAAAAGAGACGCTGTACGATTCCCTGAATGTTGTTACTGATCAATAGCAAGCTGCGCTAATAGTGGATGCAGCTCCACCTTTTCCTCCAGCAACACCGACCAGCGGCAGCCGCCTCTGGGTCAGAAGCACGAGTACTCGACGTCGCCCTCAAACACTCTTATTATTATTATAATAATGGCGTCTGAGACCCAGCAGCAGCCCCTCCTCGCTCTCAACACAGTGACCCACAACTCCGCCGCGGCACGCTATAAATAGACGAGGATTTAACCTGCAGCAAGAGAATAAAAAGGCAGCGCGGGGGGGCGGAGACTAGGAAAATTAACAAATAAATGGCATCCGTTTTACTCAGGTTTGGTCAGCTGTTCAGTTTCAGTCCCTCTGAAACATGAGTTTATGGTCCCAACCTCCAGTTTCAAGTCTTCAACAGAGCATGATGTTCATTTAGTGGATTAGGGATTGATGGAGGAGGAGAGGACGGCTCTGCGTCCCCCCACCCTCCCTCCCCCTTTCTGCAGGTGTGCACTCAGGTGAGATCTGTGACCTGAGTCAACGGAACCTCTGCTCGACCTTCAGCCGTCACACAGGAACCAATGAGTAGAATCCACGTAAAAAGACACCGCCGCAAATCAATACATCGATATCCCAGCATGCTTCACAACTGGGATCAATCAATCAGGTAGTACAGAAAAAACGGAATGCTACAAATACTACATTAGATCAAAGTATTATGCGTTTAAACAAGAGGAAGGAGGAACAACGAGGCCTTTGGCTTGACTGAAGGCTTTACAGCGTGTGCGTTATTATTTTACTGTTTAACTGCCAGACTCTCACGGAGGCTTTTTTCTGCTTGTAACCATGTGCACACACACACACACACACACACACACACACACACACACACACACACACACAGGTTGAGCAGCAGGAACGTGTCCAGGCTTGTCCTGGTTGTTGTCTCTGTCTGTGTGTGTGTGTGTGTGTGTGTGCGTTGTGAGGAGCTGAGAGTCCACCTGCAGGCACACGCAGGTGATTCTTATGGATAAATAATATTCTTTCATTTTGAAAGGTGCGTAAATCATAAAACCTTTCTGGAGCACCGATCTGTGTCAGTGAGCCAGCAGCTTGTACACGCTGAGCGACATCACAGATATCGATCCTCCTTCCGTCTCCGTCCGTCTCCTTCCGTCTCCAGGACGAGGACATGAAAACAATTCTGCATGAGCAGCTTCATTACATTCTCTCTCTCTCTCTCTCTCTCTCTCTCTCCCTGTCAAACCCCCGGTTCAGTTTGTGCAGTCTGCCCGGCTACAGGAGGAAGTGCTTTCAGGTTCAGATTCTCCACAGCCAATCAGAGCGCCGGCTGCCAGTCAGCTGGCCGGGGCTCACTGCCACGGTCCAATCAGGCGGCGGGGCAGGCGGTCAGGTGACCGGCTCAGACCGACTCACTGTGTTTTGAAGCTGATTAAAAACAAGACGCTAACGGAGGCTAACGGAGGCCCCGGTCGACCCGCAGGACACGGCAACAATAATGTGTGTGCGCACAACGAAAGGTGGAGAAATAAAAAGGCTGCTAATAAACAATCTGCTTCCAGCTTCTTTTCTTCTTTTCGTCTATCTTGACTGCAGCAGAGAAGCTTCACATTAAAGACGTTCTTTGAGCAATTAGTGAATTAAAACACGACAATTAACATCTCCTGTGAAATATTTGCATTTCACATTTTATGTGCAATGTTGTGACCTCAAGCATTCCGCTTCAAAGGGAGATCTCTCACACACACACACACACACACACACACACACACTCTCAAGTAGTAATAGAAACGTGTCGTATCTTAACTGAAACATAAAAACTTCTCTTAAGTCCATCAATCTCCTCTATAAGCTGGAACCCCCCCAGCGTCTTCTCATTCTCCAGATGGCCACACATACAGTAATCCCCCCCCCCCCACACACACACACACACACAGACACACACTCACACACAGAATACAAGTGCACCATGTAAACCAAAGAAGCTCAGACAGAACAACAACTGTCATTAGGAGCCTCGACCAGACACTGTAGTGTGTGTGTGTCTGTGTGTGTGTGTGTGTGTGGGGGGGGGGCTGTAATAAGCCAGATGGAGGGATGCTGCTGGGTGGTGTTTTCATCCGGCGGGTCAGTTGGTCTCATTGAGTTGTACCAGTCCAGCGTTTAGACAGAGCCCGACTCACTGGCATCGCCTCAACCATAAAGGGAGAAAATAGAAGGTTCCTTTGGATGAAATGTCTCCAGATTATTATCACACACCTGTTAAGTGGCAGCCAAGGACACATGAGAGAGGAAACGTTCTACTGAGAGACGTCCGTCACTGCTTGAATTATCCTCCACCTCCCTGACGGAGGGAACATCACAGCTAAATGAGCTCACTGGGTGTGAGGCTCAGGGAGAGGAAATAAATACATTTTAATTTATAAATACTTACATGAAAATGAATGAAAATTGTCCTCATTTTGTCTTTTTTGTCTCACAACTTTGTCCGCCTGATGGAAATGTCTCAACAAGTACTGGCTGGATTTGGACGAAGTATGTTCATGGTCCCCAGAGGAGTGATCCTGCTACCTTTGGTGATTTTGAGATGTGTCCAAATGTAGGGGACAGATTGATTTGACATTAACTGGTAACTGATCTTCTGAATGTGTCACTGAATTATTGTTCGTAATGTAGTTTGAGGAAACGGACGGCTGAAGTCGGTAGTTCGTGATTGACCCTGAAATCATTAAATCTAACAAAAGAACGTGAGTCTTTTTCTTATTCCACTGGATGATCTGTTTTCCTTTTCCTTTCTTCTCCATCTGGACATTAGCTCTGGTCACACGGCCGCAGTATTTACAGTTTTGTGGCTCGTCAGCAGTTTTTGCAGCATGATTGATTTACCACACAGTGAATATCCAGCAAAACCGACATTTAAACAAACATCTCCCTGTCTGTGAAGAATCACCCTGAACCAACAGCTATCGCTGATTAACACGGAGCTGCAGTGAGAAACCTGAAGCTTTGCAAGTGAAAGAGGACAAAGGGACGTCTGTCCAAAACAGGAGACGCAGCAAACCCCACAAACTACAAATCACTGGCGTACGAACCGACGGCCTCTTCCTGCCAGAATCAAACCGGAGTTCTGCTTCCAAATTACAGCCGCTCAGATCCACAATGAGGACCAGCAGGACTAAGCAGGACTAACCAGCAGGACTAACACACCAGCAGGACTAACACACCAAGAGGACTAACACACCAAGAGGACTAACACACCAGCAGGACTAACACACCAAGAGGACTAACACACCAGCAGGACTAAGCAGGACTAACACACCAGAGATCCATGGCCCGTTTCTAGCGGCGGGTTCTACGCTGCACATTATTATTATTAAGAAGCAACGGGGAGGAAAACAGATTGTGTGTCTGAAGACACTAAACCCTAAAACACAAGTTGTTTCTTGTTTCGAGACAAAAGAAAAGCGACGTATACGAATATCCGTGTATAAGCAGCGCTAGCTGGGCTGTGGGGGCCGTGAGGGGGGGCGAGGTATCCGGCCCCCCTCACCCCAACAACAAGAGTCATCGGGTAATTATGATGATTTAATTACATTTTAATTTCAAGCACTGAGTTGAGGGTCAATGTTATATTGTGATATAATTAAAGGTCTAAACAGCTATTCTTGAAGATGATTACGGTGACTACAAGGTCCCAACAACGTGTGTTTATAACGCGTTTAAAATAATACACAAGACATGTGACACGCGCAGATGAATCACCGACGTCAGAGACGGGGAAGAACCACACGGGACAAAAACATCAGAACTTTAGCAGTTACGTGTTATCTTCCATATATTTTTACCCTTTTCCCAGTGACTCATGCGTCCTGCTGAGCTATTAAACCGACCCCCTTCACCTCGTCCCACTGACGGCCTTATTTCAAAGCCCAGCTTCTTCTCCAGTCAATAAATCAATCATCAGGCACTTCAGATAATCAATATCAAGTGAAGTGACCGATATGTTTGGAATATTTTGACCTTCCTGACCGATTAAAGCTGTTGTCTGTGATGTCAAACAGTGGTTTCAGCTTGTAACACAGAAGAAGAGCTTTCTGTTCCCTCCTGACGCTTCTCCTCCTCAAAGCCAAACCTCAAAGTGGAATGTGCAGGAGAGACGATGGGACCCAGTTGTCAACTCACTAATTCATTTACTTAATAATTCACATACAGACGTTCATTTTATGGGTGAGGTATTCCTTTAAACTGGGGCTCCTGTCTGCCAATCATCATCATCATCATCATCATCATCATCATCAGAGTCTCCGTCCACGGGACGAGCATCAACGGACGTGACCCAGATACTGCCTGAGGTCCTGTTTGAAGCCGTAGCTTAGCCACTGGAGGCTAACGGACTCATTAGCGTGATGAACAAACTGAAAGTCGCTCTACAATGACTTGTAGCGTCTGGGATCGGCGCCTTTTCTCCCCTCATCTACTGGTTCCAGGCAGCTGGACGTCGGCTTTTGGTTTTGAAGCTATGGTTACCATTTATAGCCCATGTGACGCGGCAGTAGCCACGCCCACACGGCGTCATCTGGATTGTAATGGAGCCGCCACAACGTTAGCGTACAACCAAAGAACCAGACTCCACTATACAAGCACCACGTCAATGGCCGTTTGCTCGCCGTCTTGTCCAGAAGACTAAGACCACATGGACTTCTCATTGACCTGCCTCATCACTTCGTTAAGTAAGCGTTCGTTATTGCGAATAAATCCCATACAGCTGCATTAAACGTGCACCGCGGAAATCACCGCCACAGCGGCCAGGCTTCGGTTGGAGACGCGGACGAAAGACTCCTTCGAAGTCGTAAACCCGAGGAGACACTAAACATTCAACAACAATTATCCAATCAAGATGAGCGTTTTATCTTCTGAGTGACAGACTGGAGGACGCTAAAGAACCCAGAGAGAACATGCAGACCGCACACAGGAAGGTGCTGGGCGGGTCGAACCCAGGACCTTCTTGCTGTGGGGTCACGCTCTGACCTTTCACCCTGAAACGCTCAGTGTCCCTTCTTCAAGCTCGAGAACAGCAAAAGGCGGCACGACTTCTCCACGTCGCTGCTATCAGCAGCAGAGCTTCCGCCATGGAAAAAGGTCGCGGCGGCTAACGCTAGCTCCAACTGCAAAGAGAGAGAAAAGGCAGCGGAGCTGCAGCTTCACTTCCTGTGCTGCGGGAAATGGTGGCGGCCGACCCGGTTGACATTCCAGCGTGAATAGGCGGAAGGTGCACGAGTCCACTCCGTCTGCCAGCTCTGCACCTCCGCCGTGCACGAACTCTGCGTTCATTTAAACTTCATTAGCTGCAAACAGGCGGCGTTCCCCTGGAAACTATATTTAGAATAAATAAGAAGGTGATTGACTGGAAATAAATCAACCAAAGCTTCAATAATCAATGAATCGTTCAATTTCTCAAACAAGCTTTTGCTGCTTTTTGCCGTTTTATACTGTTGAATATTTTGCGATGACTGTCACGTTTTTGGTCATTTATTGTAACATTCCAATGAATAACCTGGAATATGATGAATAGTAACACATGTTGTGTCCACAGTTCTTGTAAGAGAAAGATTTTGATTATATTGGTGAAATAATAAAAGCTATTTAAATGTGAATGTTCCTTTAGCTGTGGGATCAATAAGCGTTATTTAACGGAGGATCAGTGCGACTCGATGACAGAACATCTGTGTGTCTTCAGCTCCAGATGTTGAGGAGAAAGGTCCTAACGGGTCATTCGGACTTCTGACTCTGATCAGCAGACGAACACACGGGAAGAAGTTTGCTGTTTCTGCAGGAAAGGAGGCTCAAACTATCACAGCTGTGGTTTGGGCCCCAAACGGGAGAAACCATTTCCTCGGGGGGGGGGGGGATTCCCAGCCCCACGTGGTGAATGCAGCTTTACCCCACGGCTGGGAAAATTCCTTCACCCCCCCCCCCACCACTGTTTAATGGAAATGACCTTTCGCTCACTGTTTTAGAGGAAAGACTTTTAGATGCATTCAAACAGAAATGTAAAAGCTGCCAAATAGCAGACAACAGAAAATAGGCAGCGCCTACTTTGATTATGTCAGAAAATCTTAATTATGGAGATTTCGCCTCAGACATTTTGCACTTATTTCTGACATTTCATCAACAAATCTAGAAAATGATTATTTATTATATCAGATATTGAATGACAAAGTGTTATTGTCCACACAAGTACGTACAGTTATTCCCTCTCAGAGGTTTGTTGAACCACGTCGTGCTTCACTCGGTTTTCTACTTCCTCTTGTGTCTACAACCTCCTCTTCCTCATCTCACCTTCATCCTTTCCAACAGCTGTTGTTGCTGCGCACAGCTGCAACGAGCGCAGCCTCTCTGAAGCTATTCGCCGGCCTTCCAAGCCGACCAACCGGCGAGCCCGAGTGCACATGTGCCGACCCAATAACACACACACACACACACACACACACACACACGCACAACACACACACACACGCTACGAGCTACGACGCTGTGACCCGTCAGTAGACGAGAGGAGGAGAAGAAGTAACAGCTGAGAACTGCAAACTGAACAAGTGAAGAATTTCCTTCATTCTGTACAAATATGTCCATGAAACAGCTGATGAGCTTTTAAGCAATGTTTAATGTTTAAATGTATAGATCCTCTTCGTCACAGCATCCTCCGATTATTCTAATGTGTTGATCAGTGACCATGTAAACATTAGGATTCTTTGTTGTATCCAGATGTGGCTCCTCGTCTCCAGGTGTTCGTTGCGTACCTGAAGTGACAGAATCCCCCTGTATCTCCAGGGGAACCGGAGGTTTAGCGCTACAGCCTTTTTTGGACTATTCAAGCACAAAATACATGTTGAACATGGTCTCCTTTTGGTTATTGTTGACCGATATATTTGTGTGTGTTGTACTTGGTGCTGTAGTCTAGTGCTCTTGCGCGTAAACGGTGGGTTTTACGGTAGTTGGTGTTGTGCCTGTAAATGGAGACACGGTGATTCATTAAACCAGCGCGGCTAACTAAGAACATCTTCATCTCATATCACTTGGTGTTTTTTTTAGCTGTACTTTCAATTCAATTAATTTTATTTTGTAGAGCCCAAAATCGCAAATGACAAATTTGCCTCAGAGGGCTTTACAGTCCGTACACATCCGACATCCTCTGTCCTTAAACCCTCACATGACACCGGAAAAAAACGCCAAACAATGAAAACCCTCATGGGGACAAAGGGAAGAAACCTGAGTGAGGACGTCAGAGGATCCGTCCCCTGATGGACAGACTACAATGATGTCATGTGTACAGAATGTGTACATTTACTTAACTTGCGCTACAATAATGGTGATAATTTGTTGAGCTTCAAGTGAACATGGGTGTGTTTGGCTGTGAGTGTAGTACAGACAACAAGTTCTGACGTTAAAACAAATCCTGTTAAATTTACTGATTTGTACTTTTCTTTATTTTTTTATAAATTATTATTACAGACCAACCTGTGCTTTCTGAAGTATTTTTGCAATGCGAATTTGCAGTTCTGTTCCGTTATAAATGGTTGGAGATTAAAACTTTTTAATGCCGTTTTTTTTTTAAATCCGATTTATCGATTAATCAAAGAAATAATCGACCGATTAATCGATTATCAAAATTATCATTAGTTGCAGCCCTAGATATTTAATACATTGTAATAACGTTATAATTCACCTTTGCTCAATGATAAGTTAAGAACCAGAAGGAAAACAAGCCGGGAATCTGTTTCTATACGTCAATTTTAAATTCTTCTTTCGTGTTAGCTAGTTTTGTCAAGTTGCATGTCGAGGCAAAGACAGTAAATATGTATTTATGTATATATTCATATATATATATATATATATATATATATATATATATATATATATATATATATATACACACACACACACACACACATAAATATATTGATATATCCAGGAAGACACCGGAACCAGAGACGGCTGATCAGTAAGTGCAGTTAAATGTTCACAGGACTTCTAAAAGCGACATTTAAAACAAAACATGCACACAAACACACACAAGCGTCGACCGCGTCTGGAGGACTTGCTGTGAAAACAACAACTCAAGCCTCATGTGGCTGCAGCTGACTGAACCTCCTAGCAAGGCAACAGAAGGATGCTCCTGGGGAGCTGGAGACGGGAGGAGCACCGGGTCTCCACCCGAGGCCTTTTACCACCCAGTGTGTGTGCGTGTCAATGCAGCACAGAGCCACAACAACGAGGGGCCCTGCAGGCCTTTTAGAGTGGGTCTGTTTGTGTGTTTGTGTGCACAAATGCGCAAAGAAGCATCGGCCATCCGATGGCGCAAAAGTGTCTCTGCGTGGTGAGCAAGACGCTGCACAGCGAGCACGGACGTTTCAGTGGGGTGTGGATGAGGAAGAGGAGGAGGAGGAAGACGAGGGATGTCAATGGGACCAAAGAATACGCAAAGAGAGGATATAATGAATGGATGTGAAGGACTTCAGAGAGATAATCTAGTCCAGATCGCACCGGCCCCACGGGGGATAAACGTGTTCCTGCCACTGTGAGGGGGGGGGGGGGGTATAAATGCATGTTTATGCTCCAGTTTCCGCCCCACACACACACACACACACACACGCACACACACACACACACACACACACACACAGATGGAGGCTCACACCAACCTTGTAGACTTGTCCATAGGTTCCATTTCCGACCACTTCCACCAACTCGAAAATCCCGGCAGGGTCCTGTGTTCAACAAGACACCGAATAACACCAGGAAATGAAAATATATTTAAAACCAGGACAAATTATGTTCATTGATTCTATCGTTCTGATCGGGTCCGTTCGATGTGGGAGCCGGCAGCGCCCGTTTTGCCGGCCTCTTGGATATTAGACAAAGAAAAGGGCAACACCAGCTGACTGTTTCGTTGTTATGAGACTCACCCGCAGGGCGGCCAGGTCTATGTCCACCAGACTTTTGGCCGGCGACTCGTTCGCCATTTTTCGTGGAGAAACGGCAAAATAAATCAGCGGGATAACGGCGCGTTGGGTCGGGGTCCTTCGGGCGCGCGCTGCGCGGGTCCCCGGGCTGCGTTAATCCCGCCGGCGACGTCCTTTCTGTCCAAGGTGCGTTTTGTCCTCCTGTCTTTATAAATCCAGAGCCGTCGCTCCGCCGCCGCTACACGCCGACCGACTAGCGAGAGCCCTGAACGCTCGAGGCTCCCCCCCTCCCTCTCTCTCTCTCTCTCCCCCCCTCCCTCTCTCTCTCTCCCTCTCTCTCTCTCCCTCCCTCTCTCCCTCCCCGTGTCTCTCCCTCTCTCTCCCCCTCCCTCTCTCTCGCTCTCTCCCCTCGTGTCTCTCCCTCCCTCCCTCCCTCTCTCTCCTCGTGTCTCTCTCTCTCCCTCCCCGTGTCTCTCCCTCTTTCCCTCCCTCCCTCGTGTCTCTCTCTCCCTCCCTCTCTCTCTCTCTCCCTCCCCGTGTCTCTCCCTCTCTTTCCCTCCCTCTCTCTCTTTCCCTCCCTCTCTCTCTCTCCCTCCCCGTGTCTCTCCCTCTCTTTCCCTCCCTCTCTCTCTTTCCCTCCCTCTCTCTCGCTCTCTCCCCGTGTCTCTCCCTCTCTCTTTCCCTCCCTCTCTCTCGCTCTCTCCCTCTCTCTCTCCGTGTCTCTCTCTCTCCCCCTCCCTCCCTCTTATTTTTTTTTTTTATGTTGTATTTTTTCTTGGAAGGGAAAAAAACAACAACAACAAAAAAGTGGCACGAGTGATCATGTTGTTAAAAGGATGAAAGATACAAATATGTAAATAAAGTGTTTTTTAAAAATCTCTCTCTCTCTCTCTCCCCCTCCCCGTGTCTCTCTCTCTCTCGCTCTCCCTCTCTCCCCGTGTCTCTCTCTCTCTCCCTCTCTCTCTCTCTCTCCCTCTCTATGGCGGTTGGGTGCGTGGTGAGCTGGTGAGTTTGGTGGAGAGTTTGGTGACTTTTCTAGGACTGTCTTTCTACTGTTCCTCTTATTTCACAGGGTGAGTGAGTAACGGTAGTCTGTAGTGGTTCTGGGGTTTTGGTGGTGATTAGGGGACGGAGGACCGTGCCTCGTGTCGGGAATGGCGTCCTCCGAGACGCCGTCTCTGAGGCATGGGGTTCGGGTCCAGCCCGACCCCGGCGTCCCGGTAGAAGCTGTCTTGCTGGCCATCGGGGAGTGCGTGGGGCACGCTAACCTGTCCCACGCCTCCCGCATGAACCGGGGGTTGCTGGTGTTCCTGAAGGAGGAGCGGCTGGTGGCGGAGCTAGTGGCAAGCGGCGTAACCGTAGACGGGGTGTACCTGCAGGTGTCACCGCTCGCGGTGCCCTCTACGCGGGTTACCTTGTCAGGTGTCCCCCCCTTCATACCCAACCAGGTGCTGGAGCGCGAGCTACTGCGCTTCGGAAAACTTGCGAGTGGTTTCCGGTCCGTGGGACTGGGCTGCAAGAGCGATAAACTTAAACATGTCCAATCCTTCAGGAGACAAGTGTCCATGTTCCTCACATGTCCTTCACAGACGCTAGAGGTGTCCTTCAGAGTGAAGCACGGCGAGGGTCACTATATGATCTACGCAAATACGGGTAGCATTAAGTGTTTTCTGTGCGGGGGAATGGGGCACAAGCGTGACGCTTGTCCTCACAAGCCCGCCGAAGAGCGCGCAGAATCGGAGCCCGCACCGGCAGAAGGGCTCGGTGACGCCGGGGCGCCGATGGATGACGAGCCAGCGGGAGGCGATGCGCCGCCGGCTGAGACAGGAGTGGAGGTGAGTCACGGCAGACAGGTGGGCTCACATGAGAGGGATCAGAGCCCAACTACCGGTATTAATACAGCAGAAAGGAGGGGGGTGGAGGAGAAGGAAGGAGCAGAGAAAACAGGAGCGGAAGACAGGACGGAAGTTAGGGAGGGAGTGAAAAACGGGGAAAGGGAGATAGAAAATACAAGAGCAGAGGAGCTGAACGTTGAAGTGGAAAGGACAGGGGAGGAGGAGAGAGGTGTGGCAGAGGGAATAAGCACAAAGTGCAGAGAGGAAGGCAGAGGAGCAGAAGAGGATGAGAATCGAGAGGCCAAAACGACGAGTGAAGATGACAGGACAGGAGTGGAGATGAGACTTGGAGCTGAGGACAAGACCAGTGAGGAGGGAAAGGAAGAGTCTCAGAAAACAAACAATAGGTGGGAGCAGAGAGAAGGAAAAAAGGATGATGGGAAAAAGGCTGAGGAAAAGAACTGTGTGGGGGAAGAGGGGGCAGAGACTGAAGGTGTTGCACACTGCAACAGAGCAGGTGAAGTAGGCAGCAGCGCTGACCCCTCAGGTGGAATGGGTGGAGGGGCACCGCCCGAGAAAGAGGAGGAGGCGATGGACTGCGACAGTGAATCAGATAACCTCTCTGACTCGGGCTCCATGTCTGTAGATGGAGACGTGTACTCTTTGGAAGAGGTAAACAGCTTCCTGGATGACACGTTTGGGAAGTCCATCAAGGTTTTAGATTATTTCCCAGACGGTGCTAAATTCATCAGAACTGCTGTGCTTTTGCAGAAAGTTTATGATAATAACTCTCTGGATAAGAAAAAGCGCTTCAGACTGAAGAAGCATGTAACTATTCTCAGGAAGATAATGGAGAGAGACGGAGTGAAGGGTTCCAAGAGGCTGAGGACCAGTGATTGATTTTGGGATGAATGTGCTGCACTCCTTTTTTGTGTTACAGTTTCCTGTTTTTGTCTGCGTCACTGCTTCTTTTCTCTTTCTAATGCACAAGGTGATTTTGGGCTCTTTAAACATAAATGGTGGGAGGGACCGCCAGAAGAGAGCAGTCACTGCAGAAATAATCAAACAAAAGAGGTTAGACATTGTCTTTCTGCAGGAGACCCACAGCGACCCTCACAACGAGGTGGACTGGGGTCTGTGGTGGGGGGGGCAGTATGTCCTGTCTCATGGGACCAACCTGTCTGCAGGTGTGGCCGTCCTCTTCTCACCTGGGCTGGACGTTAGCATCCTCTCCTCTACAGAAGTGGAGGCGGGCAGGGCACTAGTGGTCAAAGCATCCATAGCTGGCATCATTTTTGTGTTCATTAACATATATGCCCCGAATCAAGGCCCTCTTAGAACAGACCTCTTCCTCAAATTAAGGGATGCCCTGCTGCACTACGACCAAGACGAGTGTATAGTGATGGGGGGAGACTGGAACTGTACTGTTAACTTTTTTTTAGACAGGACAGGGGAGGAGCCTCACCATCAGTCATCTGCCACTCTGTCCCGGGTGATTGCTGAGGCAGGTGTGGAGGATGCATGGAGGGTCAAACATCCTCGGGCGAGGCAGTACACGTGGGTGAAAATGTTGGAGGGGAACATCAGAGCAGCCAGGCTGGACAGGGTTTACGTGTCCTCCAGTTATGGTAATCGCCTATTAAACTGCCACATTCTCCCAGTGGGTTTCACAGACCATCACCTGGTCACCCTAGACTTCCATATCTCACCAACCAAAAAATCCAACTCCTACTGGCACTTTAATGTGAAGCTGTTGCAGGACAGGGACTTCTGTGAGAAATTTAAGGTTTTCTGGGGGATCTGGGGGAAGAGGAAGAGCGAATTTCAGTCACTTAGTCTGTGGTGGGATGTGGGAAAGGCCCACATTCGAGTCTTTGTGCAGCAGTACACTAGCGGCTCCACCTACAAAGTCAAGAAAGTCACTGAGTGTTTAGAGAAGGAGATCAGGGACATGGAGCACAGCTTTTTCCCCCACACTAGCACAGATGCCCACAAGCTTCAGCAGAAAAAAGACAGACTGGGGTCCTTCCTAAAGGAACAGGCTAAAGGTGCTCTAGTCAGATCAAGGTTTATAAGTGTGAGGGACATGGATGCTCCTACATCCTTTTTCTTTAACCTGGAGCGGTCTGTCTCTCGGGCCAAACAAATGGTGTGTCTCCGCCTCCCTGACGGCAAGATGACAGCTGATCCGACTGAGATGAGGCAGCACGCCGTCGCCTTCTACAGCGCCCTCTACAGGAAAGAGGCCGACCACTGCGAGAGTGCTGCAGAACTGCTTCAAGGTCTCCCACAGTTGGGCCCAGAAGACAAGGCCTTCCTAGACGCTGACATCTCCCTGGCGGAGCTGACTGTTGCGGCGGGTCAGATGGCTGCTGGTAAGGCCCCTGGACTCGACGGCCTGCCTGCAGACTTTTATAAACACTTCTGGGACTGTTTGGGAGCCGACCTGTGGCAGGTGCTGCAGGAGAGCTCGCAGACAGGCCTGCTACCAACATCGTGCCGAAACGCAGTACTCTCCCTGCTACCTAAGAAGGGAGATCTGTCCTTGTTAAAGAACTGGAGACCGGTGGCGTTGTTGTGCACAGACTACAAACTTTTCTCTAAGGTGCTCGCCAACCGGCTTAAAAAATGTCTCGCCTGTATTATTCACAGAGACCAGTCCTACTGCGTGCCAGACAGATCCATAATGGACAATATATTTCTTATGAGGGACCTGTTGGACATTGGTAAACTGTGTAATATTGATTTTGGTGTCATTGCCCTAGATCAGGAGAAGGCCTTTGACAGGGTGGACCATGATTTTCTTTTTTCCACTTTAAGAGCTTTTGGTTTTGGTGAAGGGTTTATGTCACTGTTGGGTGCGATGTACAAAAAAGCCACCTGTCTGGTGAAGGCGGGGGGCGCGCTGAGCGGTCCAGTTCAGGTCGAGAGAGGCATCAGACAGGGATGTCCCATCTCTGGGCAGCTGTACTCCATAGCCATTGAACCACTCCTCAACACTTTAAGATCCCGTCTGTCTGGAGTCGTGTTGCCTGGACTGCCTCAGCGCCCCCCCCTGATGGTGTCAGCATATGCTGATGACGTAAACGTGTTTGTGAAGGATCAGAGGGATATCCTGCTCCTAAGCAGCTGTATTAACACTTACGAGAGGGCTTCTTCAGCCAAAGTGAACTGGGGGAAGAGTGAGGCCTTGCAGGTTGGTCAATGGGCCAATGGAGAAGCACCAAAACTACCGGGCAACCTCAGATGGGGTAGGCAGGGGTTAAAGGTTTTGGGTGTTTTTCTAGGAACTGAGGAGTTTCAGAAACAGAACTGGGAAGGGGCTTTGGACAGAGTGCGCGCTAGACTGTCGAGGTGGAGGTGGCTGCTGCCTCGGCTGTCCTACAGGGGGAGGGTCCTTGTTGTCAACAACCTGGTCGCCTCGGCCCTTTGGCACAGGCTGGCGGCTCTAACTCCACCCCGGGACCTGATTGCTGAGATCCAGAGGACCGTTGTGGACTTCTTCTGGTCAGGCCTTCACTGGTTGAAAGCTGCTGTGCTGTATTTACCGATCCAGGAGGGGGGTCAAGGCCTGGTGGACATCGCCTCACGGGTGACAGCTTTTAGACTACTGACCGCCCAGAGACTGCTCTACAGTTCCGGCCTGCCATGGACTGATGCTGCATGTGTACTACTAAGGAGGGCTGGACGCATGGGGTATGATAAGCATCTTTTCCTGCTTGAGCCCCAGCTAGTAGATATAACTGGTCTGACAGTGTTCTACGAGTCCGTCCTCCAGGCGTGGCAGGTTCTCACTCACAAGCGGAGTGGTGAGACAACACCAGGGATGTGGCTTTTTGAGGAGCCGCTGCTTGGGGGCAAGCTCATCACATCCCAAGCCCTGACATCCGTCAGCTTAAGAACCCGACTGAGAGAGGCCGGCTGTGTGAAACTGGGTCACTTGGTGAAGATCTCCATCCCTCACCTGGCAGAGCTGACCCACATCCGTTCCAACAGGCTCCTGCTCAGGCTGGTGGAGGAGGTCTGTGCTTCCCTGCCAGAAGGTTTCAGGTCATTTGTAAAAGACCGATCACTCTCTGACCAATGGGACGGTGGGTGTGAGTACGCCTTCCCCCCCCTTGATGTCTCTGCGGCTGCAGGACAGTGGACAGCAGGTGAGGATACCCTGCTGTCCCTGAAGACACCACAACTGGGTGACTTTGAGTCTCTGGGGAGAAAGGCAGTATACCAGGTCTCCGTGAAGGTCTCAAACTTGCGCTCTCTAACGGGGGTGAAGGTGTCAAGGTGGGTCGACTTTTTTGGCAGGAAGTGCTCCCCGGGGGGCTGCTGGCGGTCTCTGTACAAGCCTCCTGTGGACAAACGGACAGGGGACCTCCAGTGGAGGGTTGTGCATGGAGCCATAGCTACCAACAAATATCTGGTACACCTGGACCCGGGAGGGGGGGACAAGTGTCCTTTCTGTCCTCTGCCAGAAACCGTCCACCACCTGTTTGCTGAGTGCTCCAGACTGAAGGGACTATTCAAACGTTTACAGGCATGGTTTCGGGGCTTAGGGGAACAATTCTCTCTACCTCTATTTATTTACGGACCAAAATATTCTGCTCGCAAGAAGAACGTTCACACTCTGCTAAACTTCCTTTCAGGAATGTCCAAACTGGCCATTTGGAAAACGAGACAGAACCGTGTGCGTGGTGGAGGGTCGGAGGACGCAAATCTGATGCTGACAGGGCTGCTGGCCGCTCGGCTCAGGGTGGAGTTTGGCTACTACAAACTGACCAACAACACCGAACTCTTTGTTACCATTTGGGGTCTGGAGAACCTCCTGTGTTCAGTCAGCGAGAACGCTCTGGTCATCCATCTGTGATTTATGTTGTTCTCTTCACATGATTTAGGCTTGTTGTAGATCCTCATTGACCGTTTATATGTAACCGTTTAATTTTAACCGAAATGATGTAATAAAAGACCCTTTGAAAATCTCCTCGTGTCTCTCTCTCTCCCTCCCCGTGTCTCTCCCTCTTTCCCTCCCTCCCTCCCTCTCTCTCCCCTCGTGTCTCTCTCTCCCTCCCTCTCTCTCTCTCTCCCTCCCCGTGTCTCTCCCTCTCTTTCCCTCCCTCTCTCTCTTTCCCTCCCTCTCTCTCTCTCCCTCCCCGTGTCTCTCCCTCTCTTTCCCTCCCTCTCTCTCTCTCCCTCCCCGTGTCTCTCCCTCTCTTTCCCTCCCTCTCTCTCTTTCCCTCCCTCTCTCTCGCTCTCTCCCCGTGTCTCTCCCTCTCTCTTTCCCTCCCTCTCTCTCGCTCTCTCCCTCTCTCTCTCCGTGTCTCTCTCTCTCCCCCTCCCTCCCTCTTATTTTTTTTTTTTATGTTGTATTTTTTCTTGGAAGGGAAAAAAACAACAACAACAAAAAAGTGGCACGAGTGATCATGTTGTTAAAAGGATGAAAGATACAAATATGTAAATAAAGTGTTTTTTAAAAATCTCTCTCTCTCTCTCTCCCCCTCCCCGTGTCTCTCTCTCTCTCGCTCTCCCTCTCTCCCCGTGTCTCTCTCTCTCTCGCTCTCCCTCTCTCCCCGTGTCTCTCTCTCTCTCGCTCTCCCTCTCTCCCCGTGTCTCTCTCTCTCTCTCTCTCTCTCCCCCTCCCCGTGTCTCTCTCTCTCTCTCTCGCTCTCCCTCCCCGTGTCTCTCTCTCTCCTCCGCCCCCCCCCCCCCCTCTGGAACAGGCACAATGTAAACCCCCCCGCGGTCGTCAGAGCGCTGTTAGAATCATAAAGTGCATCTTCAGAGATCACATTTCATTTCAGAAAAACGTCTTTTCCTTCATTTTAATAAATACAAGTTGCGAGAAGCATTTTAAGGTACATTTTTTTATGTAAAAAGAAAACACAATTAATTACACATTTAAAATGTCAAAACATGTATTGAAATATAATAACATAAAATGTCCCAGTTTTGACCAAGATGAATATAAAATAACTATAAAACAACTGCTGCTCCGCAGGTCACTAGATCTCCACTCTCTGCTGTCCTGCTCCTACATGGTGGAAGGAGATCAGGACCACAGAGAGCCTTCACACCTTCAGACTGAGGACACACCTCTTCAGACTCTACCTCCACTAACACACTAACTAACTGCAGCACTTACATTGGACTTATAATGGTTCTTATCTACAGCAAGTTGTAAACTGGCTCATTTGTTTCTTGTTCTTCTGAGTTTGTGTCCTGATGGTTGAAATGTTCTTGTTGTAAGTCGCTTTGGATAAAAGCGTCAGATAAATGACGCGTGATGTGATCAAACGTGTCGTTGTCGCTGCTGTTGATGTCGCTTTCATTTGTCTTGAACGGAACTAATGTTTTGTTGCTATATTTCCACATTTGCAGAGCTTGCCCTTATTTTATTTGTGTAGCTTTTAATGTAACAGAGTTCTGAATAATCAGCTGATAGTGTTGTTTAGATTTGAAGTTATAAAATTGCCACAACAATAAATGGGGAAAAAAAATCTGTCAAGAAATTTGAGTGAAAATTTGTTCGATAACAATTTTAGACCTTTCTACGTGAGAATGGTTCCTCTTGACCAAAGTAGTTATTTCATCAGCACACTAGTTCAACGTGAAGGACACACGCACACAGCGAGAAACGGTCCTCGGGACGGCCTAGATAGTCTTCCCGGAGGTCTACTGGAAGAGCTCACCTTGAGAGGAACGTCCTACTGACAAATCAGGTGATCGACCTCCGAAGAACAACTCTCAGACTCAAGATCCGAGAAGGCCTGGAAAGAGTCACTGACCTGCAGAAAGTTGCAGCAAACCAAAAGCGCCAGATCATCAAGCTCTGCGAGGAGAAGGACGCATGGCGGGAAGACAGGGAACCGTGAGGACACCTGCCTCGGGTTAGAGAGAAAGACTCAAGCTGCCTACGGGGAGATGAAAGAAGGATGGAGCTGATGGAGCTGATGGAAATGACGAAGAGGGAGAAATAGTGGAGAGAGGCGGAGAAAGCGTTTTCCAGCACAGTGCACGTTTGGAAGGAGCGTACGGTGGACCGAGCGGTGCGGCACGAGGGTCTTTACTCGGGTGTAACGATTCATCCGCCGAATCGATTCATCGATTTATATTCCTGCGATCCAACTGAATCGATCTGTGCTCCGCAAATCGGCATTCCGGACGACATATATCGATTACAAATCGATTGAAATGGTACATAATCGATTGTATCGATACTTGGAAACTGCACATTGGATTTGAGCACAAAAACGTTGAGGATGTGTGTTTGTTTGTTTGTTTTTTAGCACTTTAGACGCGTTAAACGTTACTGGATTCAGTCTGCCTGTCTGTGACGTCATCAGTACGCAACAAAACACCGCGTGGAGGAGACGACTGCGAGCGAGACATTTACAAACTACCTTATCGATCCAGCGCGTGGAAACCTTTTGGCTTTTGCAAACACGGAGGTGTTCTAAATAAGCCGGTCGCTGTTTGTAGAATATGTAGAAGCCAAATAAAAAACCAGGGAAACACGAGGAATCTTTGCGGCCGTCTACTAAGGCGCCGTGGGACTAAACAACGCCGACAGTCAGGACCTCTAGCAGCGTAACCGCTGCAGCAGCAGCAGCAGGTAACTCAGCTCTGCAGACGCCTCAGGCCTCGCCAGCACCAAACTCATCACAGTAACAAGTTTATCTGTAAAGACATGCGACCCTACAATGTGGTGTCTGTGAATTGATCCAAACATTGTGTAATTATTGTGTAATGTTTACATTGAAAATGGTTGCACAATAAAAGCTTAATACATTTGCCATTAATTGTTGTTTGCTTGTTTGTAATATCCATAATTAATTTAAACCTGATTCCCTTACAAGAAACAACAAGGATCTCAGAAACTTTGCCTGCACTGTCCAGTAAAGTTACTGAATCGATTTCAAGTCACTGAATCGACTCGAATTGTTCTAAATGAACCCAGATCGTCCATGAATCGAATCGGCAACCATGGATCTCGAATCGAATCGTTGTTAAAATGAATCGTTACACCCCTAGATGTTACCCCTCGCTTCCCCCTCCATGTCCCCCCTCCCTCCTACAGCTCCCTCACCAAGTTGTCTGGAGAACCTTCAAGAGAACGAGATGAACAGGGCTCAGCGGACCATCGACAAGCGCAAAACATTTGCAGCCTGAAGGAGAGTCTACTCCAGAAGATGGTCAAAGAACATGAGGCAGAAATGGCCAAGGCTCAGCAGACCACCGAGAGACACAAGGGCCTGAAATCTCCAGTCTGTCACGGTGGTTAAAGGTCACGTGGCATGAGTTCAGAAGCGAATATGGAGGCAGATCTCCAAGCCAACCAACGTCGACCGACCTCGCCCAGATCTGAGGAGAGAGCACGAGACTCCGATGAGAGGAGGAAGATGGTGGAGAAGGACACTGGAGAATGCACGTTTCCTCTTCAGGAGGACAACGCACAATGACACCGAGAGGGTGGAGGAGGCTGGCCGTCCCAACTCTTCCTCCACCTCCACCTCCACCTCTCATCTGGTCTCTCATTTCATGATGACACAGGGGACCGCACGTCACTGAACCTGAAAGTCATTAACATTACATCGTCTAGACCAGCCATTCCCAAAGTGTGGGCCGCCGCGAAGGTACTGCAGGTGTGCCGCGAGAGGTCATTTACAATAAATAAATAGTTTTTTAATTTTCAATTTTTGAAAGTTTGAAATTAATATAAAAATATTTATGACGCGGCACATTAGTTATGTGAAACATTATCTGGTGGAGCACAAACAATTTAAACGGACAGATTAATAAAACCATAAGGCTCTCGCTCCAAACGGCTGCTCTTGTCCGCCTGTCGTTGTTCAACAAACGCGGCGCCCTCTTGTGGTATTAAAGTCAATATACCGCATTTTCCGCACTCCAAGGCGCATTTAAAAGGCTTTAATTTCCCCCAAAAACGACAGCGCCTTATAATCCGAGCGCCTTATATATATGGATCAATTGGTTAATCGGTGGATCCGTACTGGTTGTTCACTCTGCCAAACACGGCAAAGCTCGTCTACGACGGCGAGATGCTGAGCGGGATACGGAGCTGCTTTCAGGGCGCGTCGGAGAAACGAAGCTGTCGTTCTCGCCGAGCACTTCATGAGATTAAAGAGCGAGAGACGGCGCCCTTTTCTCTACAGGAGCTGAACCATCTTAACGGGGAACATAAGTTATTCTAAAAGCAGCCGAAGATTTAAGGCGTGGATGGCGAGGGGGGCGGCAAATCAATGTCAAAATTCGAGAGCGCAAATCAGGTTGATGCACGCGTACATGCACGCGTACATCAAACATCGGCGAGCAAATCGCGCGAGATATTTGCTCGCTCGCGGAGCGTGAACTTTAGTCTCTGCTCGCGCTCGAAGGTGTTTTCTACGCGCTCGCTGTTGTTCTTTCTGACAGTAAGGGGGCGGAGCCAGTCACCATGGTGTCTACACCTGATTGGTTACAAACCCCGTCTGTGGATTGGCTGGAGCGATGCGTTCACGAACTATAGAAGCCCGATTCCGCACTGAAGAAAGGGGATGGAAAATCGAAATTATGAGATAAAACGTTGTCGATTCCTCTTCTGGACGGGACACCTGCATGCATGTCCTTCAACGGGCTTCATTTTTTAGATGTTTCCCCATCAACATACTTGATGCACATCTCATGCGCTGATTCTTAAACAAACGTGCACTTTTAGCTAATGTTAGGGATTAAGGCAGAAGAGCACACCTAGTGCTGGAAATTATAATATGTAATGTTTAGAGTTAGAATTGTAGTTTGTGTGATAGATATTAGTAGTTACATAATTACCAATTTAGTCATATAATCACTGTACACATTAACATCCTGTCACCATGTGATGTTAAAACCTGGGGACGGATGCTAAAAGTCGTCCTTTATGGATTTCTCCCAATTTTCTCCCCAAACAGGGTTTTTTGGGTGTTTTTTCTCCTGTCGGGTAGCGAATGAGCAAAGGATGCACGACAGCCCTGTGAGGAAAATATTCTGATTTTGGACCATATGGAACTTAAATATTAAACACAATGGTTGCAATGCGGTGACATTATACATCCTGTGTTTACATGATGACCATCAGATGGAGCCAGGAGGGAGTCATGTGACGCCTCGGAGCAGAAAGGAATTCACAGGGTGGAGCTGGTGACGGAGCAGACAGAAGCCTCCTGTGAACTAATATTGATGGTCATATGAGACTGGACCAGTGGACTTCTCTGTTTTGTGAAATATTACGCTATTCACTTTTTTAACTAACTATTTATTATTACTTCTGTTCATTAAATTGTTTAATTTTTAAACTCTAGCCAGTTGACTTTTTACGATCTCGCGTCTCAAAAGGGCTGAGGAGAACATTTAAAAAAAACATTTTATAAAACCACAGGTTAAACTAACTCAACCATGTTGTTGAAGAACCATCTTTTCCAACATTTTTTGACCTGACATTTTTTACTTTATATTTGGAAGATTTTTCTGACATTTCTAAACTCATATTTATGACTTTTTTCCCCCATGATATTTTTTGACCTAATTAACTTTTTTTTCTCCACAAATTTTCAACTTAAACTTAACTTTTTTGTTTTTTAGTTTTTGACTGTTTTGACTTTCTATTAAATCTTTAAACCAAATCTTTTTCCTTTACTTTTTCCATGAGATACTCATTTACTTTCTACCAATATCTGACTATTTTTCAAAACATTTATCAACCTAAGTTACATTGACTACATCTTTTTTTCAATATATTTTATAACATTTGACAATTCTTTTTACTTTACTTTCTAAAAATGTCATAACCCTCAAACACTAAGGGCATCAAACAATCTGAAACCAAAGCATTTGATGAAAGTGTGACTTCTTGTCATACATCCTGTACGTTTATATTCCTCTTGACTAGTTCAACAAACACCTGAAAACTGCTCATTTATACCTTTTATTAAAGGGTTGATGGCTGTTAGATTTCATCATGTTTGATATGAATGCGTTCATCTAAATTTACTGAATGTTTTACAGAAGTAGATTTGAAAATGTCTTTGCTTGGTTGAATGTAACATTTAAAGTGATAAGTATATTAATATTATTGTATCCATAATAACAAAAATGTGCTTTTCTTCGTTATTAAGTATTACATGCTCTAAAATCTAACAATCTTTTGTGCTTATTGCATTCCGAATATCATAGTAGAATAAATATTGGATAAATGGAATCTACATATTAAGGAAATGTAACCACTTCGGTGTGATGGTGAAATCGGTTCCCGGCTCAGCCGCCAGAGGTCTCTGCGTGCTGGTACGTGGTCGGGGTCACAGGAGCGCGCAGCCGAGCGAACCAGTTCTCCCAGCGAGCAGGGGGCGGGGCTTGGGGCGCGCGTTACCCAACGCTCCTTGCGACAGGTCCCGCGCGGGAAGTTGTGACAGGAGCCGAAGCGTCCCGCGAAAACAGGAAGTCTCCGCCGCCCTTTGGTAACTGCTTCGGAGGTGAGTCCCCCCCCCCATCCTCCCCCCCCCGGTCCCTCACCACGGTCACCGGCTGTGACGTCATCCCGGTCGGGATCGATGCGGCCGGCGGACTTTGGAGGGTGAAACGAGTTTATTTAAACCCTTTTACGGCCACATTGTTGTTCCCACTTTACGCAACGTCCTCGGGGGAAAGAAAACTCGAACTATTACAGCATGTGTTGTTATGGTGGTTTTACAGGGATTCACTTTACCCCCCGCTGGTCCTCTTTACCCCCGAGACTTCTCTGGTCTGTCCCGCTTCACCGCTAACCCGCGCTAAAGCGATTTGTTCTGTCAAACGAGTTAAATATTTAATCACAACTAATCACATTTATGTGGATTGGTTTGCTGGATTTGTTTTCTCTTCTACATGTTTTGTAGGACTGTCAAACCTCAAACAGGATCAGTCACTGGATCACAACATAAAGCAAAACATTTTGCGTTAACGCCGTTAACTGATTATTATTAGTATTCCCAGAATGCATCTCTCCCTGCAGGAGAACGTCCCGGCGGTGGTTTTAATATCGTCATACAGCATTTACTGCAATGCAAGAGCGAGAAAAGAAGCAGATTGTCATATTTGAAAACAAGCAGTCAGAGAAACTTAAGACGTCATTTATTATTTATGTAAATAGTCACAGATTCATTTTGATCAGCTTTTGACGAGTAGACTCTTTCATACAGCTACGTCCTTTAACATCGTAATAACACTGTTAATTGTATCTGCCGTCTTAATTCATTTAGAGTTATGGCATTTCAACCTTTGGCTTCACATTATTGTAAAATGACCAGACCAGTATTTCTGATTTGAAACGGTGAGTGAATTGAGAATGAATCTGAATGAAGACGATTCGTAAAGGACATATGTGTCTAAATATAAATTAATTTTTGAATGAATAGGTTTGGGTTTTTGACTCTCTTTGGAGATCTTTGGATCTGTCTCTTGGAGAACTTTTTTTTAATCATTTTGTTGGACAAGAAAACTTAAAAAGTGTTGCAAATAATTGAGATTTTTCAGACTAGAAAAGAAAATTGAGATGAATATGAAAAGCACAAATTCTCACTTGTATCCTGAGAAAACGCCATATTTTCTAGTGTTAATTGTGTTACAGAAACAGTTTGAATACCTTGTAAACTTTGATTTGATATGGTTTCAAAAATATTCACTGAAACGTCGTTTTTCATTGTCATTTCTACGCTTTCAGGCGAGTGGACGGGTGTCTCTCCTCCCCCTGGAGGTGGGACGGAGCTGGTGAGTCATCACGCGCTGGGGGGGGGTTTCCTCCGGTAGCTCCGATCTGTCCCTCGTCCTTCCTCCAGCGCTTGGATCGGTGCCTCTGGGAGGTAAGCGTCTCTTCTTTGTCCTCGCTGTAATCATGTGAACTATGAGTCTCGCGGCTGCTCGGTCTTTGGGAGACGGACCGCTCACTGGGTTCATCGCAACCGTGACCACAAAAGAACACACACACACACACACACGCACACACACACACACACACGCCGCCGCCGCTCAACGGAGCTTTCAGAAGCTGTTCATCGATTCTACTCAGCGGAAGACTCAAATCAATCAATCATTTGTGGAGAAGAACATGATTATTTCCCATCATCACTGAATCAAAACCCAGTGTTGGTCTGCACTGCCAATTTAATACAACACTAGTTTTATTTCTCTGTGCGGCAAAGTGTGTGTGTGTGTGTGTCTGTCTGTGTGTGTGTGTGTGTCGTTGGCTTTCTTATATTTGAGTCATTTATATTTATTACAATATCTATTTTCTGTGTGAGTCCCTTTCAAGTCTCCGTCTCTATCACGCTGTTTGTGCACGTTGTTTGTGCACGTTGTTTGTGCACGCTGCTGCTGCATCTCATGTCCTTCAGTGTAGGCGAGGTGAACGAGCCAGGTTGTTCCTGAGTGATAATCTAAGGGGGGGTAACGGGGGTAACGGGGGGTAATACAAATACAAATACAAACAACAAATACTCAGCCAGTAAACAGCCCCCAACATTCCCACAATGCATGTTCAGAATAAAGTGCCTCAGGAGCCTCGGGGGCAGAACCCGAGGCCCCGGGGCCCGTTTGGGTCCTACAGAGCTGGACCGTACTGGTTCGGACCTGTGTGACCGATTCCCATCTGTGTTTCTATTCTGGGCCTCGGGATCACTTCCCTGTTTTTATTAGATGCTTTACTCAGCTCTTCTCCGTCTCTGGGCGACTTCCTCTGGACCCTGCTGCATGACGGGGGGACGGGGGGACGGGCGCTTTGTCTCATGTCCACGGGGACAAACGAGGTCACACAAACCTTCTGGCCACAGACCGAGCTTCACCATTTAGGACTTTTATTCATTCACTTTTATTGTTGTTCAGCTCCTCCAGCGTTTGTTTGACACAAATTATCACATTTTCTTCCTAAACTGAGAATGTTTTGATTTCGGACTTTTGATTTGATTATAAGAAGTGTACGTTTTTAATTATACAACTGAAACTGATATAGTCTGACATTTTATAGACCGAACATAATGACTAGTGAATTATATAAACGCATAAATACGTTTGTCTGTTGACTGTTGATCGTCGAACTGAAGGTTCCATAAACAGAGCGTAATCTGTTAAACGGGACCTCGGCCTCCACTGTGCAAACAGACGTTACACAAGCAGATCAGTGACCCCGCGGCAGACACGCTTCCAATGGGCCACATGTCCCAGCAGCCTCTGCTTCAACACATCAGCAACGCTGCGTCCACCAGAAGCTGCTTCTAACTTCCACATCTGGAATGTTTCCCGTCACGTTTAATCATCCAAAAGCGTCTGTTGTTCAGCGCCTTGTATTCTGCCGTTGTTCCAGATGTGAATGTGAAGGTAAACAAAGTCCGGCTGCTGTTCGTTCCCCCTCGTGAACATGAAGAGACGGTTTGGGGAGGGGGGGGGGGGGGGGCGCCGGCTGCGTTCTGCGGCCGCTGGCGTTCTGCGAGGCCTCGTTCTCAGAAAGCTCGGCTTTCTGAGAAGCGGCACAATAACCACGAAGCAGGAGACGAGCCGCCGCGTGTTCATGGCGTTCACCACAGTTCCATGACGAGTCGCTCATCTGCACCACTTCTTCCTCCACGAGGCCGCGCTCACCTGGCGCTCTGCTTTAGAAGCATGTCTACAACGCCGCTGGTCCCCTCAAATCTGCCCTACGTGATCTTCATGGTTCGATATGAAGATCTGATGGGATCAGCTGCTGATGTGAACGTGGCCTCACACCGTGAGACCACGTGAGACCACGACCACGCAACACGTGCGCGTGGTTCATGTCTCCGATGTTCAAATCAAAACCCAGTCGAAATAATGTGCCGTGATTGGCAGATGCCCCACAAGACCATTTCACATGTTATTGACATGTTTGATCTGTATCAAACTCACTGAATACTTGATCTTTTCCAATGAGTTTGTTGTCGTTGTTGTTGTTGTCTCTTTGGAGCCGGTTTCCCTGTCGGACGATTCCTTTCATGCGCTCGGATCCGGGTGGACTCACTCTGACTTAGGGAGTGAATCCACAGCCAGGCGGGTGCATGTCTTTCTCCAGCTAGCGGCCCCCCCAGGGGACAGGACCCCCGGGGAGCCCACCGTACCGCCTTCACAGCGGCGATAGAAATGTGCTTCTCTCTGGAAAGCAGTTTTTTTGCAGCTGGAGCAGTTCATGCCCGAGGAGGACCGCTGGCTCGCATGAAGCGGCCTTCAGGAATGCCGTTCCTCCTCCAGGCTCCTGGCGTTACGCAAGCGCCGGTGTGACTGCGTCCTGGGTGTGTCATCAACGGGGGAGTGAGGAAGCACTGGGAGCTGGTCTCAAAGGGGGAGGAGCCTCGCTGCGTTCCAAATGGGACGTCTCGGTGTCGCTGGAGTCTCCCGGCGAAGCGCCGTTGTTCCCCGGGCGGCTCCTCGAGCGTTCACCTCTGTAATGTGTGTTTTTCAGCCATGACTCCGCCATCGGCGCTGCGAGGGCTCCTGTTTCTGCTCGGCCTCTCCGGGATCCGAGCGGGACTCGAACGCGGTGAGGCGGAAACTGCAGCTTCCATCCACACGTTTCACGCAGCTCCTTCGGTCTCCTCGGCCAGAAGCGCGTCACCGCCCCCCTGTGGCCACTAGCGTAGCCGCAGGGGGGCCGTGCTGCGAGGTGGCACACGACCAATGAATCTAAACATATTAGCAAACAGGAAGTAGAGACTTTTCTGTAATTGAAATGAGCACGTTCAAAGGTTCTGTTCATCCATTCAGGACCAGCTGTCGGTCCAAACGAAAAGCAGCTCGTTTCTTTTCTCAAATGACCGGCTGCGTTTCAGAGAACTGCAAGAACTACAACCTCCAGTTCGAGAGGGTCTTCTCGGTCCCCGGGGACGCGGCCATGCTGAGCAGCACCTTGGTGTCTCCAGAGGTCTTCAACTTCACCAGCGTCCCTTACAACATCAGCTGGTACGACCTGGGGGGCCGAGAGATGAGCGACCAGAGCGGCAGCTTCCTGGTGAGCGGGGGGACGCTGTGGTTCCTGGACCTGACGATGGAGGACTCTGGGGAGTATGTGAGCATAGTGAGGTGCGTGAGTGTGTCCGTCTGCTAGCGGGGTCTCTGTGTTGTGGGGGGAGGAGCGCCGCTGACTGTCGTCTCCATCAGAACCCCGTCCGAGTGCTTCAGGCAGGCCACCAAGCTGGTGGTGGAGGCGCCGGTACCTGGGGAGTGCGGCCGGCCGAGAAAAGCCGTGCAACCGCTGACCAACAGGGTGACGGACATCCTGAACTGCCCCCTGAAGGACTACATCGGCAAGCTGGACAGCTACAACGTGTCCTCCAGCGTCGCGTGGTACCGGGTGAGTTCTCGTCACACCGCCATCGGGTTTCCCCACGTGCCACCGTTCTGAGGGATCTGGATCCTCCTCGTTGCCGCCCCCCCCCCCCCCCTCCAGGGCTGCGAGCGCATCGTGGACGGGACAGGCCGGTACACCTACCTGGACACGGCCAGACTGAAGATCGACCAGGTGGAGCGCAACAACAACTCGTCCTACACCTGCACGCTGAGCTTCACCCTCGGCGGGGCGGAGCGGTCCGTGTCGGAGAGCATCACGGCGCTGGTCTCAGGTAAACGGGGGCGCGTCTCCTTCGACGGTGTGACGGATCCGCCATGAGACTTTCACACCGCCGATTGAGTCCATCGCCGCAAGACGGGGAACAAAGTATTCTGCGATTTGTGAGTTTTTATTGAATCTCGCTCAAAAAGATCAAAAAGATCAAAAGGTGAACACAGCCTCACTGAAGAGGATCAAAAACCCGCATCCAGGTCCCCTCATGGGGACCGTCCACCCAATAAAAGGACATAAATGACAGAGGACAAAATCCAACACCCCCTTCACCTTCAACTCCCACTCACTCCCCCCGGGAACCTGAAGCCCCCCAAGACGAGAACACAGGATTTATAAGAGGTGCAGCACCATGAAGACAAAAAGGGGGACGAGACAACACAACTTATATTGGCAGTTAAAATGCAAACGAACACAATACATTTAACTCAATTTGGATAAAGTTTACAAATCATTGTATTAGACATAATTACCGTGATCAGGACATTTCCCAATGTCCCCTCTGAGGGATCACAGCTGGTACAGTCCTGATTCCTGTAGGGTCGCCCGGCTGGTCCGTTCCCACAGAACCTTTGGTTCTTAACTTCCACATGAGCTTTAATTGTGTCCTGTTTCTATAAATCGCACTTTAGCCAAAGTGAAAATGCGACTACGCCTCGTTGACACACGGAGATGCATTTATTAGATTTAAGACACGAAGCAGAGTGTTTGCAGCCAAAGGTCCAAACACTCAGCGCCTGTATTTCATGTGTTTTCAGAAAACTACTTTTTGGTTCCAGAAGTCCACGAACCCGCCAATGAGATCATCAGGGCGCCGTTCGGTGAGTGCCCCCCCCCCCAGATCATCTTCTATCAGACGGTTGATCTGAGGCTCCTTCTTGTAAATACATCCTCAGCTATTCATAACCCGACGCGCCGCGACGTGTTAATGTGCGTGTTAATACTCATGGTTTTGTGTTCAGGCTCAAATTTCAGCAAGCGGTGCCGGGTGTTTGTGCCGTCGGTCGGGAAGCCCAACGTCGGCATATTTTGGCGGAAAGGAGACTTTACATTTATCCTCAAAACCGCCGTCGACCGGATCTACACCTCCCAGCTACGGTGAGCAGCTTCGCCGCCGCCCGCCGAGACAACAGCGCTCTGCTTGCCATGCAGCGGTTGCGTCGAAGAATCGATCCCGCTCGCACGGGAAACTAACGTGTTGTGGCCCTCGGGGCGCCCCCCCCCCCCCCCCACCAGGATGTGGAAGCAGGACGCGCCCATCGCCGGCGTGTGGTTGGAGCGGGTGCTGATGATCCCCGAGCTGCGGGAGGAGGACTTCAACATCAACTACACCTGCTTGGCACAAAGCTCGAGGGGCATTCCCACGGGCTACTTCACCCTGCTGCCAGCAGGTAACTGCAGGGACACGTCTCCCAATGTGTGTCCACCATATTGGCGTGGGGGGGGGTCACGCCATCACCCGTCGCTCCTGGTTTTGTGACGATGCGGCGATATGTGATTTTGTGCGATGTGACAGATCCCAACAGCATGGTCCCCATCGGCGCGGCGCTGGGCGGAGGGATGGTGCTGTTCGTCGTCAGCGTCGTCGCCTACTACGTTTTTAAGCTGGACGTGGTGCTGTGGTTCAGGAGAACGTTTCCGGTGCTCTACGCAAACACAGGTAACACTTCGCCGTCTCATCTTCACGTCAGCTCACTGGTTAAAAACAGCGTTATGTGCTGAGACGCACGCGTTAAGCTCCGCCCCCCCCCCCCCGCCCGCCCCCGCCCGCCCGCCACAACCGCGTGTGTCAACAGCGAGAGCAAACAGAAGGAAACTAGGCGACCACAGCGCTGATGAAAGGCCTTCTGCCGCTCGACGGAGGAACCTTTCCAAATGCAACAAAACCTCAGAACCTGAGAAAACTCACACGAACTCACAATGAGATAAATCACTAACAGAGGATCACAAACCTGAGACCCTGCTGACCGAACCCTAACCCACTGAAAGTCTCCTCTCTCTGTGTTCACGCTGCCAGATTGCGACGGGAAGTCGTACGACGCCTACGTGGCGTACCCTCGGCCCCGCGCCGTCGGCTTCAGCGGGCAGGTGGAGGCCTTTGCCCTCCGCACGCTGCCCCAAGTGCTGGAGAAGGCCTGCGGGTACAAACTCTTCATAGCGGGCCGGGACTGCGTGCCCGGGACCGGTGAGTCGGGCCACGGGACGGGGACCGCCCTGTGGCGCACCGGCCTTCACGCGACGCCAGCCTTGCGGTTTTCGAGAGGAAACCCTGTAGGATTTAAAGCTCTGCTCCCTCCCTGCAGCCGTGGTGGACTCCGTGGAGGAGAACATACAAGCCAGTCGCCGCCTCCTGCTGATCTACACCGCCGCCACGTTCGTCGGCAAGAGACACGCCGGCAGCGGCAGCGGCAACAACAACGAGGTGCGTCCGGGCGGCGGGGAGGACGGCCACCCGGACGGCAGGCAGCAGCTGGAGTGTGTGACGGCGATGCACCGGGCGCTGCTGGAGAGGTCGCTCAAGGTGACCATCACGACCACCTTCGTGGGCCGCGGTCGCACGCCGCGCTTAGATCCGGGTCTCTAACCCCCCCCCCCCCCACCTCTCTCCCCCCTCAGGTGATTCTGGTGGAACTGGAGCCGATCTCCCCGGCTCAGCTGGCGCTCTTCCCCGAGTCGGTGCGTCACCTGAGGAAGAAGCAGGGCGCCGTTCGCTGGTGGAAGAACCGGAGCGGCGGGACGAGCGAGGACGGGGAGACGGGAGGCGGCGGCGGCGCCGCGTCCCTGTCCCCCTCCTCCCGCTTCTGGAAGGAGATGAGGTATCGCATGCCGGTGAGGGGCAAGAGGGGGGCGTACCCTGAAAAAACAGCCCTGCTGAGCTTGTGATGGGCGTCTTTCAGCTTGGTTCCCCCACAGACCCCCACGGCGAAGGACAGACCTCCACCGCCGGGGACGAGCACACGGTTTGGTCTCCACGGAGGGTTTTCCCACCGCCGCTAAAAGGCCGCGCTCAATCCCTTTTCATTTTATCCAGTCGCTTCATTTTAGGGCGTGGGCTCTTTGAGTGACAGGTGGGCGTCGTCTCCTCAGCTCGCTGCTGGAGAAGGTGGACGGAGACGGCTGGAGGCACTTAGAGCCTCCATGGGGGACGCCTTTGAAGAGGTTCTCTACAAGTAGCACATCTCTGGTGGTAAGTGCAGCACGTCAGAGGACAGGAGGTCACGTGTGACCGGCGGGTCGCGTGTGACCGTCGGGTCACGTGTGACCTCTGACACGGGGGAGACTGAAGGACTCAGGAGTGACTGTAACATGTACATATGTGTCACAAAGAATGTACCTTCATGCTGAACAGTAAGATATTAAATCAATGCAGTTCATTCATGTTTTTGAGCGACAGACAATAAAATGTGAAGTCAGAGGAGCAACATGTGTGTCAGAAATGCATTTTTTGATTGATTTCTATTCCTGAAAAAAAGGCACATGTTGTGCATCGTGTCAACGTGTGAAAATGTTTCCATGTGCGTGGAAGTGACTGTGACCGTCGTCTACTCAATAAACATCGTGAAAAACCGACAAGAACTACGCGATTCTTCTTCTTTCTGTGGCCTCGCCGTGGCAGTGGATCGAGTTCCTGTCTCTCCGCCGTGGAAATGGTTCAAATCTCTACCTTTTGTCCTTTAGCAATAACAGGGATGAAAACGAGCAGAACGATGTGCAAAGTTGTTACAAGGGTTACGGTTTGAGTTTGATTTAAATGTGGAGTGAGAGAGACGTATGTTGAATGATTGAATCGGATATAGGAGTTTATTCATAAGAGTTAAATGAATTGGCCCTTTTGTGTTGCAATGAGACAAAACAAAGACCAAAGGTTTTGTTTTGAGAGGACAAGTTTTAGTTTTGCAGGGAAAAAAACAATAGTTTCATAAGAAAAACTAACAGATACATTTTCTCAGTTTATATATTTTTACTTACAAACTTTATTTTCGCTTGCAACGTTTGGAACATTTCTTTTTGGTGGCACAACGAGGACACACATCCTCCTTCGCACCGACCTACATACGGAGCAGAAGCTCTACTTTATTATTCCGGTTCACCTACAGGACGAAAACCACAGGTGCTTTTTCTTCTGTCAGTGGCAGCTGAACGCCGGCGTGAGGGGAACAGTTCTCAAGGTGGGAGGGAAGACGCTGCACCGCACGAGGTAAGTTAAAGCTGTCCGTTATATACACACACATATATATATATATATATATACACATATATACATATACTACTCATCTGTTCATACAGCATAGATGTGTATTGATCACTCAGCAATAGGCTCTTTTTTTCTGATGACAAAATAAGGCCGATTTATTGAGCGTAGAATCCAGGCACATTTTGCGTTGGATAAAAATGACAGAATTTGGGGTTCTGGAGAGAACCGAGCCGCCGGCCTGCTGGCCGTTGACCCGAGGGGCGTCGGTTGAACTTCCTGTGACTTTGCCGGGGGGCCCCTGCCTTCCTTTTTGGCTCAATCCGCTGCGTAAACGGCACCTCGCTCACTTCCCTTTACTGGAAGCAGCCTGAGTCAGCGCGGCGGAGGACACAAGCCATGTCGGAGGACTCCCAGGGGCCTCTGAAGACAGCTAACGTGTGTCCCCCCCACCAACCAGGGCGATGGCGGCGAGCTGGGCCCTTCTGATGGCTGCCGGCGCCGCGCTCGCTGCGGCTCACGGTGAGTCACTCCGTCTCTTGTGAGCGAGACGCTCAGCTCTCCGTAAGCGTCACGGGGGAAACGGGCAAACGCGGCTTCCAGGGAAGCATTTGTTGGGTAAAGAGATGCGAGTTACACAGAGGAGGAAGGTGAAGCCACATAGTTTATACGCCTCGATGTGTTCATGCCACACATAATCATATATAATCCTATATATATATATATATATATATATATATATATATATATATATATATATATATAATACAAAATCATATATAATCCTATATATATAATACATAATCATATATAATAATAAAGAGTCCTGTGTGACACTGCTTTTCCTGTTTAATCCCCCTCGCACGTTAATGTTTAGACACACATATATATATATATATATATATGTATATATGTATATATATATATATATGTATATATATATGTATATATATATGTATATATATATGTATATATATATATATATATATATTACATAACGCACCTGTCAGTTTGGATGAGAAGGTGTGTTGTGTTTTTTGCCACATTTCTAGTAAGTCTCAGTTTGCGTGTCTGTGTGTCCGGTTGTATAAAATATATATATATATATATATATATATATATAAATATATATATATATATATATATATATATTTATATCTGTAGCAAACAAGTAAAACAGGTCAACAGCGTGTTAGTTCTTCAGCTACCTTAATGCACCTTAATGTGTGGGATGTGTGGGGGAGGCAGGACTCAAACGCAGATTTCTCAGGAAACAGAAGACTTTAATAGTCACAACGGCAAAATCAAAAGGCCAACGGGCAAAAACACACAGGAACCAGGGGAAGAACCAGGGGAAAAACCAGCAGGCGGGAAACTACGAACATCCACGACGAAAGACAATGACGCAACAAGTGACACCAGAGACACACGGCTTAAATACACAAGGGAGGTGCAGGCGATTGGACACAGGTGGAAACTATCAGACGATCACAGGGGATGACGGGACAAGGCAGGAAGTGAAGTTACCCGGGGACACGAGTGGCAGAAAACTACAAAATACGACAGGAAGTGAACCACACCGTGACAGCACCCCCCCCCCTCAAGGGCCGAATTCCAGACGGCCAACACTAGAGCAAAACAAGGGGTGGGGGGGTAGGGAAACCAGAGACGTTGGTCGGACCATCCGGGAAACTCTGGCGGGCGGGCGGCCAGACGACCGGGGAGCCTCTGGGGGTCGGTCTGGCGGACGGTCATTTGGCCGGGTCCGGAGCGGCGACTGCAGGGCACAGAACGTCTCTGGAATGGCAGGCGCTGAGACACGGGAAACCTCCGGGGTCGTCGTCGGCGGCTCGTGGACACGGAACACGTCCGCGGTAGTCGCCGTACCTTAATGCACCGTAATGCACCTTAATGCACCGTAATGCACCTTAATGTACCGTAATGCACCTTAATGTACCGTAATGTACCGTAATGCACCTTAATGCACCGTAATGTACCGTAATGCACCTTAATGCACCGTAATGTACCGTAATGCACCTTAATGCACCTTAATGCACCTTAATGTACCGTAATGTACCGTAATGCACCTTAATGCACCGTAATGCACCTTAATGCACCTTTTTGCACCTTACTGCACCTTACTGCACCTTAATGTACCGTAATGCACCGTAATGCACCTTAATGCACCTTATTGCACCTTACTGTACCTTAATGTACCGTAATGCACCTTAATGCACCGTAATGCACCTTATTGCACCTTACTGTACCTTAATGTACCGTAATGCACCTTAATGCACCGTAATGCACCTTATTGCACCTTACTGTACCTTAATGTACCGTAATGCACCTTACTGCACCTTAATGCACCTTATTGCACCTTACTGCACCTTACTGCACCTTAATGTACCGTAATGCACCGTAATGCACCTTAATGCACCTTATTGCACCTTACTGTACCTTAATGTACCGTAATGCACCTTAATGCACCGTAATGCACCTTATTGCACCTTACTGTACCTTAATGTACCGTAATGCACCTTAATGCACCTTATTGCACCTTACTGTACCTTAATGTACCGTAATGCACCTTAATGCACCTTAATGTACCGTAATGCACCTTAATGCACCTTATTGCGCCTTACTGTACCTTAATGTACCGTAATGCACCTTAATGCACCGTAATGCACCTTAATGCACCTTATTGCACCTTACTGCACCTTAATGTACCGTAATGCACCGTAATGCACCTTAATGCACCTTATTGCACCTTACTGTACCTTAATGTACCGTAATGCACCTTAATGCACCGTAATGCACCTTATTGCACCTTATTGCACCTTACTGTACCTTAATGTACCGTAATGCACCTTAATGCACCGTAATGCACCTTATTGCACCTTATTGCACCTTACTGTACCTTAATGTACCGTAATGCACCTTAATGCACCTTATTGCACCTTACTGTACCGTAATGCACCTTAATGCACCTTAATGTACCGTAATGCACCTTAATGCACCTTAATGCACCTTAATGTACCGTAATGCACCTTAATGCACCGTAATGCACCTTAATGCAGCTTAATGCACCTTAATGTACCTTAATGCACCTTAATGCACCTTAATGTACCGTAATGCACCTTAATGCACCGTAATGCACCTTGATGTACCTTAATGCACCTTAATGCACCTTAATGCACCTTGATGTACCTTAATGTACCTTAATGTACCTTAATGTACAGGTGATCACCATCACACTTACTCCACCTCTTGGCTTTTGTTGTGTTCTAAGAATGAAGGAAGCTCGGACGGACAGAAGACATCTTGGCTGTGGTCTCCTGATGAGTTCAATGTAATTTCGATGGATTTCGAATGTCTCTCAGTCATAATTAGGTGGATTTCAGTCGGTCACATCACATTTAATACAATCACAGCTGGTATTGTTCTATTGATTACAGTTTCAAAATTACAGTGGTTTTACAATATTGTCCTTAATGTATTAATTACACAGCTGTATTGTGGCGTACACTAAATGCATTTAACTTCACGTATGTCGGTATGTTCAAGTTTAAAAACCTATGACTTCAAACATTACGAGCTCTCTTATTGAGGGGATGTCTGCACCAAAAACCTGATATAATAATAATAAGTGGGTTAAAGTCAGCTGCTGGGCTCTCCCCTTCTCTCCTGTTTACTCACCTGTGCTTCCTCACCTGCTGCCCCGATGCTAACGCTGTTAGCACCGACAGACAGCTGATCTCCCCTCACTGTCCCACCCAGACCACCATGGGGAGACGGACACCTACCGCGTCAGCATCGGCCACCTCTTCCTGCTGAGGTGCCTCTCTGCGGACAACCACGCCAACGTGACGTGGAGCAGGGGGGGGGGCGACCCGAGCCTGCCCCCGGGGATGGAGGTCAGAGAAGGGCTGCTGTGGTTTCTACCTGTGCAGATGTCTCATGACGGAGTCTACACCTGTGAGAAAAGGTATTCCTTCTGGTATATATATATATATATGTATACAGTATATGATGTGACTGTAATTGGGTAAAAGCTCATCTCCTCTTCAGGGACCCCCCCGGAGCGCTCAGGGCCACGTTCGGGGTGTCGGTGTCCAGAGGGAAGTGCCCCGACCCGCCTGAGGACAAGTCCCTTTCCCTGGAGGTCCCTGGAAGTCTCTCCTGCAAGCAGAAGGAGATCTTCCATCTGAAGAGCACCAGGAACGTGCGCTGGATGAAGGTACCAGGCGTCGGTTCATCTCTACCGGTTCCGTTTGAAGGGACAACGGGTGGAAGCTGCGTTTAGGATCAACATTCGCCCGCCTCATGTCTGGTGAAAGGACAGATTGGACTTTTGTCTTCCTGTAACATTTGTGACTTGATGAATGATGCAGCGCTGCTTCAGGGCCGTGTGCAAAGAGTCCCGCTGGCTGAGCACAGCGGCAGGAAGCCTCCGAGCTTCCTCCATGAAAGCTGTTTGATCAGACTGAAGCGTCACGTCATGGCCTCGTGAATGAAAACAGGCAACGTGATGTTCTAGAAGACCAACGTTCAGGCCTTTTTGGTGCAGCCAGCAGTCTGTTAGCTTGTAGCTTAGCATGCAGCTAACACGGCTCCTTGGTTTTAAATGATCTGGTCGCTGCGTATTAGTAGATTTACAGTATGACCTGAAAACGCGCCGTGACAGCGCCCCTGTGACCTCGGGCCCGCCCATGATGACGTCTTTGTGCTTTCGGGGGCCTCTAGGACTGCCGGCCCATGGAGGGGGGGGGACACGTCACCGTGGACCACGGCGGCCTCATGAGGCTCTCTGCCGCCTCTCGGGGGGATTCTGGGAATTACACCTGCCTGGTCGACGTCAGCGTGGACGGCCGGACGTACACCGCCGCACGCAGCATCCGGGTGACCGTTGACAAGGGTGTGTGTGTGTGTGTGTGTGTGTGTGTGTGTGTGTGTGTGTGTGTGTTCAGCCTGATCACACTGGGGTCTGACGTGTTGCGCCGGTTGTGTGTTTTAAGGGGTCGAGGGTACGCTCGCTGTGAAGCCCGAGGTGGTTTACCCTCAACACAAAGTGCTGGTGGTCCAAGAAGGTAAGTGTAACCACTGACACAGTAACACGCACACGCACACGCACACGCACTGCATGTCTGTCTGGTTTGAGTCATCTGCTGAGCTGGTGTTTCTATTCCGCATTTGAACATTTGATGTGAACAGACGAGTCATTTGTTCAACATTCTCTCTGGTCAAATAAAATGAATAAAAGTCTAAAGTTAAAAGTTATTATAAAATAGCTTATGAGCAAATAAAAATGAATCAAGTCACTGAAACAGTTAAATTCATTAGTGCAGCAGCACTACCGTCGTGCCTGTTTCCCCTCGTGTCTCGACATGCGGGAATCCGGGCGACGCCGATTCTGGCGATCAGAGGTCAGAGGTCAACCCGCGTCGCTTCCCGTCGGTGACGGCGAGGGCTTCCCTGCATGCTTTGCTCCACAGGGGCGAGGGTGGAGCTGGAGTGCTTGGCCTCCATCGGCTTCAGCGAGGACCCGGAGACGTCCATGTACTGGACGGTGAACGAGACGGACACCGACGGGCACGAGGAACTCCACGACTCCTGGAAATTGTGAGTGTTTATTCATGGTTTACTGTTGTTTGCCTCCTTGATGCTGAATCTGGCCGATGAAGCTTTTTTAAACAAAGCACAGGGAGAGAAGAGACAGGGTGAAGACCCCACATTCTTTCTTGATAACCGATGGATGGATGGATTGATTGATTGGCTGACTGGCCCCGCCCCTTTCAGTGTTCACCGCAGAGGGAGGGTGTTCGGGGAGTCCACCCTCTCCATCTCTAACGTCCGCCGCCACTTCCTGAATGTGCCCATTTTCTGCTGGGTGCTGAACCCGGGCGGATCCCACAAGGGCGACGTGTGGCTTCAAGAAGGTATTTCTTCTTCTCCTCCTCTTCCTCTCCTTCTGCCATAACACGCCACAGTCAGACGCCCGACGTGTCAAAGACGCCATCACCCCAGAGGCGTGCAAGGCCTCAGCGGTGAAAGGAAACCCACTCTGTGCTTATGAAGAGGTTCTGCTTGTTGTTGTGATTCCCAGTTTGGCCACAAGGGGATGAGGTGCACCACGTGATCTGAGCGGGGGCCTTTACGCACACTTACGTGTTACCAGTTATGTAAATAAAGACTTCCCCGGAAGAAAATGGGAATATTGGCAAGTTGGTGAAGATTTTCTTCGCTTGTCTCCCAGAAGGAAACAAATAATAAACTGTTCATTTGTTCACAAGAGAGAAAAGATTAACTAGTTTGCAACTATGAATCTCTTCATTCCAATGAATTCAAACAGAAAAAAAGAGTTATAATTTATTCCTTCATATGCAACATTTGCATCTCTCCCACACGCCTCAGGTCTGATCTGAATTCACACTAATTCAATGTCAGCTGTGATTGTGAAATAACATTAATATATAATAAATAATAAGAGATACTAAGATAATAAGAGTCTCCTCCCAGACCGCTGGCTCGGCCCAAATGTCTGAACCAGCTCCTCCTCCTCCTCCTGCTCCTCCTCCTGCTCCACCTCCTGCTCCACCTCCTGCTCCACCTCTTGCTCCTCCTCCTCCTCCTCCTCCTCCACCTGCTTCACCCCCTCCTCCTCCACCCTCTCCTCCTCCACCTGCTCCTCCTCCACCTCCCTCTCCTCCTCCTCCTCCTGCTCCTTCCCCTCCACCTCCCTCTCCCCCTCCTCCTCCACCTGCTCCTCCTTCTCCTCCTCCTGCTCCTCCTCCTCCTCCTGCTCCTCCTCCACCTCCTGCTCCTGCTCCTCCTCCTGCTCCTCCTGCTCCTCCTCCTCCACCTGCTCCTCCTCCACCTCTTGCTCCTCCTCCTCCTCCACCTGCTTCACCCCCTCCTCCTCCACCTGCTCCTCCTCCTCCTCCTCCTCCTCCTGCTCCTCCTCCTCCTCCTCCTGCTCCTCCTCCTCTCTCCAGCCGACCACAGGGCCCTCTACACCGCCGTGGCCCTCGGCCTCTCCTCCTCCCTGGCTCTCGTGCTGCTCTTCGCGGTCCTCGTCTTCTTCAGAGTGGACCTGGTGTTGGCCCACAGGAAGCTGCTGAGGACCTTTTCCAAGCGAGGTGCGCTCTGCTCGGAGGTTTTATATATATATTATATATATATATATATATATATGTATACATGTATGTAAATATGCTCCACCGTCGTCGTCCTCTCTCCCTCCCGCGCAGCTCTCGATGGGAAGCTTTACGACGCCTACGTCAGCTTCCTCCCGCCCGACGGCCCGGGGTCAGCTGAGGCGGCGAGCCTGGCCCTGGGGCTCCTTCCCGAGGAGCTGGAGGAACAACACGGCTACTCCCTGTACATCCCGGGACGGGACGACTGCCCCGGGGAAGGTACACAATCCACCTGGAGGATTTCTGGGGAACAACCCTGGTTCTGGTTCATGTTCTCATGTGTAATTGTGTGTAACTAAGTGATGCATTCAGGGACACTTACCTAATCCAACATTTCCTCCTGAAAATCTGCAAATAAAAGAATAAAGCAGATTAAAGCACATTATGGCGGAAAATCACTGTCAAAATTCGAGACCTGTAATTTGAGACGTTCACAGATTTGGACATTTTACCAATAACAGACGTGGACGTTTGATTTACGCGCGAGCATCAACCTGATTTGCCGCCATGTACAGTCTGCAGGATGCAATCAGGCCTGCAGCGATGCTGTAAAGTAGCACATTTCCCTTTGAGGTGTGGAGGCGTCGGAGTGCACGTACCTCAAGCTCGTTGACTGATTGTGTTCCTCTGTCCTTCACCCGAAGGTCACGTTGCTTTCTGACTTCCTGTCTCTTCCAGCGGTGCACGACGCCGTCGCCGCCACGGTGCGGCGCTGCCGCAGGCTGATCATCATCATATCACCTGAGGCGAACCCCCCCTCCGATGGAAGAACGGAGCCCCGGCTGTGCTACGAGCAGAAGGTCGGCCTCCATGACGCGCTGACCTCCAACGACCCCCGGGTCATCCTGGTGGAAGTGGGTGAGGACGGACTCGGCTTTTATCCACAGACAGGGGGGGGGGGGGGGGCTTTTTAGTGCACGTGTTTCCATGACAACTGACGTGGGACCCTTGTGCTCCGATCCACCAGGCGGCCCCGTGGACTACAGCCGCCTGCCCGAGTCGCTGCGCTACGTCAGGAGGAGGCAAGGCGCCCTGCGGTGGAGGAGCACCCGCGGAGCCAGTAGGAGCTTCTGGAAGAGTCTGCGGTACCACATGCCCTCGGTGCCGTCGGGGGGGCGCCCGGCCGCCATCTGAACCCAGCCACAGGCGGGACCGTCAGGCTTTTTGAGGAACCCTGTGTGGGACGTGTTCCTGACGTGTTCCTGACGTGTTCCTGACGTGTTCTTCATCATCGCCACATGTGTTTCCTCTCAGACCAGCCAGGGTGAGACAGCAGGAGTGGGGGGGGGGGAACCGCCCTGTCGATCGTAGCTGAACATTCAAGAGGGCGGAAGGACCAGATGACCCCCCCCTCAGACGAGGTCATTGGGGTCATGTAGCACATTAGTGAGTAAATTCCTGGATTTGAATTGTCAAATGTTCTCAGAAGGTTCCTCACTGAGTGAAGTGTCGCCATATTCTGTAATGCTAAGGAAAGGAGCCTCAATGCTTCCTTACTCCTTCAGCATAGGAACCATGGACCAAAGGAAAGGAGATGATTGCTGGCGGAGGGAATGTTCAAATAGAGACGTGTCATTGGTCCGTTCAGGAGAAACGACGATCGTGACGTAGAAACGCAGATCATGTGACTCACTCGTTTACGTTAATACCGTTTTCCTTTGAAGCTGGTTGTTTGTGTGTCCGCACGACTCACACTAACCGCTGCAGACTGACGTCACCCGTCCTTTCCCGTCTCCTCATCAACTCTCCTAACCACCTTTCCTTCACCCCGTGACCTTTTCCACAGAGGTCAATGTGGTTAGGAACAAATGTTAGGAGGTCATTTCTTTGACTATTTGAATCCAGCCTTAGTTTAACCTGTTAACGGCGGTGGTTGTTTAACGGCGGTGGCTGTTAACGGCGGTGGCTGTTAACGGCGGTGGTTGTTAACGGCGGTGGCTGTTAACGGCGGTGGTTGTTTAACGGCGGTGGCTGTTAACGGCGGTGGCTGTTAACGGCGGTGGTTGTTTAACGGCGGTGGCTGTTAACGGCGGTGGCTGTTAACGGCGGTGGCTGTTAACGGCGGTGGTTGTTTAACGGCGGTGGCTGTTAACGGCGGTGGCTGTTAACGGCGGTGGTTGTTAACGGCGGTGGCTGTTAACGGCGGTGGCTGTTAACGGCGGTGGTTGTTAATGGCGGTGGTTGTTAACGGCGGTGGTTGTTAACGGCGGTGGCTGTTAACGGCGGTGGTTGTTAATGGCGGTGGCTGTTAACGGCGGTGGCTGTTAACGGCGGTGGCTGTTAACGGCGGTGTCTGTTAAGACATCGGAACCCACACACAGAATCTCCCTGCTGTCATTTCCTGTCTTCAGAGGAACTTGAGGTTTTCTTATCTTTTTCACGTTGAATCTTTGCTCATCGTCTTTCTCAGTTGTCTTCTTATGAATAAATATTCATTGCACCAGTTTGTTTGTTTATTGGCTCTAAAGTTTGAATTGCATCAAATGTTTGATAATTCTTGCAAATCCATTAAAAGTTGAACTGAAAACGAGCTCACAGGCCGACGATTAGAGAAAGACCATTTTAATTCTCCCTACGTGTGTGTGTGTGTGTGTGCGTGTGCATGTGTGTGTGTGTGCGTGCATGTGCGTGTGCGTGCGTGTGTGTGTGTGCATGTGTGTGTGTGCGCATGTGTGTGTGTGCATGTGTGTGTGTGCGCATGTGTGTGTGTGCATGTGTGTGTGTGTGCGTGCATGTGTGTGTGTGTGCGTGCGTGTGTGTGTGCGTGTGTGTGTGTGTGTGTGTTTGCGTGCATGTGTGTGTATGCGTGTGTGTGCATGTGTGCGTGTGCATGTTTGTGTGTGTGTGTGTGTGTGTGCGTGCACGTGTAAAGGGGGGAGGCCGGACATCCTCGGACAAACGTATTAAACGTCTTCGCGTAATAACGCAGTAACGCCCGTCAGGGTTCTTCTCTGAACCGTCTGTCTGGTCTAGCGATGTCTCACGTCCTCGTGTCACATTACCAGCTGTTACCGGGTTTAAATACGTCAAGATTCAAGCCCAAAAACACGTGTGAAGTGGAGGACCCACTAGAGGTTTCCGGTTAAGGACACAGAATGCTACATGTGGTATACGAAAATCTTAAACATACAAATTCGTAGTGATACATACTAAATAAGTACGGACTGTAACTGATGACGTCGCCCTGTTCACAGTGAACGGGGACCTGCGCCCCGTAAACACACTTAGTGAAGTCTAACCATGTAAAATAAACGTGTTACGATTGCGTTTTTAACGAGAAATCGATGTTAACTTGTAAGAATAGATCACTAACACTAACCCCCTCAAAACATCCAACATGGCGGAGAGACGTTCACTCAAGAATCCGACATGGTCCGCCATGTTGTTCACTCAGGGGGCGTGGTTAACCGCCGCCAGTTCCTGTGTATTGTTACCGATTTGTATGAAGAAACCCAGAAACAGAACAGGTTTTGGAGATCCCGTTGTCCCAAGAGTCGGCGATTACCTATCAAATAAAAAGTCCTTGCAGGTCATGTGTTTGATATTGTACTGGGTGCACAGAATCCCCTGCAGTGATTCAACAGACAAGCGATTCCTCTCCTTGGTCCATTGGACTCGCATCAGCGAAGAAAATCGCTCGACATTTGCATCGTGAGCAGGTATTGCAAAAAAAACTGTGCAATGTTAAGCAGCTCCGAATGAAAATCTACACTTTGGGATTTTTCCAGGAACTTGGTCCACCTCAAATCACTGAAATCTTCATCGCTCCTCTTCGTCCCTCCTCTCAATGAATTTCTTAAGATTGGCTGCAGATGTCACGTGCTGTCAACAAAGCAACTGGCGGCAAGGTGCTCTAAGTATCTACCAAAGGTTTTATTTGGAGGATAATTATCGTGTATCTGGCAACATTGAGGCTGTTCTCTCTACAGAGAGACACCATTTCCAAAACGTGTAAAGGCGGAATAACTAGTTTGGGAAAAACCCAGAGGAACACAAATATCCCACGAAGCAAAGTCCCGGAGGTTTTTGGGATCTCTGCCGGACGCATTATTTAGGTCTCAAAAAGAGGACATGTCCGGGGACAAGAGGACGTCTGTCACCCTAATTGAATACATAAATGTAACTTGTTAACTGCTCCGTGTCCTCAGTCCATTACTGAGATGCTGTCCTCATGCAGAGACGGGACGTGTCTCTCTCTGCCACACGCAACCGGAAGCTGAGGTGTCGTGTAGATAGATATGTCTGGGAGACCTGTCTGCACGAGCTCCCTCGGAACGCGCTTCTCTCACTCTGTATGGACTGGCGGGGCCGCGCGCAGGACCCATATAAAGGCGGGGCCGCGCACAGGACCCATATAAAGGCGGGGCCGCGCACAGGACCCATATAAAGGCGGGGCCGCGCACAGGACCCATATAAAGGCGGGGCCGCGCGCAGGACCCATATAAAGGCGAGGGCGCGCACAGGACCGTCTCTTCGCTGCAGCCGCCGGTACGCGCGCTCACCAGGTAAGCCTGTTCCTCCGAACCGTAAATCTTTCCGGTGTGTTTGATTCAACTCGACCCGTGAACGCAACCTCACTCAATTTCATCAAATGAGCCAGTTTACAACTCGCTGTAGATAAGAACCATTGTAAGTCCAATGTAAGTGGTACAGTTAGTTAGTGTGTTAGTGGAGGGAGAGTCTGTGTGTCTTTAGTCTGAAGACGTGAAGGCTCTCTGTGGTCCTGGTGTCTTCAGAGACCTCCTTCCACAGCAGGACAGGGTGGGTTTGTTGCGACTGGACGCTGCTGGGAGGAGGAACGTCTGTATATTTACATAAGATCCAGCAGCCAGTGAGTCATCTTAGTTACACTCTCTAAACTCGTGTTTTGGATTTAATACATTTGTAAAAATAGACACAAAATACACAACAAGCAAACAACTCATTTGCTGTGAGAGAGAGTTCGATCTCTTGATTCTGTAACTCACATGTTCGGTCCCACGCTGCACGTTACTCATCATCAAGGACGGTTCCAAGCAACCTGTAATCTGACATCCTGCTGCCGTCACGGCCTGCTGAGCGTCTTCCTTTACTTATTTCGAAACTGTAGCATGATATCATCGTTCTATGTGGGGGGTAGAATGGAGGGGGGGGTAGGATGGAGGGGGTAGGATGGAGGGGGGGGCGCTCATGTTGATGAGCAGAAGCAGAAAGCCTGAATGTTCTTCTCTCTCTCTCTCTCAGACAATGCAGGCCTCCCGACTTCTGCTCCTCGTCTCGGTGGTGGGGGCTACGTCCGAGCCTTCAGGTAGGCCTCAGGGTGGATTGATGGGCGTACAGAGGAGACCTGTAGTGGGGAGGGAAGTCACTCAGCAAGAGTTGTGTACGATATCCAGAACATTACAGACATTTTCTTCTGCTTTTTCAATTCAAAAAATCGCAAATTCAAAAAAGTTGTAAAAATGAGAAATCTGCCTCGGAGGACATTACAGTCTGTCCTCATGAGACGTCCTCCGTCGTGAACAATTCAATTCATTTTATTTTATTTTGTAGAGCCCAAAATCGCTAATTTAAAAAAGTTGTAAAAATGAGAAACTAGCCTCAGAGGGCTTTACAGTCTGTGCACATACGACATCCTCTGTCCCGAAACCCTCCATCGGCACAGGAAACACTCCCCAAACAATGAAAAAACCCTCCCAAGAGGGACAAAAGGGAAGAAACCTTCGTGAGAAGGTCAGAGGAGGATCCGTCTCCTGATGGACAGACTACAATGGAAGCCATGTGTGCAGAACGAACAATGTAGAATACATGCAGCTATATGACACGGCGTGTGTCTGGTTCTGTTTAAACGCCTCCCCTGACGTCAGCGTGCGGGTGTGGGTGTGGTGAAAGAGGTTTGCATGAAAACTGATGCCAAAGTCTAACCCCCCCCCCCATGCTCAGGGTCGGCCGAGGAGCTCTGTGATCCCTCCGATGTGGAGCACCGCTACCTCTCTGTGGGGGAGGCGTTGCACTACGTGCCCTTATCTCAGAGGTCCACTGAAGAATCCCAGAAACAGAATCTCACCTGGACCAGGAGGACCAGGGACAAGGAGGAGGACGTCCCCACCGAGGAAAACCAGAGCTTGTACAGCCGCGGCAACGCGTTCTTCCTCTTCAGCGCCGAGCCCAATGACTCGGGCTCGTACACCGCCACGTGAGGACACTTTGTCTGCAGCACGTCCCCCCCCGAGCCCGTCCGCTGCTCGTGGACCATGATCGTGATGCTTTCTCTTACAGGGGTTACAGTCCATCCGGGGAGCAGTTCGTCTATTGTGTGGAAATTGAGGTCTTGAAAGTGAATGATGAGACGCTCCTCTACGGAAAAATAGAGAACTCTGATCAGAACAAAAGAATCGAGTGTCCAGAACCGATCAGTTTCACCTGTAAGCAGCTGAGAGGCGACTTCAGCTGGAGGAACGTACGTGTTGAGACCAACTCACCGCTGGTTTGGTTTCCAACCTTTCCTTAAGCCTACACTTGGCAGTGTCCCGCCTCGCCGTACTTCTGCGTACTCCCTTTGGATTTCACGTGACTTCTGATTCCTCCTTTATTTCCTGCTGCAGGGTTCAAAGTCCATCACAGACCAACACGGCAGCGAGCTGTGGATTACTGCAGCCGGCAAAGCGGCCGAGGGCGTGTACACGTGCGTCTGTAGCTGGACGCACGGCGGCGTGGAGTACAAGTCGCTGGGCTCCATGAGGCTGCAGCTCGGCGGTGAGGAGGCCTTTGGGGCTTTCTATGCACTCCGACTGTTGAGCAGAAGCTTCTATGCGTTTCCCCTTATGAAGGTGTAACGTTCAGGAATTCGTACCATGAATCTTCTCTGCGGAGCAAAACCTGCACCTGCACGCAGACCTTCACCAACAACTTCTCATCGCTGTGTCTTGGGTTTGCAGAAGGAACACAGCACCGAGACCCAGAGATCATCTCTCCGACCAACAAGCAGCAGTTTGCAGAGAAAGGTGGGAGAGAGAAAAGCACATCTACCTACGAGTTGTTGGTTCTTGCTTGTCAGCGGTGGAAATGTGCTGTAGTTTTGTTATATCAAAGACGAGTTGTTGGTTCTTGTGCAACGAACCAAAAAGGTATCCTTCAAGAGTTTGGGAACCAGATCATTCCAGAGAGGAACAGGCGGAGTTCCTCCAGACTCCTTTTATCAAACTTACTCAATGATACGGACACCTTCCTGTATGTTGGACATGAAATATTATAGTTTATTTATTCATCTGCAGACAAAGTGCAGGTGACCACAACTTAGTTTTTCTCGATTGCTAAGACACATTTCTTGAAAGCTGCTCTTCTTTTCTCTAAACTGAACACAAAGCCCAATTTTCAAAAGCTTTTCAAACCTCGGACTCTTCTTGCAAACCAAACTTTCACCTCAAATCTGGGCTCAAAACTGAACCATTCCAGAGTGACTACTGTCACTAAACACTACATACAACACAATGCTCAGGACATGAAGCTGGAGAAATAAATGTTCCTTGTAGGCGCATTTAGCACAAATCTTGTGCATTTACACGTAGCACTTATGTACAATAAGCACATGTAAAAATAAAGTACATTACATGTCATTTAGCGGCCGCTTTTATCCAAAGCGACGTACAATAAGTGCATTCAACCATAGGGTACAAACTCAGGAGAACAAGAAACAAGAAAGTGCAATTTCCTCAAATAAGCCAATTTACAATTTGCTATAGATGAGTGACGTCACAAGTACAATTTAAGTGCTACAATTTGTTGGTCTTTAGTCGAGGTAGAGTCTGAAGAGGTGTGTCTTTAGTTTGCGGCGGAAGATGTGAAGGCTCTCTGCGGTCCTGATGTCTTCAGAGAGCTCGTTCCACCATTTCGGCGCAAGGACAGCGAAGAGTCGAGACCTAGTCGAGTGTTTTGCTCTCAGTGAGGGAGGGACGAGTAGTTTTGCAGATGCAGAGCGGAGAGTGCGGGTTGGGATGTAGGGTTTGACCATGTCCTGGATGTAAGCTGGACCCGATCCATTCACAGCATGGTACGTGAGCACCAATGTTTAGAACTGGATGTGGGCAGCCACTGGTAACCAGTGAAGAGAGCGGAGGAGTGGAGTAGTGTGGGAGAATTTCGGAAGGTTGAAGACCAGTCGAGCTGCTGCATTCTGAATGAGCTGCAGAGGTCGAATGGCGGTGGCAGGGAGACCTGCCAGGAGGGAGTTGCAGTAGTCCAGGCGGGAGATGACAAGAGCCTGAATCAGTACCTGCGCTGCCTTCTGAGTGAGAAGGGGACGGATTCTCCTGATGTTGTAGAGCGTGTATCTACAGGATTGTGTTGTCGCGGTGATGTTGGGAGTCAGGGAGAGTTGGCTGTCGAGTGTGACGCCGAGGTTCTTAGCGGTCAAAGTGGGCGTTAGTACGGAGTTTCCAAAGTTGACTGTCAGGTCCTGGGTAAGCGAATCTTTTCCGGGAAAGAGAAGTAGTTCAGTCTTGTCGGGGTTGATTTTCAGATGGTGGGCGGACATCCACTGAGAGATGTCAGTTAGACAGGCAGAGATCCGAGCCGCCACCTCGGTGTCCGAGTGAGGGAAGGAGAGAATTAGTTGGGTGTTGGGTGTTGATTGTAGGTTTGGGTGTTGATTGTAGGTTTCTTCAGGAGGGGGTTGACTCAGAAAATTGGGAAAACAGCCAGATAACAGAGCGTTGATAACAGAGCGTTGTTGATGAGACAGGTGAGGAACGGAAGAAGGTCGGGTGCGATAGATTGTAGAAGATGTGATGGAATGGGGTCAAGAGGGCAGGTGGTCGGACGGGCAGAGGTTACTAGGGTAAGAATTTGGTTGGGAGAGAGGGCGGTGAAAGAGGAAAGTGAGGGCGAAAGAGGTGAGGTCGGTGGGACGCGAGAAGTAGGAAGTGGATTTGAGAAGGAGGAGCGTATGTCAGCTATTTTCTTGGTGAAGTAGTTGACAAAGTCTCCCGGAAGAAGGGTGGAGGGGGGAGGAGGGGCGGGGGGTTCGAGGAGATTGGAGAAGATCGAGAAGAGTTTTTTGGGGTTAGAGAATGAGGATTCGATTTTGGACTGGTAGAAAGAGCTTTTGGCAGCAGAGATAGAGGCAGAAAACAAGGAGAGGAGAGATTGAAATTCGAGCAGGTCCTCAGGTCGTTTATATTTACGCCATCTCCTTTCCGACGCTCGCATGGTGGCTCTCATGGCACGGACCGGTTGAGACAGCCACGGAGCCGGAGGGGATTTGCCAGTCCGTCGTGTCGTAAGAGGGCAGAGAGAGTCTAGAGAGGAGGAAAGAGTTGAGAGGAGAGTCTCTGCAGCAGCGTTCGGATGCAAGAGTGAGAAGGAGTCAGTTGAAGGGAGAGCTGATAGAACAGAGGATGCCAGCGAGGAGGGAGAGAGGGAGCGAATATTGCGACGAGCCGGTATAGAGTTAGTCAATGAGGGAGGTTTGTTAGTTATAGAGAGTGGAAGGGAGTAAGAGATGAAGAAGTGATCAGACACATGAAGTGGAGTTACAGAGAGGTTAGTGGTAGAGCAGTTTCTAGTAAAGATGTAGTCATGGTGATTGCCGGCTTTGTGAGTAGGAGGAGAGGGACTTTTCGGGGAAATTAGACAGGAGAATGTCCAGTTCTTCCAAGAAATGACCTAAGGAGCCTGGTACAAAAATATACAAATGAGTGCATTACTCAGCCACAGCATCACGTCTCCGTACTGGGTCAGGCCACAGGAAAACCCCTGGCGTGCCTCCACACCATGTAGGCCATTCCCATGGCTTGCAGGAGAGTTACCCTGGTTTAAGGTTGGCGTTCATATACCTTCCACCGCCATGCGGAGAAGAATTCCTCAATGGGGTTTAGGAAAGGGGAGTACGGTGATAAAACCTTGGCTCATATAGAACCTCTCTAACCTGGAGGGCTCTTTGAAAACTCACAGCCCCGTGATTGCTGAGGGCAGCACATAATGTGACGTTGCCACCACGCTGCCCAGGAACACCAACAATGGCCCGATGGCCAATCACATTACGGCCTCTCCTTCTCCTTCTGGTGAGATTAAACCCACGTAGATGTATTCATGGGGTCTTTCCATTGCATCCCGTTGAAAACCGCTCTGTAGAAATAGATAGTTTTGTAAGTGATTTAGGCCACTACAGTAAACCACTACTTAGAGTGATCAACATCGGATGCGTCTGGGTATATGCCAACCTGTACATAATGGAATCTTTGCCCTTTGACTCACTCTGTAAAGCCGTTTCACGCGCTGTCTGTTGCGCTTGAGGACACGATCAACAGTAGAGAGGCTGACACTGTTGATACCCTCAAATGTACAAAATGTACATGGTCCTCAATCATCTGCTGAATTTTACTTAGTTTAATGGCATTGTTCTCACGGACCATATCAACGATTAGGGTCTCTTGGTGTGGGGAGAACATACCTGTCCTCCCACCCCCATGTGGCAGTCTGTCAATTCTACAAAAAGAGAACATGGAGTTACCAAATACACATGGAATACTAGGCCTACAAACAGTTAGACCAACCCTTCATTACAATACTACAGTGATGTACTGAAACATACATTTACTTACTGTGGTACAGTATATATTATGTCATACAGTAATTGCTGTCAACATTTACATACTGTGCTATAATGTCAAAAGAAGGTAATTACCTGTTCTCTGAGTCTTCAGATTATGGTGGACACAGTGAATCTACGGATGTTTGGTTGTACCTTCGTCCAGCCCCCCTCAGGCTCACACCATGGACAAGAACATGGTCAATCACAGTATTTCATCAGATATCAGTGCTCTGTGTCTTCGCTGACCACCTCGACCTCCTCTCACACAAACTCTTCCTCTCAGCTTTCTGTCCATTGTAGGGCCTCACCAACCAGTGCTCTGACTGTGAACGTTCCCCCACATCATTAGAAGTCTGATCAATCTGGAGTTGTTGTGTTCAATTGGTGACTCCTGTGTTTTAATTGTGTTTGACTTTTGTCACCTGTGCTCAGCATGATGCAGCGCGGGTGCATCGTGCGTCATCAGGGTTCAGTGTTTGAGAAAAACTGTAAGATGAGTTTAAAAAACGTACAGAACCTGGTATGTAAGGTTGTAAAAGTGCTGAGATTTTTTTTAAAAAGTTTTTTTTAATATAGTCCAGACATGTTAATTGGTGAAATGAACGCGTGACCTTTCCGCCAGGCGTTGGGATCAAGCTGAACTGCTCCATTGCCTGTGGGTCGAACGTGGACGAAAATGACTGCAGAGCGAACTGGCATCGGGACGGCGTCCTGCTGTCCCAAGTCCCCGGATACATTCAGACCATAGAAACGTGAGTATGACTTAATATAGACAATGTGTGATCAAACATGTGTGGCCATAATGTGTCAGACATGGTTAAAAATATTTTAAAATAGAAAATAAAGTGCACCAGCGAACAGAAAGTGAAAGTGAGCGGTGGGATGTCGGAGTCAGTCAGTGGGGGTCCGGCTCTGTTGATGAGGTCTTAGTCCTGATGGACCTCAGCCTCCTGCCAGATGGAAGGGGCACAAACAGGTTTTGTCCGGGGTGGGAGGGGTCGGCGACCATCTTTTTAGCTCGCTGATCCAGATGCTGGAGGATGTAGTGGAGGGCCATGTTGACAGCATCGTCCACAGACCTGTTGGCTCTGTAGGCGAACTGCAGGGGGTCCAGGAGGGGGTCGGTGAGGGACTTCTGGTGGGACAGGACTAGCCGTTCAAAGGTTGGTGGAGCTGTGGGGGATGGAGTCAGGACATTGTTGGACATCAAATCTGCAGTAGAACTCGTTCAGAGAGGAGTAACAATTTATTCTGTGAAAAATAAAACATATTCTTTTATTTTCGTTACGTAGTTATTTTTAACCCTTTTCTTGAATTTATTTCACTTATCCACATTTTACCTAAATTGCTATACTTAGTTTTAATTGGCACTGAACTGATGAAAGTCTTCTCTTTAACGCATTCAGAGTCCCAGAGGAGCGTGCAAGGAACACCATCTTTACCGCCGTCCTGACCATCGACAAAGTGTCCGCTGAGGACTTCAACGTTGTGTTTGTGTGCAAAGGAGCCGGCCGGTTCCAATCGACAAACGCCACTTTGACCCTGAAGCGACGAGGTAGGTATGAGCTCAGTGGAACGCGACCTCTGGTCCGTGGAGGTCATCGAGGCTCATCGGGGGTTTGTCTTCCAGAGTCTGTGATCCCGCTGGTGGTCGGGGGGGTGTGCGCGTTGTTCCTCTGCGTCTTTGCCGCCGCGCTGGTCAAGTGGTTCGCCATCGACATCGTTCTCTTCTTCAGACCCTGTTTCCAGTTCAGCCGTTGCAACAAAGGTGAGGAAGTTCTACAAATCCGAAGTAGGAGGAGTTTAGTCCTCCTTTTAAAAACCCCGTCTGTCTGAGAGCAGATGAACCAGAGAACAGGTTTGTGGTACCGGCACCAGACCTACGGGTGATCTGGACCGGCACAGGCTACGCAGGCCAGGAAGCACCGCGTGGGTTCATATGGAGAGAGGACACGCGTTAGCGTCATGCTAAAGCCAGAGCTAGTTTTATCCTGAGCTGCACATGAGCGGAGCCTGTAGCGACGTTCTCTCCAATGGATCCACAGCAGCACCACAGCGCCCTCTGCTGACCCGATCGGGGGTAGGGCGGAGGAGGAGGGCGGAGGAGGAGTGACTTATCTCCATCCTCAATAAGCCTTCTATGTCCGCCATCAACCACGAAACTAATCATTTTACAACAACAGTAAAACATCATTCGGCCCAAAGTGGAGACGTATAGTCAGTTTCATGACGGAGAAGCAGAAGCTGGAGGAGATGTGTGTGTTAAACACACACAATCCAAGCAATCCGCCTCACTAGTCATCGATTAATTCAGACCGATGTACAGGCAGTTGGACAATGAAAAGAAACGGACGACCTGCATCTCAAAATATAGGAAATGATCAGAGGCGTCTTTGGCGAGAAGATGGAGGACCGAGTTGGAGAAGATGTGAAGAAAACAGGCAGGAGAGGTTAGAGGGCACGTCTGGGGATGAGCTCCTTTCAGATGGTCAATGAAGTCCTCCCCAGTCTGCATCTCCTGCAGCCGACTGCGAGACCATGAGTCAGAGGGAGCGGTGTTTTGATAAAATGAGGTCATTTTCCTCTCAAAAGCTGGAAACGGTTCCCAGGAAGTGTTTGCTGTGCGCTCACGTTCACCAAAGGACGGTGATCTACCGAGAGATAAGAAATGTCATCCACGGTACGTGTGTGTTTCCCCAGACGGGAGGATGTTCGACGCCTACGTGGTTTACCAGACGCAGAGCGAGGACAAGGTCGCCGAGGTCGCGCTCACGCAGTTCATCGCCCAGATTCTGCCCTCCGTCCTGGAGGAAAAGTGCGGCTATCGACTCTTCATCCACGGGAGGGACGACACCCCGGGGGAAGGTCCTTATTTAATGTCCTGTTACAAATGTCCCACAGTCTCACCGACTCATCCCGATGCTTTTGTTACTTCTCATACTGCTTCTTTCCTTTTCTTTCACCTGCCATCTCCTTCCCAACCTCAACCCGTCTCCTCACTTCTTCTCATTGCATCAGCTTTTAATAGTCTACAGTTCACAAAGGGCCAAACGAAATGATGTAATAGAAACGGCTTTTTAAGGGAGGGGGTCCCCCTTGCTGGGATTCTTTTCAAACCTCGGTCACCCCGTCCGACTCCACAGACCGCCTGGAGCTGGTGGAGGGCCGCATGAAGCAGAGCAGGAGGCTGATGGTCATCCTCCCCCCGGGTTCGGGACCGGAGTCGGAGAGCGCCGTCTCTCTCCAGCCCCCCGTGATAGGAGGGTACGACTGGCAGGTAGGAGTCTCACCGCATTCCTCCTGCGAGGAGCCGACAGCGAGTGTTGTCCTGCATGTGGTCGCCTCTCTCCCTTCACTGAAGTCGTTTTGTAGCTACACGTACAACCCGAGTTAACATTTGTGTGCAAACAGTGAGCCGGGACTTTAACCAAGGAGGCTCCTGTCTGTCTGCAGTTGCTAAACAAGCTAAAACTCCGGTGTTCAAAATGAATTGATTGATATTATCAATAAATAAAAAGTATAATCGACATAAATGTCTCCATGGTTGTGCAGGTGGGGCTCCACCACGCGCTGCTGCAGAGAGAAATGAGTGTGATTCTGGTCCAGCTGGGGGACGTGGGACCGCGAGGATACTCGCACCTTCCCGCCGGCCTGCAGCACCTGATTCTTAAAAGCGCCCCCGTCAGGTGGCGTGAGGAGGCGCCGGGCGCCGCCTCCGGGAGCTCCCGCTTCTGGAAGAGGGTGAGGTACCTGATGCCGGCCACACCCGCAAAACGGTGTCCGCCGTCCGCCGTCATTTGAACCCTGGCGAGCTCCCGCCGGCCTCCCCGGGCTGATGCGTAATGGAGCGTGTGCAAAAAGAGAGGCTCCAACTCAATGTTTCTTCTTCTAATACAGCCGTTTATCAGCTACACATAAGAAAGGGTAAGAACATAATAATTACTAAAAGACGCATGTGGAGATTTGGAGACGTACGGCTATGGCGGAAAATCACTGTCAAAATTCAAGAGCGCAAATCAGGTTGATGTGCGTAAATCAAACATCAAAAGTCCGTCACGCGACGACGTTTTATCTCATAATGTCGACTTTCTGTCCCCTTTCTTTAGTGCGGAAAAGGGGCTTCTATAGTTGTGTGAACGCACTAGTGATGTGTCGTTCATTTTGAACGAATCCTTACAAGGACTCGAGAGTAACGAGTCCTCTCAAAGAAAGACTCGTTCCCTTTTCTTGTGGCCACGCATCGGGACCTGCATCGGCTCAGCCAAGGAAACAGAAAAGATTCGTTGAATGCAGGTCACGTGGAAATGAACGAATCGTTGACCCGAAGACTCGGTCGGGAGGTGAACGTTCGTTCATCTGCCGGATACAGATCACGTTTTTCACGTGACCTGCATTGGTTTAGTAGAGGAAACAGTTACCTTATTCCCTTTGGCGTGGCCGCTGCTTTTAGTTTATAAACGTGAATTATATTCGTTCACAAGTCACAGTGACGTTTTGTTATTTTCACTTTACATTTACACTTTCACAGTTTAGTGCAGTGTAATAGTTTTGCCGTGATAATTGAATGGTAGTGTGAAAATAAATGATCACTTCAAATCATGATACGTTATTTTAATGCAGGGATTTATCTTACCACCCCCCCCCCCCCCCCCCCCCGAAATGAACGAATGACTCGAAAACAGATTTGTTCATTTTACTGAATGAGATTCAAAGAACCGAGTCGGTAAAATGATCCGAACTTCCCATCACTAGTATGCATCACTCCAGCCAATCCAAAGACGGGGTTTGTAACCAATTAGATGTAGAGACCCTGGTGACTGGCTCCGCCCCCTTACTGTCAAAAAGAACAACAGCGAGCGATTCTCCTCGCGAGGAAGATGTTTGATTTACGCTCATCAACCTGATTTGCCGCCATATACGGCCTTTAAAAATAGAGGAACCTTTAAGAGATGTGGGACCTTTTGATATGTACGATTTTTAGAGATAGAGGAAATTTACAGATGGGAGAACCTTTAAAGATGTGAGACCTTTAAATAAAGGAGCCGCAGATCAACTCAATGTTGACTTTATTTCTATTCTTTTATCGTATGTGTGATTGTATTTACTGTTTTATTATGAACTTTTATTGTGAAATATGTTACTGAGGAAGTGCTGCAACTGCTAGAGGTCTATTGAAATAGATGCTAAAATATATATATATATATATAAACATATATGTATATATATAAACATATATATATAAACATATATGTATATATATAAACATATATGTACATATATATGTATGTATGTTTATATATGTGTATATGTATGTATATATATACATACATATGTATGTGTATATATATATATGTATATATATGTGTATATATATGTATATATATGTGTATATATATATATGTATATATATGTATACATATGTATATATATATATATGTATATATATGTATATATATGTGTGTATATATATATGTATATATATGTATACATATGTATATATATGTATACATATGTATATGTATATATATATATGTATGTATGTATATATATATGTATGTATATATATATATATATATATATATATATATATATATATATATATATATATATTTTGTCTCACTTGTTATTTTGCTCAAATACTGCTTCTGGTCAAATAGAAATAAAATAAAAATAGAACCCAATACCCGTAAATGTTTAATTGTATATCTGTTCTATCTTTTATCTATCTTTTCCAAATAAGAAAATAAAGAAATTGATTACAAAAATGCCACAAATGACTTTTGGTTAATTGTGTGTATTGTGATTGTGCAGCTGTTGTCATACGTTCATCTTTCCGTCGGCAGAACAAACAAACAGGAATAATGTACCTGATTCACTGAACCAACTGTTGTTGCAGCGTTTATTTAAAATGTCAGAAAATATTAAGAAATTTCCCGACGGGACGTCCTCTGTTAGTCTGTGCATGTGCCCCCATGTGCCCCCTCTCCTCCACACACCGTGTGTGTCTGTGTGTAGATGTGCTGAGTCAGCAGAAGCGGCACGCTCCCATTGAAACAGAGGGGGGGGGATGACGTTTGGCCCGGCAGCTGGGAGCTGCTCCGTGTCTTTTGTTCCCCGCTGACCCCCGCTGACCCGGCACTCGCCCCTGTGACACACACACACGCACGCACGCACACTCACACGCGCACGCACACACACGCACACACGCACGCACACACCTACATTCCCAGCGCCCTGATTAAGTGGTGACAGATCGTCCCCACAGGGCCCAATGAACACAGCGTGTGAGTGTGTGCAGGTGTGTGTGTGTGTGTGTGTGTGTTTGTGTGTGTTCCTGCTGGTCAATGTGATGATGTGATACTGAAGTCGTCTCTCTCAAACGCACCGTGTTGATTCTGTCAAAGGATGATTTTCGTTATTGATTCAGTGAGTATTCGCCACTTCACAGTAATCGTCCAGCCTGTAAAAATAGAGAAAGATGTACTTTGTCTCGCTCTGTTCGTCCATGTTTTGATGTGATGTAAAGCCGAGGGATCATCTAAAGTCACTCAAAGTAGTCGCTGTGATTCTACCGGTCGGTCCTCTCTCTCCTGCGACCACTAACCGCTCCGCTCTGAAGGTTCCAGAGATGCCGCCGAGGTTCGTTGGCCCGAGTCATGTGCTAAATCTCAGCAATGTGTCCGTCTTTGTGAGGCTGCTGAATCACTCCGTCTCCGTTACAGCCGACGCGAGGCGGCGCCAACAGCAGGTGGGGAGTGTGTGTGTGTGTGTGTGTGTGTGTGTGCGCGCACATGCTGCCTCCATAAGTGACCCAGAGGGCACTGGGCCTTAGGCCAACCCTTTGTGTCATCAAAGCCCTGGGTGACCCCCCCACCCCCCCCCCCCCTCTGCACACACACACACCATGTGGTGGGTGACAGCAGCTGGACTGCTTCTTCCTCTCCCAGTATCCTCCTACTGGGCCTTGTTAAGGGGCCAGACTAATCCCTGGTGCTCGGGATCACTGACCCCCTCTCATCCACCCCCCCCCGCCTCAATTATCTCCACACCTCCTCCACACTGCGTTCTGCACCTCCTCTTCCTCAGACGTGTCACGTGACTCAGCTGGATGGTTTCAGTCCGTGCGAAAAGTTCAAAGTGACCCACAACACGGTGCCGTTGTGTCTACGCAGGAAACGGTACAAAACCCGTTGACATACATACAAAGTGTGCGTTAACCTTCACCTCTGATTCCAGGGCGGCGCCATTTTTTCCCCTCTTTTATTTGAGGCAGAAAAAGCTACGCAGGTCACAAACTGCTGCGGCGTTTGGCGAGCTGGGGGGGGGGGGGGACACCTGTCCGTCCTACAACCACAGGCAGATGGTCCACATGGCTCCTGCTCCCAGAGGGGGAACCCTGTCAGCTGAGCCCCAATTAAGGAGTCACTGCGAGTCACAGAGGGCCGGGTGTGTTGGGGCGCGGGGGGGGGGGGGGGTGGGGGTTGGGGAGGGGTTTGGCGTGTCGGGGGGCGGGACTTTGGGGAGCTGAAATCATGATGATAATAGTTTTAATAAAGCGCTCAGGATGAGATGAAAGTTGTGGCTCTTAGGCTGAAACGCACATTGCGGTTGTGTATGTTTGGTGCACAAACGTCTACACACACATATTTACATCGATTCAACGTCACAAGACAAAAGCACAGCTGGACGCAGGCGAGCGGAGGAGGTCGGTCTTCTCGTGAGGGGAACCGTTGAGCGTCATGTTGGAGTTTGTTGAGGATTTACAGTTAAATTACCTTTTATGTTCAATAGTTCCAGAACCAAACCAGGAGTTCTTTTGCTTAGTTTCATCCATATGAATATATTTTGCTCCATAAAAAAGGAAAAAAGGAAACTTTGCAAATGTCTAAAAGTTGATAAGAAGTTTTTCAAAATAAAACCACGACTAAGACTCTAAGCAGACTTCCTTCCTGTACGTGACACTTGTTAAAGAACCTCATAGTCTGTTCATAAGTAAACGGCCTCAGTTTAAGATTTAGATGTTTTGCTGTAGAACATATTAACAGCCCTCCTTCAGTAAACTCAAGCTGTCTGATGTTCTCCATCACTAACACACAGCTGGATGACGGCCTCCCGCTCAGAGTCATGTGACTCTACTGGAACCGGCCTGACAGGCAGCCGGTCTCTGTCGTCCGACCTCCTGGCAGCTTGGAAGTAAAACGCGCTCTGAGGCCTTTGACAAGTCACGGCCGTCTCCACAAACCAATGGAGCCTTTTTACGTCTCTGCTCCTCGTTAGTTCCAAGGCTTTTCCCTTTATCAGAGCTTCTTCTCCCACCTGCTAACTTTCCGTCAGACACACACACGCACACACACACACACACACACACACACGCACGCACACACACACACACACACTACGTTATACGTGATTCCTCACATTGTCTAAGTCCAGTCGATCCCCCCACCCGGGAAACAAAGAGGGCGGCAACCTTCCCCAGCAGGCCAGGTGTTCTGCAGGGCTCAGTCCTGCTTTCACTTGCCTTCCTCCTAGTGTAACTCTGTGTGTGTGTGTGTGTGTGTGTGTGTGTAATGGCCCTGGTGAGTGTGTGTGCAGCTGCCCGTCGAGGGTCCCCCTTTGTGTCCTCCTCCCCACCATTGTGGACTCACGCCTTCTCGTCCATTCATGGCTCAAGCCGGGCGTACGGGCTGCTGGTGTGTGTGTGTGTGTGGTTGTGTGTGTGTGTGTGTGTGGTTGGTGGGGGGGGTCGGGTGGGTGTACATATCCGAGCTTTTCTTCACCTCCGCTCCCATTGGTGGAGAGGCGGGTGATCGGTGTTGGTGCAGAAGAGGCGCTGGATGGAAACGGGAAAGTGAGACGTTGTTCAGATCCCTGCGCTGGTATTGGCCAAGAGTCCGACTGGCTGTGAGGAGGAGGAGGAGGAGGAGGAGGAGGAGGAGGATGGTAGAGGCCTCACACTCCATCTGTTGTCAGTCACAGGTCCAAACCCGAAGCCTCAACACCACCAAAACAAGGGCAGCTGGAGGGGGATCCCTGCTGAACTCAAGCAGGAGGCTTTGGGTTCTCAGCTTTACCGTCTCCACGGCTCCAGAATCGAGCAGATACCGGACGCTGGATACCGGACGCTGGATACCGGACGCTGGATACCGGACGCTGGATACCGGACGCCGAATACCGGACGCTGGATACTGGAGGTTTGCCTTTGCCGTCCGTCCAGCGGCTCTACCTGGAAGTTGCTCCATGAAGTTTGTCCGTCCAAAGGAAGCGTTTCAGGCGTCGCATTGAAGAAGTCTCCTGGGTTCCCTGGGATCTGCTGCCTGGCTGCTTCTCTAGGAGCTGTGTGGTAAGTGTTTCGGGGGGGGGGGGTGGTAGGGGGGGTCGCAATGAGTGCGCTCTTTGGACGTTGTAGTTTGCATATCGTTTATTGGCTGAAGGTTGAAGAACGGTCACGTTTGAAGGGCGACGGTGCTTCCTGACAGAGTTCGTCTGTCCGTCCACTTCCTGTTTCAAACCTCATCCACACTGGGACTCGTTGCTGTGTGGTGTTGGTGGCGTGTGTTGGTGGCGTGTGTTGGTGGCGTGTGTAGGGTGGCGTGTGTTGGTGGCGTGTGTTGGTGGCGTGTGTTGGTGACGTGTGTTGGTGGCGTGTGTTGGTGGCGTGTGTTGGTGGCGTGTGTTGGTGGCGTGTGTTGGTGGCGTGTGTTGGTGGCGTGTGTTGGTGACGTGTGTTGGTGACGTGTGTTGGTGGCGTGTGTTGGTGGCGTGTGTTGGTGGCGTGTGTTGGTGGCGTGTGTTGGTGGCGTGTGTTGGTGGCGTGTGTTGGTGGCGTGTGTTGGTGGCGTGTGTTGGTGACGTGTGTTGGTGGCGTGTGTTGGTGGCGTGTGTTGGTGGCGTGTGTTGGTGGCGTGTGTTGGTGGCGTGTGTTGGTGGCGTGTGTTGGTGGCGTGTGTTGGTGGCGTGTGTTGGTGGCGTGTGTTGGTGGCGTGCAGCACACAGCGTATCGTCCCACCAGGGAAATTGGGACCACTAGAAAGTGTGAAGGTTTTCAACCACGACTTCCTGGGAAATTCCTTTGGGCCCCCCCTTCCTAACCTCCCCCCCCCCGACAGCCCGAGGAATAGTTTGAGCGGACTCGCATGCATCCAGAACCAAGGAGAGAATACAGTTTGTAGCGATGATCCGGCCCCCCCACCAGGTCACATGACGGACTGTGGTGATATGTGTCACCGAGGATGAATCTGGACACCACCAGTTGCAGTATGGGGAGGGTGGAGGAGGAGGAGGAGGAGGAAGATGCTTTCACCGAGGTCCCCTGTGGCTTCAGCAGGCATCTGTTGCCCCCCCCCCCTCCCCCCTCTCCGGCTGCCCACCCCCAACCCTGTGCCAGCCCTTTGTCCCCCATCACAGCCGGTTGCTGGTGCGGTGGACCGGCTCTCCGCCGGCGCAGGTCCAGCAAATGGCGGCCATGCGGCGCCCCCGAGGGGCCGGTGGAGGTCCGGCCTCATGGGAGCTAATTCCTCAATGCCCCTTCCCCCCCCCCCCCCCCAACCCTGGATCATGACACATACAGAGATCCACACAGTGCAGGCCGGCGGGTCACTGAGGGAGGAGGCTGCAACATCTGCTGCCCCCCCAACACAGACCTACAGATCCTAAACAAACCCTTAAAACATGAAGACAACGTTCAGCCTGCAGCTCAGAGACACAAAGTCATTCACTCATTCATTCAATGATTGTTGTGTCCTGGTCTTTATTTGTTGAAGATCTTTTGGATAAACTTTTGATTGTACAGATATTAATCCCACATTTATTGTCGCTACAGCACATGAAGCTACAGGTCATTTGCAGTATTGTAGTTTGGTGAATCTTATTAGAACAGTTAACCAGCGGACATTTTATCGCTGTGATCCTTTGTTGTGCACCAGACTGCAGCTGCTACATTCACACGCCGATCTGCTGCCGAACAACCGGAGCTTCCAATTTAAAAGTCCTCCTTTAGTGGGTGTGACGAACAGCGTCACAGAACAGACATTTCAGTAGATGTTTTCTAAAGTAGCTCACACGTTCATCAGGTCTTACAACTCGCTGGTATTTTTACTTTCATTTCAGCAGCGTTTACGACAACAGCTGTAATATTGTGAGGAAACCTTTTTGCAGCATATGTTACATTTGTTGTGACTCACACCTGCTGCGTCACCGTCACATTTCTGCTGACTCCTGAAAGCCTCCGTCTGCGAGGCCGGTGTGTGTGTGTGTGTGTGTGTGCGTGTGTGTGTGTGCGTGTGTGTGTGTGTGTGTGTGCGTGTGTGTGTGTGTGTGTGTGTGTGTGTGTGTGTGTGTGTGTGTGTGTGTGTGTGTGTGTGTGTGTGTGTGTGTGTGTGTGTGTGTGTGTGACCAGCCTCCGTCTGTGCGGGACGTGAGAACAATGGTCGTCACAGGGGGACAGATTGGGAGGCAGCTGCATTGTTGGAGGGCGGCAGGCCAGACACACTTCTCCCCCCCCCCACACACCCCCACACCCCCCCACACACACACACACACACCCCCACACACACACACACGTATGCACACACACACAAACACTCTTTTCCTTTTGTGCCTCCTTTGTTGCTGGGGGACTAAATTATTCCAGGCCTCTTGTGGCATTCGGGGGGGGGGGGGGGGGGGGGGGGCGGCTTAGACGTCGGGGTCGGCACACTAAGAGGCCTCTCGGCCTTCCGGCGCTTCGGCCTGAGAGCCGAGAGGCTCCCGGCGCCGCAGCTAACGTGGCTAAAAGGTATCCGCACAAAGTCTGAAATCACCTCCTGCTTTAGAAAGACGTGACTGTTGAAGGGAGCTAACGAGCTAACGTCCCGCCCCGTAGTACCACTTGTGACCTGCGGGGTGACAGAGAGTCGCTGGGACGTCCGCTCCGCTGTTTCGCACTTTGTTTATCGTATTAAACCCAAAGTGGCCAAAAACAGCTGTTCCACTACGCGTTATTCCAAACCGAACATTTCATAAGAACCATCTCATGAACACAACTTCCACATAGTTGGGATTTTTAATGAGTTTAAAGGCTCTGGAAGGATCCTCACCAGGACTCTACCCCCCCCCCCCCCAAAGAGACGAGAATGAGACAACTGGAAGAATGACCTCGATGCCCATTGTTCACGTTTATCATAATCTGCAACGCGGTGGACAAAAGGCCTGATGGTGTTCGGGGGGGGACAGCAAACAGAAGTGAACTAGATTGAGGGATGGAGAGCTGAAGAGGTCACGGAGGTCTTTGTCTCCTCTGTGGACGCCGTTAGGAAACACTCGGGAGGGACTCGGCCGTCGGTGCATTTTATTCTGAGAATGTGAATCCATAAATCCAAACCCTCCAGGCATCGATGTAGTGGTGTTTTAACGGACCGCGTCCTCTGCGCGTTCACGGCCCGCGGACGAGCTGCGAGCGGCACGTTGATTAGTGAACTGTCGCCTCCGGAGGGTTTCAGCTGCCACGCATCTCTTTTCTCTAACTAGTTGTGTTTCCATTAATGAGAAAGGGAATTTACTTCATTTAAAATCAGGAAACCACGTCCTCAATCACGCTAACTGCATTCACAAAGGGATTTATACTTAATGCTTCCAGTTAAACAAGCTGACTCTTTTGTTTATGACAAGCAAGTGAATCCAAGTGGTCCGTTTGTTGGTGTTGCTCTTGTGTCGGTGTTCTTGGGTGCACGTTCCTGCAGGAGCGTGAGAGATAATCTCCAGTAATCATGCACCTTCTGGGCTTTGATTTGGCGTCACTTGGACGTGGCTCCCCGGCTCCTCCGGTCGAACCGGAGGTGGAGGAGGACTGAGATAAGCTCACAGAGCTTCAGTCAGTGCCTGCATCATCACGGGACCACTGGGAAGCCATGCTTCTTCTCTGAGGAGGGTGTCGGTAGGTTTCATTTATTCAGAGCTCGCTCGGGATGAAAAGAAGAAGCAGAGTGAGTTTCTATTTGTTGCTTTTTAAGGTTGAAGGTTCACACCTTGTATCTTCATATACATATATCTATCTTAAATGCATATATATATATATATATATGTTCAGTACCGTGCTTGGACCTGAGATCTGGATTTTTGTGGGGTCAGAACAGAGTTTGTAGTGTAAAATTCTCAAGATGGCGATTTTAATGACAAGAAGTCATTTTAAGATCTGTGCTAAATAAGCCAGTGGGGTCAAGGGTCGTCGCCATGGAGTCCGCCACCGTGCACATGCACCACAGACTGTATGTAAGGGGGGTGTGACGGCCCCAGGGCCACTGCCAGGGTATATGTGGGTGTGTCTCTGTCTGTGTGGGTGTGTGTGTTACAGGGTGAACTTCCTGGTGGAGTGGAGGCCATCAGGCAGATCAGACGCAGCTGGCCACTGTCCCGAGTGCATTAAAACCTGCCCCTTTCGGAGTGTTTGGGCGACTTCTGGCTTTCTCCGGTTCCCCAGCGCAATGGTGGTTTCGGTGGTCGAATCGGTTAAATTGGAGAAATAAAATTGTTGGCTGACAAATCCCTGTAGCGTGGTTTCTCGTATTTGTTGTGGCCTTGGAGCCGGATCATAACAAATTGGGGGCTCGTCAAACTTGGAAATTGTACTATTAGCAGAGGTAAAGTGATGTGTTTTTTTGTGTGGAAACCTACGTAAGGGAAATGACCAAGCCGTGGAATGATTTGGAATCATTGGTGCAAGTTAGTTTCGGTCTAGTCACGGGACAAGGAAGGTAAGCGTTGACCTTTTTTTCGGGGGGGGTTGCGCAAATGTATATTTTGAGCAAATTCCCCTGTAGGAATAGCGCGTTTTCCTCTTTAGGATGCGTGTGCACAGGAATGTAGTGTGGGGTGAAAGTGGCTGGAGCGGTTGTCTCGGGAGCACGTCCATGGTTGTGGCGAAGTTGCCAGCTTGCTGGTCGCTTAACCAAACTACTGGGTTTTAGTGCGTAAATACCCGCCGCGAATAACTCCTGAAGACTAGGGTTAAGTTAGATAGATCGGGTTAGGCAGTTTAGAGGGGATGCTCAATTTTGAGGTTATTTTGTGGTCTGCGTTGCGCACTATTTAGGTCAATACTATACATTCTTTTGTTTACCGGGGACTGATTTACTGTTGGGCATCGTTCAGGTGGTGTTCATCATCATGGCAGGAGTAGATGAGTTCATTGCTATTCCTTCGGAGCAATTTTTGGATCAGTGTACTAGGGATCAGTTGTTAAAGATAGCTGACCATTATAAAATCAGTGTAGGCGACCGAAGGTTAAAGGAAAACGTTAGATTTACTATAAGGGCACATTTGTATGATATTGGTGTTTTAACACCCGTACAAAAATCACATAGTCCTACTAATTTGGCTTTGGATGAGTGTTCGCAGGATATGTCTCATAGTGTAGCTTTAAATTTTGAACAGCAAAAAGAAATGTTGATATTGCGGATGAAGTTGGAGAAGGAGAAAGAGTTAGAGTTGGAACGGATGAGGCAGCAAGCAGAAGGTGATAAAGCGTTGGCACTAGAAAAGATGAGGCAACAAACCGAAATGGCAAAGCTAGATTTGGAAAGTGAGAGACTGAGGTTAGTTAAAGAAGGTAAATTCAATGACTTTTCCAGGAATGAAGAGTTTGCTCGAAGCAGCGGTAATTCAAGTGATATTTTGAATAGTTTGCGCTTGGTGCCTAAATTTAGTGAGAAAGACGTGGATGTATTCTTCACGTTGTTTGAGCGGATTGCAGACACGAGGGGCTGGGTTGATTCAGACCGTATCGTTTTGCTACAATGTGTGTTAACTGGGCGTGCTCAGGAGGTTTTTGCCTCGTTGTCTCTGGAAGACAGCGGTGATTATGCAAAGGTTAAAACTGCTGTACTGAAAACGTATGAGTTAGTCCCTGAAGCATACCGTCAGCGTTTTAGGAGTTGGAAAAAGGGAGATAAATCATATCTTGAATTTTCCCGTGATTTGGGGATTCACTTTAGTCGATGGTGCTCGGCTTCAGAAGTGAAGGATTTTGATGACTTGTGTAACTTGATGGTGCTTGAACAGTTTAAGAATTCAGTTCCAGAACGAATTGCCATGTACATAAGTGAACGGAAGGTAAGGACAGCAGGGGAGGCTGCTGCCCTTGCGGATGATTATTTCTTGACCCACAAAGGTAGCGGTGTCGATGTCCGCACGCATGCTTTGTCTGGGGGAAATGTTGCACCTGCAGGAGGGATGTTTTTTTCTAGGGAGTCAGGTGGGGGTTTGCCTCGAGAACAGAGAGTTGATCATGGAGTCCGTGACTCTGAGTGTCATTTTTGTCATAGATACGGTCACTGGAAGAGAGACTGCGTGGCGTTTAAGTTACGGAATAGGCAAGATGTAACTTGTGTAAAGCCGGTGGCTCTGGCAGCACCAATTTCCAATGTGCTTTCAGACCAATCGAGGGTTGAGTCACCAGTTGTGATGTCAAAGCCTGACTTAAGCTCATACTTGCCGTTTATTTCAAAAGGACATGCGTCGTTGGTTGGAAATAACAAGAGGGTGCCAGTGACTATCTTACGGGACACGGGAGCATTGGATTCATTTGTGCTAGAGTCTGCTTTGCCGTTTTCTGAGGAAACTGATACTGGATCTTTTGTACCTGTTTTGGGCATGGGTATGTCTATTTTTCATGTTCCTGTACATAAACTTGTACTTCATTCAGAATTGTTTGAGGGCGAAGTGAAAATGGGAGTACGTCCTGCTTTGCCCATAGACGGTGTCACTGTAATTCTGGGAAATGATGTGGCAGGAGCACGTGTGTGGGGAAGTAGCGCGGTACATCCAGTGGTGGTCCCAGTACCCCTGGGTAGTAACGGCCCTGATGAGAATGAAAAGCAGTTTCCTGAAGTGTTCACGGCCTGCGCTGTAACACGCGCCATGAAGCGGCCGACTGATTATGCAGAGCCTATAGAAGTGGAAGACGTAGAGAGTGAGGCATTGGAGTTGTTTGTAATGACTTTGTCTAACACTCCCTTGTCTGTCTCCCATAGTGAATTGGCGCGTGAGCAAAGAGACGATGGTACGCTAAAGGAGCTTTTTCAGTCTGTTCTGCGGGTGGATGAGGTGAAAGATCGGGCACATGGTTACTTTGTACAAAATGAGGTGCTTGTTCGGAAGGGGGTGCCACATTGTGAGAGCTTTGTGGGAGATCCTGTGTATCAGATTGTCGTTCCCTCCAAATTTCGTGATTTGGTCTTGCGTGTTGCTCATGATGAGTCGGGGCACATGGGGGTTGGTAAGACGTATGATCGGGTCCTTAGACATTTTTTTTGGCCGCGGATGAAGAAAAGTGTTGCAAACTACATCAAAACATGCCACACTTGTCAATTAACTGGTAAGCCAAATCAGAAAGTGAAAGTTGCTCCCCTGTATCCGATTCCTGTTGTAGACCAGCCATTTGAGCACCTGATTATTGATTGTGTAGGCCCTCTTCCTCGTTCAAGGTCGGGTGCGATGTATTTGCTAACTGTTATGTGCAGCAGCACCAGATACCCAGCAGCATATCCGTTACGCACGCTAACAGCAAAATCAGTGGTGCGTGCTCTGGGCCAGTTCATATCCATCTTCGGCATTCCTAGAACCATTCAGAGGGATCAAGGGTCAAATTTCTCCTCTCACTTATTCGCACAGGTATTGAAACTGTTTCATGTGCAGCACAATCAGTCTTCTGCGTACCATGCGCAAAGCCAAGGAGCGCTGGAACGTGTCCACCAAACTGTAAAATCAATGTTGAAGGCATATCATACCCGGGTATCTCAGGAATTGAGTGCACGGGCAGATGATCCTCAGTCAGTGTGTTGGTAACACAGTTTTGTCTCGCAGTGAAGCTGCTTGTGGGGATGATGTACCAAATCATGACTGCATTGTTAACTGGTCGGCGTAAGAACTCTGAGGTACTTTCGGATTTAAACAGGGTATTGTCTCATTTGTCCAGAGCCCCATGTCAGTGATTGTTCTCTAGTTCTTCATTGTGGTGTCTCTCTCACTCTAAAATCGCTTCCAGGTACCAGTTGCAGAGATGAGTGTGAGGCTACAGGATGAAGGCGAAAGGAGCAAGTACTGTTCGGGGGACTTTGTATTTGGTCTAGTGACAGTTAGGTGTAAATATAATTTTAAGGAATAACTTAAGGCCGTGACAATAAAAAAAAAAAGAAAAAAAAAAAAAAAAAAGTTTAAATGTTATAACGTTATAGTGGTTGTTGGTCAGGGTTCCGGTGGGGACCCTGTCTTTATGGGCGGGGGTGTGACGGCCCCAGGGCCACTGCCAGGGTATATGTGGGTGTGTCTCTGTCTGTGTGGGTGTGTGTGTTACAGGGTGAACTTCCTGGTGGAGTGGAGGCCATCAGGCAGATCAGACGCAGCTGGCCACTGTCCCGAGTGCCTTAAAACCTGCCCCTTTCGGAGTGTTTGGGCGGCTTCTGGCTTTCTCCGGTTCCCCAGCGCAATGGTGGTTTCGGTGGTCGAATCGGTTAAATTGGAGAAATAAAATTGTTGGCTGACAAATCCCTGTAGCGTGGTTTCTCGTATTTGTTGTGGCCTTGGAGCCGGATCATAACAGGGGTCACTCATTGGTTTGTAGACTGCCGTCACCATTCAGACTTTTTAGTAGACACACCGTATACGTCTCTGGTAGAGACCTGTCAATCAGTGTGAAGCCCCGCCCTAAAGCGTCCCCTGCTTTATGGCCTGTTGGACTCTAAATCAGGGATGGGCAACTTAAATGATGGAGGGGGGCCACAATTTTTCATCAGCTCTACCAGGGGGCCACATAGGACAGCAGATTTATAACAATAATAAATAAATAAGACCAAAATATGTGTATATGTCTGTTTAAAATCACAGCATCTTAATATATTTCATGCTCAAATGCAAAACAGATCATCTTAAACAACAACAGCTTTGAAGCAAACAAATAAATAACCAGATACAGTGATTTTTTTTTTTCAGTGCAAAGTGCCGTCATTCATAAAAATCCAACTCTTTTTTTTTTTTTTTTTACATTTTAACATTTTCCCTGCATACCTGCTCTACCTCACCCCATTAGCATGACTGGTTCTCCTTTAATGAGAAGCTTGTGGCTTTGCCTGTTGGCGCACAATAGAGTGGATATCAATGTCAATCTTTGTGCATCCAATGCACAAGCAGCAAAGTGTGTCAAATTCGGAAGATGGGATGAAAATTCCTCGTTGAACAGGTCTGATTTGCGCTGAAATGCGTTGACGTGTGCACACAGGTCACACACAGTTTGGTGTCTCCCCGGTGGAAGCACGTAGGAAGCTGCGTCTGCATAGGAAGTGGACTCTGATATTACAACTGAAAAGTGATCGGGCGCTGTAGAGGACACACTTACAATTTTCAGAAATTAATCCAGGGGCCACTCCGAATGAGGGCGAGGGCCGCCAGTTGCCCATCCCTGCTCTAAATGGACCATAATTCACTAAATGAACATCATCTGTGTTGAAGAAGACTTAAACTAGAGACTGAGACCATGAACTCATGTTTACAACGTTTACTGAGGGAATAAATCCACAGAGAAGTAGAGTCATTTCCTCATAGACGTCTATGGGAGCAGAGGAGTCGCCCCCTGCTGGTCACTACAGAGAAGTAGAGTCATTTCCTCGTAGACGTCTATGGGAGCAGAGGAGTCGCCCCCTGCTGGTCACTACAGAGAAGTAGAGTCATTTCCTCATAGACGTCTATGGGAGCAGAGGAGTCGCCCCCTGCTGGTCACTACAGAGAAGTAGAGTCATTTCCTCATAGACGTCTATGGGAGCAGAGGAGTCGCCCCCTGCTGGTCACTACAGAGAAGTAGAGTCATTTCCTCATAGACGTCTATGGGAGCAGAGGAGTCGCCCCCTGCTGGTCACTACAGAGAAGTAGAGTCATTTCCTCATAGACGTCTATGGGAGCAGAGGAGTCGCCCCCTGCTGGTCACTACAGAGAAGTAGAGTCATTTCCTCATAGACGTCTATGGGAGCAGAGGAGTCGCCCCCTGCTGGTCACTGCACAGAATGCAGCTTTAACTCGTGAAACATTGGCTTCATTCGCTCACATTCTCACAGACCTTTGGACATGTATCCCCTTCTTGTGTTTCTGTCAAGCTTCAGTCCGAGGACCAGCCGGTGAGCTACCCGCAGTAACGACGGGGTCTGTCCGGAGCCGGGGAGGTCACGGGGGGCGCGGAGCTGGATGTATGAGACAGCTCCATGGGCGTGAAGGACCATCAGGAGGATAGTACGGGCCACATCCTTAGCCTGGAGCTGGATCTGGATTACCTCCATGTGGAAAGCGTTGAGCGGCAGGCAGGGCTGGGCGCTGTGACGGGTGCCGGAGATGCAGGGGTCCAAGCCGGCGCCACGGGTAACAGCGTCGGGGGTAGCAGCACGGGTTTCAGCCCCAACTACAGCTGCAGCAGCAGCAGCAGCTGCGGCAACTTCTCCGACAGCGACGACGAGCGGCCCCACCATGGGTCCACCTCCGAAGCTCCAAACCCACAGCGCCAAGAGGCCTCCCCAGTCCTTCAGACGGTCAGGCTGGACCTGGCGCCGAACCAATCTCCCGGAGAGCAGCCGCTGCCTCTCGCCGACCCCGTCGCGCACTACCGCGCCAAGGTGGAGTTTGCCCTCAAGCTGGGCTACCCCGAGGAGCTGGTGCTGCTGGTGCTGAGGAAACTGGGGCCGGACGCACTCATCAACGACGTCCTGGGCGAGCTGGTCAAACTGGGGACCAAGACGGAGGCGGAGCAAGGGGGACCCTCCGCCGTCTCTCGGTCCCCCTCCTCGTCCTCTTTGTCCTCCTCTCTGTCGTCCTCTTCGGCCTGCTTCTCCTCCTCTTCCAGCTCCTCTCTCGATTCCTGCCGGCCGCCGGAGGAGAAAGACAACCTGCGGCCCGTGGTGGTGGACGGGAGCAATGTGGCCATGAGGTGAGCTTTCTCCTACTGCGCCGGGTACCTTCAGACTGCACGCTGGAGGTAAAGGAACAAGGGCTGGTAGCAGATCAACTAGAAGCTGCCACGTTAGCAACTGCACTGAATCTGAAGTCTTTTTTTAGTCCAAAGCTCGATTTATATCCTGCAGGTTGTGTGAAGAGACCCGGAATCTGTGTAACATGGAGCAGAGCTTCTACATGTCTCCTTTAGATGCCTTAGAAACAGTTCAGGATTCAACCTTTGTTTCTGTGTAAATACTTACAACTTGGTTCTTTACAGGGTAATGAAGTAGTCCATGAATATGAGATATGAACCCACAGATTTAGATTTTAATTCCTACCCTCTAGATGGCCTTAGGCTGGTTAGACTTGTTGTCTTCTTCATTCTTCTACGTACATTGTGTCAGCTCATGTAGCCTCATTAGGGTTACGTTACAGTACTGAAAGGATTATGTGGGATTCTTTTAATCTTAATTTAAAAACATCCGTATCAATTGAACTTTTTAAGATAATATATTGTCATTTTCTATGACGTCTGCAGTTCGACGTCAGGGAGCATGTGGCTGAAAAATCTATTTAATCTACAATGTTTTGTCCTGGTTTTAGAAAGTCTTCTTTTGCCAATTTTTACTGATGATATTAAGCCACAACAACCAGACAAAAGAAGAGGAGAAGAAACCGTTATTTTGAAACGATACAAACACGTTCCTGAATTTAAGCATTTCGATTTACTTAAATTATTTAAATGCTGAAGCCGCCGTCTGTTTGGCGGGACGTAAATGGAAATATTATCAAAGTAATTGTTTTAATTGAGCGATTCAAACAGTTTACATTGGAAGCGCAGAGGAACAAACTTATTTTCTTAATGAAAATGTGGTTATTGTCAAGTTTCCTTTCCATACAATCCCATTTTTTTGTTTTTATTTGCTAGTTTTCATGAGGACAGCGTGTTTGTTTGAGTTGATATCACTGATTGTTCAACATGTCTTCCGCTCCGGCAGTCATGGAAACAAGGAAGTGTTCTCGTGCCAAGGCATCCAGCTGGCTGTTGATTGGTTCTTGGAACGAGGTCACCGTGACATCACAGTTTTCGTTCCCGCCTGGAGGAAAGAGCAGTCCCGCCCTGATGCCCTCATCACAGGTAACGGCTGCCAAAGCCTCCAGCGAAGACCCAAACGATGAAACCCTCTGCTTCGGGATGGATTTCCGGTCTTCTCCTTGGCGTCTAACTGTGTCCCGCCACTCTCTCTCCAGACCAGGAGATCCTGCGGCGACTGGAGAAGGAGAAGATCCTGGTCTTCACTCCGTCGCGCCGCGTTCAGGGACGCCGCGTGGTTTGCTACGACGACCGCTTCATCGTCAAACTGGCCTACGAGTCGGAAGGCATCATCGTCTCCAACGACAACTACCGGGACCTCGGCAACGAGAAGCCGGAGTGGAAGAAGTTCATCGACGAGCGCCTGCTGATGTACTCCTTCGTGAACGACAAGTAAGCAGACGGCTTTTCAAACATTGCTGATTTGGAAATAGACATGGACCAAAGACGGAGGCCAAGCTGCAACGCAAAAGCCATAAGAGGGCCGGTGTCATTGATCAAATCGTACCCTCTGAAAGATGCCCGTGTCCTGTGTTATTGTCATAAAGATGTGTTTAAATGTATTAACTGTGCGTCCAGATTCATGCCACCAGATGACCCCCTGGGACGGCATGGACCCAGTCTGGACAACTTCCTGAGGAAGCGGCCAATTATTGCTGAAAACAGGAAACAGCCTTGTCCTTATGGTAAGAAACACTCATGTTTCCTTCTTAAGATGAAGAGTAACTGCTGTTGTTGACTGCTTCAATCTATCTCCAGATTCCAAAGGATGTAACACCTGTACCATGGCACCGATGCCATAACATCTATAAATTCCAGCATATCGTTGTGCATTGCTTATTAAGTGCCTTTCTATTTTTTCGTCCTTTAGGGAAAAAGTGCACGTATGGCCACAAGTGCAAGTTTTACCACCCCGAAAGGGGCAGCCAGCCCCTGCGCGCCGTGGCGGATGAGCTGCGTGCCAGCGCCAAAATGTCATCTGCATCCTCCAGAGGTCGGCTGGAAGACGCCTTGATGTCAAAGAGACAAGAAGAAGGAACGGCCGAGGCAGAGCGAAGTCGGGGCGCCCCAAAGAAGCATCTGACCCCCAGCCGCCACGGCTCCTTCACCGACCTCCTTGAGGACAGGCTTCGGATGCAGTCCGAAGCGGAGGGACGCAGGGGGAGCAACAGCAGCGGCAGTAGCTGTAGCAGCAGCTTTCTGGGGTATCCGACTTCAGGCGGACCCCCTTCATCCGGGAGTTTTGACCGATGGGAGAACGTGGGGGGAAACGGTGTCGGAGCCTCCGGGCCGAGCCAGGCGGAAACCTACCACAGATGCGAGTCTCCAGAGCCGGGCTACGGCTCGCTGGCGAAGGCCTACTCCAGCCTCGGCCTAGTTGTGCCACAGAGTCCGGAGTGCTCCCTCCCGGCGGACCTGCGAGCTGGATCTCGGCTGTCGGGCTCTAGCAGCGATGGCAGCACAGACTCTTTTTCCCCGGACTCGTTGTTGGACGACGGCCCCAAGTGCCATCATTACCACCACCACCATCACTGCTCTGGGCAGTACGCCCACCCTGTGAGCCGCGTTCCTCCCGGACTGGGCCACCGCGCTCATCGGGGTTACCCGGTACGTCTGCGGGGGGAACCTGGTTTTGGCTTCGAAGACCCTCCAGCTTCTGTTCCTTCTAATGTACCTACACCTCCCCTCAAGTCCCCCTCGGCTTACATCCCACCGCACCTTCAGCACCCATTGCTGAGTGGCTTCCGGGGGGATTTCTCCCCTCGACCGCCTCAAGCATCCGTTGCTCACTCCCACTCTCAAAGCTCCCTGCACGGCCACAATTCTATGAGCTCCCTTTGGCAGGAAGGCGGGCTACAGGGCTCCCAAGTGTACAAAGGGTCTCCACTTCATTCCCAAATAAACCACTCAGGACTAAACCAACGACCACAACATCCGGCAAGCTGGGACCCCAATTACCAACAGTCCCCAAAGCCTCACTACGATCCGTACGCCTTCCAGAGCCTCCCGGAGGTCCTCGAGAAGGCCTGGCACTCTCCTTGGGGCCGGCAAACCCATTCACCCCCTCGTGGCCTCTCGGCATTGAGTCATCCACTGCTTCCCCAGCTGTCCCTTCTCCCCATCACGACCCACAAAGGCCATCTGACCCCGGCGGCCCAGCACCACGAGCCCCCCGCCTTGGGTCGATACCAGGACGTTAGAGAGAGGGTGTTTGTTAACTTGTGCCGTATCTTCCCTCCTGATTTGGTGAGGATGGTGATGATCAGGAACCCCCATGTGGTGGATGCACAGGAGCTGGCGGCTGGGATCCTGATTGAGAAATCGCAGCTCAGTTCTTGAAGGCCAGAATTGTGAAGCTGCAGCTTCATCGTAACAGCGCCGCAGGTTTAATACTTGCGTGAAGTCAGGTTGGACAAACCAAAAGCACGATATATACAGCTGTTATGCACTGCTTAATTTTATTGCAGGGAAGTTGCCTCATTGATTTCAATGGAATCTTTGTAAAGGGAAATCCACAAATTGCCATATTTTCTCTATGAATTTGCCTGCTATTACAGCACTTAAGATCAGGAGAGGTGGGAGATTAATGTGCATGTTTGAACGAGCTTTGAATCAAGACGCCAGTTCTGCTTCAGGAGGCTTTTAGTGTGTTTCAAAGGTGACAGTGTTGTTCATTTTAAATTAATTTATTTGTTATATTTTAAGTTATTTACATATTTTTTAAATTATTCTGTTTTTGGCACTTTTTTTGTTCTTGCTGCATTTCATTCTCGGCTTTCTGTTTTTTTTTGGCAATCATATCAGGGTATACGTGTAGCTCAAATCCCTTCTTTCCATCTGAGTAAAATGTTTACTGGAAAAGGAAGATAGATTCAAACGTTAAAGTCCTCAAATCTATAGGCTTGAATTAGTCAACAAACGGGTCGATGGTCTCCTTCTACAGGGGGATGATCAGTCGCCCCGCTGAGAATTTGTGGAGGTCCCCGACGTAGGAAATGAAACTCAGCGGAACCAGAGGAAGATCCAAAAACTCCACTTGAAAACCCAGAGAATCTCTCTCCGTGTTTAAAGGGGTTTAGAATTCTAAATCGTGGGCGTGTTCGGCTGTAGACTGCGTGTTAATTTACTACATCTGTGAATATGTGTTTGTCCGGATGTCTCCTGTTAGCAGGTCGAACAGGGTACAGCTCGTGTTGCCTTTACAGATTCTGCAGTTTGTAAAGACAGAAACACACAAACTCATCGTTTCAGTGGAGAAAGAGATTTTAAGAAAAATAACTGAATAAAAGTTCCTGAGACATCAACACTAGGACTTAAATATTATCAACATGATTTTCATTATCACTGAATCCATCCAGTATCTTTTAAATCGGTTCATGAAATGTCAAAATAGGGTGAAAAGTTGAATCACAACAGATTATTGTAATGAATTGTGTATCAGCATTTGTCTGTCACCTCTTTCTTATTCTTACTTTCATCTCCACCTGCCTGGTTGCTCACACCTGTTGATGCAAATTGTATCCTATGAACTTTTTAAGCAAGATCAATGTTTGTTTTTTTTATATTTAAAGAAGAGAAAATATTTCCAGCTGAATATTTTGAGTACATTGTCACCTTTTGGTACTTATATTTATATATTTTTAGACTTCGGGAAAGAGACATTTTGGAAACAGTAATTTTATATTGTCAGTGAACTGAAAGCTTCTGTGTAGCCCAAAAAAAAAAAACCCTCACCGAGGGAAAGAGCAGACATGATGCTGCTGGAGGTGTTAAAATGAAAAAGGTGACGTAGTCTCGTTTTGTAAAGAGACACTGTTGGGAGGCTCTACAGCTGCTGGAGTCAAACCCGACGTTTAGAGGAGCGTGAAGCTCAAAGCGGTGGAGAAGCTCCGAGGAACAAGTCCTGGGTGCCTCCTGTGCCTCTCTGCACCGTGTGCCACCGTCCGTCTGCTGCTGCTTCAACTCTACGCTTGTTGCGTTAACGTTTCTGTGGATGATTATTTAGCGCATGTGGGCTATTTTTCTGTTGTGGTGAACCTTTTGTTTTTGTATGATGACCCGCAGGAGCAGACTGGAGTCTTTGCTCTGGAAGAGGACGCCCGCTTTGCCAACTGCGCTAACGGTGTCTCTGGTTTTTCCCCCCGTTACTCAACAGTGTTCAGCCTCTCGCTGACACATCTGATCGTCCGTCACGCCGTTTGGCCCCTTGTCATGTGCCCCCCCCATCTCCTTCAGGCACCTTTGATGGTTTCCTTGGGGGGTTTTAGTCGGCACGAATACCTTTTAGTAATTTCCTTGCTCTTTTAACAAAGATGGCCTAGATCCATCAGACGGAAGTGAGGTCCTCGTCTGTGCGGGTTTGTTTTCCTACCTTTATTTCACGTTAATCAAAATGATTAAAGTGCCACCTCTTCAGGGAACAAAGGCGAGAGGCGTTTTATTGCCTCCCAACGTCTCCCTTCGCTCAGGTCAGCGGTGGTTATACGAAACCAAAATATGAAAGTGTCGGATCATTTGCTGCTGTTTCACGTTTTTTCCGCTGAAAGATGGAGAGTTTCGTTCCAAAAGTTGGCCGAGTACGAGGTCCTCCGATTGCGCCTTGTCAGCAGGCGGAGTGCGAAGGCGTCGCTTTAAGCCGGCCTAGAATGTGTCCGCTCTAAATACACGATTCACTCTGGAAAAGAGACAGAAGAGATTCGCACGAAATTGGCTGAATGCTTTTCCACCAATGAACTCGACCTCGTGATTAACTGTGTCTTTGTTAATGTTTGTTGAAAAAAAAAAAAAAAGAATAAAAACAGACCTCACAGAAAGAACTCTTTAGGAAACGAAACCCAAAACTAAAGCACGGACCAAGAAAACCTGCTGAAGCTCAGAAACTGTCCAAACGAGACGTTTTGACTGTGTGATGTGTGAACGTGAGCAATAAAAGCCAGAGTCAAGCTTCCTCGTGAGTGGTGCTTATTGCCCAGGGTTGTTTTAAAGGGAAGGGATGCTAACATGATGCTAACAGGATGCTAACAGAAACTGTGGTTGGATGTTATGCAGATTAATGTAAGACGGCTGTGTTGTGAATGTACAGAAATACTTTTGGGGGAGATTATGCACAAACATTTTGCTGCATGTTCCGACCAAATACAGACACACAAGTACACGATAACCGCTAAACAAACCTCATATAATTCAGAATGTCAGTGAGAAGACGCTCGTACATCAAGCCAACATTTATGAGCATACGGTCAAAGATTCATTTTTACTTTTTTATCTCTACTTTTATAATTCAGAGCACATTTGTTGCCATGATGGCTACGTCTGAGCTAACGGTGCTAACGGTGCTAACACCGGCAGCAGTGCTGACAGATCTGACAGTTAGGAAGAAGAAGTCTTACTAGAGGAGGAAACTGTTTAACTGACGACAGGACGTAGAAGTTAAAGCGTCAAACTGTTAAGGTTTCGGAAGCTCTCGAGGGAGGACTCAATCCTTTGTTCTCGTCCCGGCCGGAAACGAGGACACGAATGAGTCAATTCGTTTAAATTCAAAAATCAAAAGTTATTTAATAACTGAACAACGTAATAGGGATTACAATTACAAAGTGAAATACTAAGCGAACAGTGGAATATTTCGCGAAATAGAGAATCCTCTGAGCAAGTCTGAAGTGACTTATCAACGCGGCTGCAGGAGAAGTTCTAACAGTCTTTTCCCCGCTTTGGTCCTTTGAAAACTCTTGAGGTGTGTCTTCTTTGGTGCATTTGAATGTCATTGGCCTCTTCTCCAAAGGGTCACCTCCTCCATTGTCCCTTCCACGTCGAGGTGTGAATCTGCAGCTGTAACCTGAAACCTCTCTGTCCATCTGTCCCTCACATTCCAATGCACTCAATGTAGATACATTCGGCTTTATGCCTCAATGAGTGAATTTAACAAAGCATACATCGTTTAAGTCTTCATCTTATAACTAGTACACTTTCATTACAACAACCCATCATTAATGATCACCGTTCATCACATTTCATCCTAAGATCTAAAACAGTTCATGTGGTTCAATTCTCAAGACATTTGCCTCAGTCGGCTGCCTTACATGAAGTTGTTCATTTATTACCTGACAGGAGAAAAAACTCCCAAAAAACCCTTTTTGGGGATAAAATTGGGAGAAATCCATAAAGAACGGCAATTGGCATCCGTCCCCAGGTTTTAACATCACATTGTGACAGAATGTTAATGTGTACAGTGTTTATATGATTTAAATGACTATGAATTGTGTTTGATTGAAATTGCATTCACTTCATCTAACATGTTAATGTAATAACTAATATCTAATAACACACAAACTATAATTCTAACACTAAACATTATCACACGCACTACAAATTCTATGACTAGGGGTGCACTTCTGGCTTAAATCCCTAACAAAACCAACAAGCTGCAAACGGCCGTTTCATTCCGCTGACTGAGAGACTTTCCGTCGATTATCGTGTGTTAAAGCATTAGATTCTTTTGAAGGGGGGAGAGGCCGATGGCCATTTTCCTATAACATTTACACATATGACCAGTTCACGGTCCGGCCTCACGGCGGCAGCAGATCACCACGTGATCTGAAACGTTCTCAGGAGACATTTATGACCATAATGTGTCACAAACAAGGAATTTGACTTAGTAACAGCAGAGAGTACGACAACGGACGATAAGACAACACAGTGCAAGAGGAATAAAAGAACATATAATGGTAAGTGTTAGTTTAAGAATAAAGGAATACAAGGAAAAAAAAATAAAGTGCGAACACAAAGTGACGTGTGCAGTGAAGAAAGTGGGATGTCAGAGTCAGTCTCTGTTGATGAAGAAGCTGTTTGTGTGGTCTTGTGAGGTCTTAGTCCTGATGGACCTTCATTGTCATTCCCTAGAGGAATGAAGTCAACGTTTGGAATTTTACTGCACAAACATCTGGATCCAAACGAATGAAGGCGACATAGTTTCATGTTTCATGTTCATTACACTTAAGAATAAAAATGATGATAAAGATTAAAAACAACAGTACATGCTTAATGTAGAACAAAACCTTTAAAAATACTATTAACGGCACATCTGGACCCAGCACACCTGGACCCAGGACGGGTCTCGTAGAGGTGACGTGATAAAGAATAAAGAGAATTAAAATCCTATTGTTGCTTTTTATTCTTATTATTGTTATTATGCAAAAGACTTATAGGATAAACCAACATGCAAACCGCCCTTCGTAGGTTCTGTACATCCCGTCTGCGCCGATAGAGGGAAGAGACACACACACAGGCATAAACATGCTCACTATCTGAGCTGCATCAAACACATGGTGAGTGACAGCTGGCCAACTCCGTCTCCCCGGGCAACCGCCGGGCTGTGAGCCAATGGGAAGGCAGGAAGTGGGTCAGCGCGGCGGTCGTTAGTCAGAAGCCTGCATATCAGTCCTCCCGCTATTGTTCAGTCAGATGAAGGAATCAAACGGGGCCGAAGCCTCTTAGAGCCACTTATGATGATTATAATAATCAGATTGGAGGGAATTTCTGAATTAAATCCCCCTGGTGGATTTATTGAGCCCATGGAAATGTTTCCCTTGTTGATGTGTCCCCAAAACAACATGGAACCAACATGATGGTGAAGACCTTCAGACTGGTCCTCCATTGGTTCGACTGATGTTGATTGGCTGAGGACAGCTGTGAACCAGTCCTGCTAAGAGAGAACAAGGGATCTTCATCTTCATTGTTATTGATTTACAAACCTGGAGATGTTGGTGACCCCCCATCAGGTCCATCCAGTGGGTTACATCACATTATCTCACGACCTGTCTGATGGTACCGAGGACCAGTCTCACTTTAGTCCTGATCCTCTATGTGAACCGGTACCCACAGCTCGCCATCAAATGGGACGTTTTGTGTATTAAAACCCAGATATCACAAACATTCCCGTCAACACAAAGAGCTTCTGGACCCACAACACGTTGCATCAGCTGAGAGCCACAAACGGGTCACACAGTGAAACGCACACGCACATTCTGGCCCGATCGAAGGTTCTGGATGTCCCCGGTAATCAAAGGCCCGGCGTAGTTAACGAGGGAGTTTATGTAAGGGGGGGGGGGTCAGAGGTCACGGATATAATGGCCACCCGTGAGCAGGTAATAAGAGGGGAAACCCACAAAACGCACACAGTGTGGCTTCACGTGGCTGCCAAGCTTGTCCTCTGAGCTCATGCTGTTGCCCCCCCCCCCCTACTCCAGATGTTGCTTACAGATGAACAAACGTGAACATTCTTGCACACAGATCTTCACAAACAGTTTATTCCCCGGCAGACGTTGATGCTGTGAAAGATGTCGTCTGTGACCCCCCACACCCCAAAACCAGAGGGACCTGGAGGGGGGGTGGATGTGCTTCTGAGGTCTCCCGTGCAGGGGGCAGCAGGGGTTTCCCTCAAAGGTCACCGGCCCACTTTGCTGTTAACTCAATGTGTATATTCAAGATATCGTATCAAAGCCATCAAAGTACACAAAGTTCTCCATCCATGTCAGAGAACCCTGGCCCATGTGAAGGGGTCCCCCACAGACCTCCAGACGTCCCCCCACAAACCTCCAGGGGTCCCCCACAGACCTCCAGACGTCCCCCCACAGACCTCCAGGGGTCCCCCACAGACCTCCAGACGTCCCCCCACAGACCTCCAGGGGTCCCCCACAGACCTCCAGACGTCCCCCACAGACCTCGAGCGGTTCCACGGTTAGAGGAAGCAGAAAGCTTCTTCAAAGCGCTTCTTTAAACGTGGATGAGAGCGTTGGTGAGGAGGACAAAGGGCGAGATGAAGGTTAGACTTAATCCGTTTAGTTTAATGCCAGCGAAGGTCAGACTGGTGACCCCCCCCCTCCTCCTCCTCCTCCTCCTCTTCCTCAGCAACACGCACATGAAAGGGACACAAGTACAAAAGCACACAGTGACTGAAGCGTGAACGTGTGCGTGTGCACCTGTGGATAAAATAACTGTGTGTAATACACACGAGTCCTGTAGTGCAACTTCAATGTTACTTTTCACTTTGGGAAAGTGTGTACTGTTGCATCTTGTGTGTGTGTGTGCGTGCGTGCGTGCGTGTGTGTGCATGCGTGTAAGTGTGTGCGTGCGTGCATGTGTGTGTGTGTGTGTATGTGTGTGTATGTGTGTGTGTGTGTGTGTGTGTATGTGTGTGTATGTGTGTGTGTGTGTGTGTGTGTGCGTGCGTGCATGCGTGTGTGTGCATGTGTGTATGTGTGTGTGTGTGTGTGTGTGTGTGCATGTGTGTGTGTGTGTGTGCTGTAGGGAGGTTGAGGAGTAATTCATTGTTCAAAGGGAGCTGCAGGCAGGAATCAAAAGAGGACTAAAGAGATGCAAGGGGACAATAAAGAGATGCAAGGGGACTAAAGAGATGCAAGAGGACTAAAGAGATGCAAGGGGACAATAAAGACATGCAAGGGGACATCAGCTTGTCTTCTTTGAATTGTCTCTGCATTAAGTTTATTATTAATTGTGTCACGGGAAAATTATTCCACACAAACAATAAATACAACTTAGTTTGATCTGCAAAGTTGTTTCCCAAGAGCAACATTTATTAAAATGAATGACGTTTATCTCGTGAGCATCAAACTGACAGTAAACAAACGGTCGCCTGGCAGCAAATATACTTTCTATAGCGGCAGCAGCAGCAGAATTGGCATGTAGAAAAATACACTTTGGATTTTTTCACACAACACAACAAGGTGATATATTTATATACTTATATATTTCTGTATCATAAATATGCAGAACTATACACACACACACACACAATTGACTGTAATGGAGACAACAAGTATAATAATACATATTAATACGATATGAGGACATTTAGAATGGAACCGTGTGATGAGGTCCCAGGGAACTATTGTCCTGAACATATTATCTACAAGTGTGTATTTACATGTGTGTATCTACAAGTGTGTATTTACACACCTCAGCAAATTAACTAACATTGAAAAAAAGGTCAATTATTATTCAGAGTCACCACGAAAATCAGCACAGAAATATCATACAATGATGGACAAAAGAGTTAAGAGAAAGTCAACACACACACACACAAATACACAAGGACACTGTGTGTGTGTGTGTGTGTGTGTGTGTGTGTGTGTGTGTGTGTGTGTGTGTGTGTGTGAAAGGGTTTCTTGTTGAGGATAATGAAGTGCTGTGCTAGTGAGAATTTAAGGAGATTTCTCCCTCCATGGCACATGTTTTCCCACATTCCTACTCAGGACACGTTGTGACTTTCTTTTATGCACACACATCGATCCCCCCCCCCCAGTCCCCCCAGCCCCCCCCACCCGCCCCGAGGACAACACAGCGTGCAGTGTGTCCTTGAACTGGGCTCCTGTGAATAAATAGCATCCCGATTGATTCACAGATTCAGAGAAGCTGAAAATGTTTCACTCTGCGGGTTAGGACATTTTATATATATATATATATATATATATAATGTCTTTGTCTGAGTCATGACATCACAGGAGATAAAGGTGTTCTTAGTAGCAACATGACCACATTGTCATCGATGCTTAGCGTTAAAATGTGTGACATGGAGGAGCTTCTTTCTGCACATTAAGTAAAGTAAAAGCAGTATTTCGTGTCACGTTTTGGATCATATGTTTAGTTGTGATGAGGCGACTTTCACAACGTGTCCTGGCCATGTTCTCCGCTGGCCTACAATACGTAACCTCTCATTTTAAAAAGCTTTGAGGAGCATAAAGTAAAATGCGTCTTTGTCCTTTTGCTTTCATTTCTTCCTTCATTTTGCAAGAGAAAAGTATTTCTCAGAGGAACCAGATTTTGGCACAAGAGACTTTAATGTTAGTTCAAGGCTCCAAATGTCCAATTAAGCTGTTTCTTCACATCTTCTTCACAGGGTCAGACATCACGACTCAACGATACTACGAATCCATCTCAATGTTTGACACACATCGGTCACAATATTCACAATAGACGGAAGCAGGAAGTTCATCTTATGGGGGGGGGGGGGGGGGGGGGTCTGCTCACGCCACAAGTTCACACGTATGATTCCTCCGCGAAGAACAGCTGCTCAAAGTCGTCGACTCTCGGGTCGCTGCAGCGCCGGCTCTGCCACTCCCTCTTCCCCTGCACGATGGCGAGCGCCACCTCCTGACTCCTCTGCAGGCAGGAGTCGGCGTCCTGGGAGGAAAAGTAGTCCCGCACGGCCCGGGTGGCGGCGGGAGACAGGCAGAGGCTCGCCTCGCCGCGGTCCGGTTCCCCCGCGGACCCTCGGGGGCGCGGACCTCCTCTGGCGGGGCGAGCCCTGCCCAGGGTGAGGCTGCGGGAGAGGTCGGAGGTCGCGGTGACCTCGGAGGGTTCGGAGGCTCGCCGGGGGAGGGTCCGCCTCCAGTTGTGTCCCTCCGCGGGCGGAGTCATAGAGGGAGACCTCTGCCTCTGCAGCACCAGGGCGGTGGCGTTCTGTCCGAAGAAAACCCCCTGGGGGGGCCGCGCGCACTCGCGTCTAACCCCACTTCCTGTGTGGGAAGCCGGGCTCGGGGGTCCGTGGGTGGCGGCCTGCTGCAGCTCTCGGATGGTGAGGGGCTTCTCGCCGCCCCGGTAGAAAGGAGAGCGGCCGTGCAGCTGCAGCAGCGCCTGCTGGTAGGACGGCGGGCTGCTGGATCTCCGTCGGCTCGCCGCCGCCACCGCCGCCGCGTCCTGGGGGCCGGGACCGCCCACGTGCATTCTCCCGTTTGACTCGGGCAAGTCCTCGTCGCACTGCCTGAGGGACAGGCGGCGGTCCTTCTTAATCCAAGTGTTCGGGTGGAGGCTGGGTGGATGCGAGGGGGGTTGGCATGTCCGCTGCACCTGAGGGGGCGGAGGCCAATGAGGCGGGGCTTCCCTCTGGGGGGGGGAGTCCCGGGGGGACACATGGGGCCGCCCGAGGAAGAGAGGGGAGAGAGAAGCAGGCTCGGCCAATGAGAGCGCCCCGTTGGCACCGTAGTCGGTGGAGTACTGTGAGAAGGCGGAGTCTAAGGAGCTGAGGGAGGAGCCTGTGGGTGAGGTCGCCGGCGACGACAGGCTGGAGCAGCTAGCGTCCAGCCGCAGCGGAGGGCCGTGCTTCACCTTCCACCGCCCGCCGTTCTGGACCTTGGCTCCTCCCATCTCGCCTCCGTCCTCCTCCTCCTCCGCCTCCTCCTTCAGCTGCAGCCCGCTCAGCCTCTGCTCCAGGAACTCCTCGTACTCCCCTCCCTCTGGCTCGCCCTCCATGGCAGCGTCGTAGCTCGCCTTCCTCGCCAGGGGGCGGGCTCCGTCGGCATGAGCGGCCGCCGTGCCCGAGGCCAGGGGGCTCGCCAGGGCCAAGGCGGGCTCCGAGCTCCTCCGCAGCCTCCTGGGCCCCCCCTGTCGGGCGGGCGGCGGCGGCGGCTGCCGTGCGGCCGGGTTGGACCCCCGGGGTCGGGCCAGCGGGGGGAGCCGCAGCAGGAGGTCGCCGTCGGGGTCGGGGTCGGCGTCGCAGTCGCTCAGGGTGATGACGGAGTCGCGGCTGCGGCTGTCCGGCTTGTCCTTGTCCCGCAGGGGGGGCGTCTCCTGGAAGGGGGACTCGGGGTCGTCGTTCAGCTCGTTCTCCAGGCTGTCGTAGGACGAGTCGTTCATCTGGAAGGACGACACGTCTGGCGGGGTGAGGAGGGGGGGGGGGGGGGAATGTTACTGTGACACACCTGAATCCTGAATTTCCTGTAAGGTGCTTAAAGCGCAGACGTCTCCTCTCACGCGCCAAACATTTAATTTACAGGAGAAAACGTCCTCCCTCCGACCTCCTTCACCTCCGCTGCCCCCCAACGCCCCGAGAGCCCCTAGAAGCCACGTTTTGTCCTTTTAATTCACTACACAACCAACGTTTGAAAATCAAGCCTCCACATTTGTTTCCCCATCTGGAGCCTTTCCCCTCGCCATCCTCTCCTCTCACCTGAGCCGTGGTCGCTGCCGCCGCTCTTCTGGTTGGAGCTGCGGAGCAGCAACGCGACGTCTTCTCCCAGGACGCCGCCGCAGTTCTCGATGAGGAGGCGGACCAGCTCGCACACCTGCGGGGAGAGAAGCGCCGCGGTCACACAGGTGTGTCATTCGCTGGGTTTGTACCGCGGCGGCTTCACCGCCCGTTCAACTAAGCTAGCTGGCTAATGCCCCACGAGCTTTATGCCACTCAGGCAATTATCTGGCAAATGACATTTACTATAAAGTCAGATTTGTACCAATTAGCTACAGCGCTAATTCCACTCGCTAACTGCTAGCCGTCATTCCAAGTATCGCTGTGGTCACGGAGAGTTGAGCTCCACATTCAGAGGAACGAGTCCGCTGAGTTAAAAGCAGCGTTCACGTGTCTCCAGATGAGGTTGGAAGGCAGCCATCACACAACCCCCCCGACCCCCCCGACCCCCCGACCCCCCCTGACCACAGCGAGGGGAAATGTCGAAATCCCACTTTTTTTTCTTTGCAGAAAAGTGCTGCCTGCGCTCAGTCTGCACTCACAAACAGGCAGCGTGTGTGTGTGTGTGTGTGTGTGTGTGTTGCTAAAGAGATATTTAGGTGACTGTGGGTATTTGTGCTGACGGGAGTGTGTGTGTGTGTGTGTGTGTGTGTGTGAAGAGAGGGATGTCCCAGCGACACACACTTGGCCTCAGGATTCTGTAGGAAGTTCTTTGCAATGAACATCAACAACCTCCTGCACACACACACACACACACACACACACACACACACACAAGAAAAGCAAACCAGCCCCCCCACAGAGACCGAGTGTAGCTGAAATACTGTAAACTCCCAAACAGGCAGCAAATCAAAAAGCTTTCTGTGTCTGAGTGAATACATGGGGGGTAAATGGGGGTAAAGGGGGGTAAAGGGGGTAAAGGGGGAGGGGGGGGGGGGGGGGGGGAGTAATTTCAGTTATGATGGAGAAGCCAAATTCACTGACGCCTTTCAGGTTTTAGCGGAGTGTGTTTCTTTTAATCCAGCTGGTCTCTGAAGTTTGATGGGATTCTGTGAGGAGATTCAAGTATTAAATCCATATGTTGATGAAGTCAGATGAGACGTAGTGGACGAGGAGCCGCTGATTTTAGATTAGGATTAATATGTAAGTAGATGACAAACATTTTAACTGTACAAGTAAATCAAGCTGAGACTGGTTTAATGTGTGTAATCTATCTATATAATCTATTGTGTATAATCTATATATAATCTGTGTATAATCTATATATAATCTGTGTATATCTTTACATCTATCTGTCAGTCTGATGAAACGTTTCACACACTGCAGAGACACGTACACAGTCATGAGGAGGATGTTTGTCATTCCACAGAAATGTCTAATTCCACAGAGTTTACACACTGTCTGAGCAGGCCTCTAACACACACACACACACAGACACACACGCACACACACACACGCACACACAGACACACAGACACACACGCACACACACTGAAAGTGTCTTGCAACAGACTGCTTAAATCCTGTTTTCAGAAAGTCCTTCTGCTACTGACGCGGTTGTTGCTCTCTGAATGAGTCAGCAGTAAATGAAAGAATGAAACATAAAGTCATGCATGAGCACAAACATATGAGGCTGGTGGTCCATTACATAGAAAGTACATGGATAGTACACAAAAAGACATAGTACAACATCATGCTCATGTTGAAGACCTGAAACTAGAGACTGAGACCATAAACTCATGTTTACAATGTTTACTGAGGGAATAAATCAAGAGAGAAGTAGAGTCATTTCCTCATAGACGTCTATGGGAGCAGAGGAGTCGCCCCCTGCTGGTCACTACAGAGAAGTAGAGTCATTTCCTCATAGACGTCTATGGGAGCAGAGGAGTCGCCCCCTGCTGGTCACTACAGAGAAGTAGAGTCATTTCCTCATAGACGTCTATGGGAGCAGAGGAGTCGCCCCCTGCTGGTCACTACAGAGAAGTAGAGTCATTTCCTCATAGACGTCTATGGGAGCAGAGGAGTCGCCCCCTGCTGGTCACTACAGAGAAGTAGAGTCATTTCCTCATAGACGTCTATGGGAGCAGAGGAGTCGTCCCCTGCTGGTCAATACAGAGAAGTAGAGTCATTTCCTCATAGACGTCTATGGGAGCAGAGGAGTCGCCCCCTGCTGGTCACTACAGAGAAGTAGAGTCATTTCCTCATAGACGTCTATGGGAGCAGAGGAGTCGCCCCCTGCTGGTCACTACAGAGAAGTAGAGTCATTTCCTCATAGACGTCTATGGGAGCAGAGGAGTCGCCCCCTGCTGGTCACTACAGAGAAGTAGAGTCATTTCCTCATAGACGTCTATGGGAGCAGAGGAGTCGCCCCCTGCTGGTCACTACAGAGAAGTAGAGTCATTTCCTCATAGACGTCTATGGGAGCAGAGGAGTCGCCCCCTGCTGGTCACTGCAGAGAAGTAGAGTAATTTCCTCATAGACGTCTATGGGAGCAGAGGAGTCGCCCCCTGCTGGTCACTACAGAGAAGTAGAGTCATTTCCTCATAGACGTCTATGGGAGCAGAGGAGTCGCCCCCTGCTGGTCACTACAGAGAAGTAGAGTCATTTCCTCATAGACGTCTATGGGAGCAGAGGAGTCGCCCCCTGCTGGTCACTACAGAGAAGTAGAGTCATTTCCTCATAGACGTCTATGGGAGCAGAGGAGTCGCCCCCTGCTGGTCACTGCACAGAATGCAGCTTTGGCTTAAAGAACCAGTTATCGTGCCCGTGCCCCCCCCCCTCACCTTCTTGGTGTCCTCGCCTTCCATCTCGGGGGTGCCCGGCGCCGGAGCCCAAAGCATGCTGGGAGCAATGCAGACGGACAGGTTGAAGGCGTTCATCTGGTTGTCCTGGGCGTTGCCCTGGATACGGTGCAGCACGGCGATCACATGACGCAGCAGGAGCAGGTTGTCGGGGGGCAAGAGGCGGAGCAACCTGAGGGGGGGGGGTACAGAGTTGAGGCATTGAGTGTGAGTGACCCCCCCCCCCCCCCCCCACAATGGAGTGAGGCGATCCTACCTCTGGACGGCTTGCGTCCTCTCGTCCTCCTCCCCCCCCCCCATGGCCTCCATCCACTGCTCGTACAGGTCGGCGCTCAGCAGGCCGCCCGGGATGTTACGCAGGAAGTCCTGGAGGCGCAAAAGAGACATTTGAGTCTAAAACTCCAGGAAGTAGCTGGAAAATGTTTTATATACATATACATATATATATACACATACACATATATATATATACATATATACATAATGTGCGTGTGTACCTTCAGCACGGCGGCGATGACGAACACCGACTGGTGTGCGATCTCCGGGTCCTCGTCTCTGTGGTCCAGGCGGTCCCGGAGTTCCCGGCAGGCTTTGGCCCCGGCTGAGCGCCTGAAGACGCCCCGGGTGTAGGGCCCCTCCAGGTACAGGAACACCAGCATGTCCTGCGGGGGGGGGGGGGGGGGGGCAGTGATTAGGTGATCTCTGATCGGAAGCAGCAGGTGAAACTGGACCTTTTGGAGGCTCCTTTTTTTTTTACCCCCACCCCCCCCCCCTCACCATGACGGGCTTGGGCAGGTCCGGGGAGCAGAGGGAGCTCAGGGGCCGTCCGAACAGCCGTCCCTGGGTGGGGGACAGCAAGATGGGGGACAGCAAGGTGGGGGACAGCGAGCTGGGGGACAGCGGGGGGCCGTCCAGCTGCCAGCTGGAGCCTTTCCAGAAGGGCCAGTTGATCAGGGATCGCTTCCTCCTGAAGGACTTCTGCTGGCCAGGCTCTGTGGGGGGGGGGGCAACGGTTTCGTAAGATTTATTTTTATCAGAAAGACTTGAAAGTCTCTTGTTTACACTAAAAGAAGAAGCAAAGAGACTGTCAGGAGAAGAAGAGGCTTTTATCCTCAGACAGGTGGTGTTTCAGTGTGATAAAGAACGCTGTTGATCTCGTAAAGACTCTCGAGGGTGTGAAAGATTCTTTCAGCGGGGGGGGACAAGCTATGCGACATACCTCACATAGAACTGTGGTATAGACATAGACATAGAGACATAGACTGTGGAACAAAGCAGAAGGTCTTTAAGGTCTCCATCGTCCTGCTATCATCTCTAATGTCCATAAACCAGGGGGAGGGAGGCGATCGACAGGAGGACAACCCGGTTCACGAATTAAAGCCACCTTCCACGTAACAGCGTGGTCGTGACCTCCAGAGGACCAACGCCATCTTTGCTTTGCAAGCGTTGTTGTGATGAAGGTTCAAATTGCTGATTGGCGTCCGGTGATCAGAGAAGCCGATTGATCGATCGGAGAAAAGGTGTGGAAATAAATGAATGGACACTCACACACACACACACACACACACACACACACACACACACACACCCCTCCCCCCTTCTCTCTCTCTACAGTCTCCCACAGTCTCTTGTTTCTCTTTCCTTCAGTCTCCCTCGATAGCCGAGTCATCGCTTTCCACACTCGTCCTCCTCGCCGTCAGCCTGCTGTTTGTGTCGTTCCCTCGCGACGGGGAAGTGCGTTCTGCCCTCTGTTCACACTTCTGCATCCTCACATTTCCTCTCGTGGTTCCACACGGAGTCACATTCACTTCGTTGGTGGAAAGACGGAATGTTCTTCACTGAGGTTTTTCTTTCCTGCGGCTTTGGACCTTCAACGGTTCAAAGTTCTGACTTCTCATCAACGTTCAGCTGTCCCTTTAATTACCTCTGGGCCCCTCATGTGAACTCATTAAAAGAAGGGATTGGGACCCCGTCCCCCCCGTCCCCCCCGTCCCCCCGAACGGAGCCACACTCTCACCTAGAAGCGGCGCCTGTCCCGGGGCCACTTTGCTGGGCTTGAGGATGAACTGGCACTGGGTGTCTGGAGGGAGGCACTGGTCCAGCAGCAGGACCTCCGGGCAGTCCGTGGGGGAGGCGGGGTCCCTCCACGGACCCCCCCCTCCTCCTCCTCCTCCTCCTCCTGGTCCTCCGCCGCCAGAGCTCCCGCCGTCCCGAATGTGGCTCATCTTAATGCTGAAGGGAAACTCATGGCCTGAATAGGGGGAGGGGGGGTCCAGAGGTTAGAGGTCAGGGGTCAAGGCTTCGGTATGCGACGCGGAGCCAAAAGGAACGCTGGGTTACTGAGAGCCGATCGGCCAGACGGTTTGGAATTCAGAAACAAAAGTGACACAGAGCTAACGGCTAACGGCTAGCGGTCCGGGGGGGGGGGGGCGTTCCCCCTTAAGGAGGCAGGCGAATGACCAGATGAAGGAGGAGTCCGTGCTCACCGATGAGAGGGTAGGGGGGCTCGTCCTTACTGGAGCTCACCCACAGCCGGTGGTCCTTCACGCAGCCCTGGACCGAGGAGACAGAGGCTTGAGCATCTGAATCAAACGTGGGTTCCACCCCCCCCTCAGAACCCCCCACCCCGGCTCCTCTACTCACCGATATGCCAAACTGCAGCAGCGCCACGCGGATGACGTCGGCCGTGCTGTCGCCGTTGCTGACCGCGAGCGTCTTGGCCTGGAGGAGGAGTTACAGAAGCTTCATGGAGCCAACCAGCTGATGGCGTCATACACACGGACGATGTCATTTACTGGGAATCTTACATATGCACAATTCCCAATGTCCTTAGCGAATATCTTCAGAGGGATGGTTTTGGGCTCGTCCTTCCCTTTGCCCGCGATTATCCGACTGTAAGCAGGAAAAACAGTCAGAAAGAAAAGAGAAACATGAATAAAAGCTTTTTCTGATACAGCGCAGGGAAAATATGACTTCGCTGTAAATACAATACATTTGTTTCTATTAGTTGCAAAGGATGCATTCATTAGAAATAGTATTGAGCTCCTATTTTCCATCCAAATCAGATTTACATGACGAAACAAAAGCAAAAGCATAAAAAACAAACCACAAACTCCACATGTACCTTTTGATGAGAGCCAACCACTTCTCCTTGTGCTCCTCCGAGCTGTGGGGGGGGTAAAAAGAGACGTACGCGGTGAAAACGAGTGACATCAACGCTCTGTGCTCGCTGTCGACTTTTCCTTCCGGATCCAAAAGACGAGCGGTTTCTGTAAACCGGGCTCCACGCAGTCCTATGAGGGGGGGGTCGGGGGGGGTCGTACCTGAAAGTGGCCACACAGTTGCAGGTGGGCCAGCCAATGACGAAGCTCCTCTCCGGGCTGGTGGTGCCCTCGCACACCTCGTCCAAGCAGCCGGCCGTCCACATCTCGCACACCCGGACCTGCGCCTTCACCTTGAAGTGGGTGGGAGACCTGCAGGAGACACGGCGAGTCCGCATTCAGTTATCAGTCACAAAAAAACAACGTGCAGAACAGTCGTTTTGCTCTGTAAATGACGTGAGTCGGCATTTTATGTACTGGGTGACTAATCTTTAAACAAAGAGTCCTGATTCACAACTTCCCGCGAACATCTTTGTCTTATTCCAGCTGCTAACAGCTAATGCTAGCTCTCCTCATTACACGTGCACTGTTCTCACTGGAGTAAAAGCGCTGAGAGAGCTGAATGAGCTGATAAGTGACATTATATCCGATGGCTGCATATATTTACACTAGCGGAGCTCCTCTGCAGCTCCTTTCCCTGCCAACCGCTACCCTCCGTTGTAAAGATTCAGCTATTTTAGTTTTACGGCGCCGAGTCGGAGTGTATTCGTCTGTGATTATGTGGAAGAAAAAGTCAAACACATGTGGCGCTCGCACACAGATGCACATTCACATCCATTAATACACACACACACACACACACACACACACTCACACACACGCCAACACAAATTCCTCAGACTCGGCCAGTGTTCAACCACAATGAGATGGCCGATAATAGCCTCGCTCTCTGGGCCGCGCCCCCCCCCCCCGTACCCCCCACTGGCCCTGCGCTCCTGTAGGACGGACCACCGGGGTCCTGCTGCGTGCACGGCACAAGAGCAGCGCCTCGGCTTTCCTTACTCACACAACACAAATGTGCTCTTTAAGGTTCTATTTTTGAAAAGGCACGTGTGATTCAGTGTGTGTGCGTGTGTGTGTGTGTGTGTGTGTGTGTGTGTGTGTGTGTGTGTGCGTGCGTGCGTGGCCGTTAGTGGGCGGGGAGCCGCGTACCGAAGGCCCTGAGGGAGGCCGGACCGGCTTTGATCTGAGCCGGGCTTCATATGGATGTAATTGGGCCAGGAAATAATTATATGCCGTGGAGCGAGGAGGGGGGGGGCGAAGATCAGAGGAGACTTCAGGGCAGATAGCTGCCAAACAACAGGCCGCTGACTTCTGTTGTTCCCGTTTCGCAGACGCACACACGGACGCACACACTCACTTTGCCTTGGCGACCAGCAGCGCGTCGCTGAAGAGGAAGAGGTGTCTGTCCTGCGTCTGCAGGCCCGTCTTCAGCTGCGTCTGCGCGTGACCCAGGAAGAGGCGGCGTGGACACTCGGCCAGGAAGGCCTGCACCAGGGGACAGGACTCCGGCTGGACTGGAGAGAGGCAGCTTTCCCTGGGGGGGGCACAGACAAAATAGAGACACAATCAGCCCACAATAAAAAGAACAGACTGAAAGTCAGCCGGAGAGCAGCGCACGAGAAGATGAGCGTCAGGCTTTTATTGTGAAGGGTAAGAAGAGCAGTTGAGCTGGTTGTGGCCTAATCCAGAAGATAGAAAGTTACTATGAGGCCTCCACGTAGGCCGGACAGGAAAGACGCTAAATAAGAGGCCGGGGGCCAAATCTAAGAGGATGAATCTAACGAGGCGTCATTAACCTTCATTACTGCATCAGAACGGGGAAATAATCCCTTAAAATAAAACTGCAGCGATAGAAGACGGAGGTCGCTCCGCCCGGTTTCAGTAGAATCTCCATCTAAACTCAGAGAAGTTTGGGAGGAAGAGGAAACAGTCTAAAGGGCTGTTTTTCCTGTTTACCCTGCAGATAAAAGCCCTCAACCCCCCCACGCACACGCACACACACACACACGCACACACACACGCACACGCTACCCGCTGCTGGTCCAGGTCCTTGTGTTGCGTAAGTGGTGGTTACGTGATTAATTAAGTGTTTGTGTGTCGTCCAGCTGAGAGGACTCAATGAGGAGGACGGGAATGGAGCCAATAAGGCTGATGGGACGTCTGGAGTCACTGTAAAGCTTTACATGGGGGACACGTCCCTCTGGGGTCTTACTGTATGAAGGATGTCCATCGCAGAACCAACAGTTTCAAAACAGTCAGCTAGTGTTCCTGGAGGATGGAGAATACTTTCCATGTGGTAAAACTGTGAAATGCTCCCCCCCCCCATTCACCCCCCCCCCCTCCCTCCCATTCACCCCTCTCCCCCCCCACCCCCCACACTGAAAACATTTACACAACTCGTGCACTGGATTTATTTATTCACTTCTGTGGAGCTCAAATGACGTCTGTAAAAAGCTTCCATATTTCTCCTCCACTGCTCAAAGCTCGGTTGGGTTCCTCCACCTATCAAACACCTCTCCTCCACCTCTCATCCACCACTGCTCCACCTCTCAAACACCTCTCCTCCACCTCTCATCTACCACTGCTCCACCTATCAAACACCTCTCCTCCACCTCTCATCTACCACTGCTCCACTGCTCCACCTATCAAACACCTCTCCTCCACCTCTCATCCACCACTGCTCCACTACTCCACCTCTCATCCACCACTGCTCCACTGCTCCACCTATCAAACACCTCTCCTCCACCTCTCATCCACCATTGCTCCACTGCTCCACCTATCAAACACCTCTCCTCCACCTCTCATCTACCACTGCTCCACCTATCAAACACCTCTCCTCCACCTCTCATCTACCACTGCTCCACTGCTCCACCTCTCATCCACCACTGCTCCACTACTCCACCTCTCATCCACCACTGCTCCACTGCTCCACCTATCAAACACCTCTCCTCCACCTCTCATCCACCATTGCTCCACTGCTCCACCTATCAAACACCTCTCCTCCACCTCTCATCTACCACTGCTCCACTACTCCACCTCTCAAACACCTCTCCTCCACCTCTCATCCACCACTGCTCCACTACTCCACCTCTCAAACACCTCTCATCCACCACTGCTCCACTACTCCACCTCTCAAACACCTCTCCTCCACCTCTCATCCACCACTGCTCCACCTCTCATCCACCACTGCTCCACCTCTCAAACACCTCTCCTCCACCTCTCATCCACCACTGCTCCACCTCTCCTCCACCTCTCATCCACCATTGCTCCACTGCTCCACCTATCAAACACCTCTCCTCCACCTCTCATCTACCACTGCTCCACTGCTCCACCTATCAAACACCTCTCCTCCACCTCTCATCCACCACTGCTCCACTACTCCACCTCTCAAACACCTCTCCTCCACCTCTCATCCACCACTGCTCCACTACTCCACCTCTCAAACACCTCTCCTCCACCTCTCATCCACCACTCCTCCACCTCTCATCCACCACTGCTCCACCTCTCAAACACCTCTCCTCCACCTCTCATCTACCACTGCTCCACCTATCAAACACCTCTCCTCCACCTCTCATCTACCACTGCTCCACCTATCAAACACCTCTCCTCCACCTCTCATCCACCACTGCTCCACCTCTCATCCACCACTGCTCCACTACTCCACCTCTCATCCACCACTGCTCCACTTCTCCACCTATCAAACACCTCTCCTCCACCATTGCTCCACTGCTCCACCTATCAAACACCTCTCCTCCACCTCTCATCTACCACTGCTCCACTACTCCACCTCTCAAACACCTCTCCTCCACCTCTCATCCACCACTGCTCCACTACTCCACCTCTCAAACACCTCTCCTCCACCTCTCATCCACCACTCCTCCACCTCTCATCCACCACTGCTCCACCTCTCAAACACCTCTCCTCCACCTCTCATCTACCACTGCTCCACTGCTCCACCTATCAAACACCTCTCCTCCACCTCTCATCTACCACTGCTCCACCTATCAAACACCTCTCCTCCACCTCTCATCCACCACTGCTCCACCTCTCATCCACCACTGCTCCACTACTCCACCTCTCATCCACCACTGCTCCACTGCTCCACCTATCAAACACCTCTCCTCCACCATTGCTCCACTGCTCCACCTATCAAACACCTCTCCTCCACCTCTCATCTACCACTGCTCCACTACTCCACCTCTCAAACACCTCTCCTCCACCTCTCATCCACCACTGCTCCACTACTCCACCTCTCAAACACCTCTCCTCCACCTCTCATCCACCACTCCTCCACCTCTCATCCACCACTGCTCCACCTCTCAAACACCTCTCCTCCACCTCTCATCTACCACTGCTCCACTGCTCCACCTATCAAACACCTCTCCTCCACCTCTCATCTACCACTGCTCCACCTATCAAACACCTCTCCTCCACCTCTCATCCACCACTGCTCCACCTCTCATCCACCACTGCTCCACTACTCCACCTCTCATCCACCACTGCTCCACTGCTCCACCTATCAAACACCTCTCCTCCACCATTGCTCCACTGCTCCACCTATCAAACACCTCTCCTCCACCTCTCATCTACCACTGCTCCACTACTCCACCTCTCAAACACCTCTCCTCCACCTCTCATCTACCACTGCTCCACTACTCCACCTCTCAAACACCTCACCTCCACCTCTCAAACACCTCTCCTCCACCTCTCATCTACCACTGCTCCACTACTCCACCTCTCAAACACCTCACCTCCACCTCTCAAACACCTCCCCCATCCTCCACCTCGTATGAGAAAAAGACACTAAAGCGAAGCTTTTGAATCAGATCAAACTGAGCAGCTTTAACTTACTGTTACTGTTCATATTTATATTGCACACATTTCATTTCACTTTAACCTGCTCAGTTTTGCACTTTTCCTCGTCACCTCATTTCTGCCTTATCCGTACCTCATTTTTATTTATTTCATGTACATTTATGTAAAAAATGTATCCTTACTCTTATTTTAAAATTGGTCGGCTTTCCGGAAAGGCAAGTACAATAATCTCAATACACAGGGTTTAAAAGACAATGAAAACCTGCAGACAGACAGATGTAAAAAGTGTTGATGACTCTACTGTGTGTTATAACCATGAAGACTACGTGTCTCTCGCTATGAAAACACTGCTTTTAATGTTGACCCATAGTTCCAGAAGATAAAGCCTCTAAATGCTGATTGTAGCTTTGAGGTGATACTTTAGATTCACGCCACATTCCATCAAACGCCGCCGTGCAGATCACACACACACACACACGCACGCACACACACACACACACACACACACGCTCCTGTAAAGTCTGTCTTCATCTTGCCTCAGTCCTAATATGGTCACTTCCTGTTTACTGGGTGCAAGTAAACAACATGGCAGCAGGCGTAATCAAAGGTGGCGACGTGGAGATGACTGACCATCTGTGTGTGTTTGTGTGTCGGGACAGAAGGAAATTAAATGTTACTTTTTTATTATTCTACACAACTAGAGCAAGAAGGTCGTCACATTAGAGCTTAAAGAAGTTGTGTTTGTGAAACGATCAAATAAAATCAGTGATCGAGCTTTAAGAATAAAGTGAACTAATAACAAAAAGGAGGAAAAAGAGAAGAGGAGCATCCAAAATAAAACATCAAACTATCACGGTTTGGAAAACATTTCCGTCAGGATTCATATGAATATCACTTATATGAATATTTAGTGTTCCTGGTTTTACTGCAGTTATAAATCATCCATGTTGTTCAGTAAACAAACGGTGGTAAAACATGGAAAGGCCACGCTCTCTTGGACCAACAGCAGGAAGGTGATGAGAAAGCACGTTGGCACAGCTGACGCAGCCATCAAAGAGCACGCAGAGGGCTTCTAATAGTACACGTTGCTCTTAGTCTAGTTAGTAGTAGTACACAGGGGTTTAGTAGTACAGTTACCACAGCAAGGAGAAGGAAATCAGAGCAAGAAATGTAGGTAAATAAACTGCTGAGGGACCTTCACAATAACCACTAACCACGTGACCTTTGACCTTTCCCTGCTTCTTTTGACTTCTACTCAGTAGCTCGTCTGTCTCACTCTTCATCTCTGACTACTAACTGAATACCTGAGTTATCTATCTTACTTTCTCCAGCACACACACACACCCACACACACACACACACACACACACACACACACACACACACACAATAGGCTCAATAGTTAGAAACCAGCAGCCAACGTCCACCTGTGTCCCCTCACTGCTTATCTCATGTTTGAGGTACGAGGGTCACGTTGACTTCTGGAGAACATCCAGATCTCCTCTGAGGAACTGCAGGCCAACATGATGTCATTGTGTGAACGTGCGTGTGCGTGTGCGTGCGCGCTCGTACCTGGACGTGCTTCTCGATCGGGTGAGGGCCTTGCTGATGACCAGCGAGGGAGCGGACTGTCGCCTCTGGGCCAAAGTCTTCATCTTCTACACACAGGGAGGGGGAGGGGGGGGGGTCAGTACAGGTGATGTGATGTAATTCATTGGTAAGAAGAGCACATCGTCAGCAGAATGCAGGAACATCAAGTAAACTCCACTAACACTGTGTGTGTGTGTGTGTGTGTGTGTGTGTGTGTGTGTTGGGTGAAAGAAAAGGAGAAGTGACGGTTGTGAAAAGAGGAAGTGAGCTGAATGCACGGAGATGGCCGACAGATAAAAACACCGGCGTGCTCCCTCAGTGGAAGAAGCTTTTCCAATTGAAGCCCAACTATGGAAAGCACGTGAGCCCCAAACACTCACTGAGAGTCGCTGAGCACATTCCTGTCCTCTAGGCGAGCAGAAGGAGGAATTTGACTCATGGAAGTCACACAGCTCAACGACAAGACGCATCTACTTCCATAGACACGGAGGCGAGCGCCCCCCCCCCCCCCCCCCCCCTCTGGGCTCTTTAACGGCTCCATAGATTACGGAGAACAAGGTGCTTCAACGTGCTGGGTCCTCCTGCAGGTGTGAGGTGATTGACAGCAGCGGGATGACACCTCTGATACCGTCTGTGCAGATTAAGCCGTCCGTGCACGTCGAGGGAAACGCTCTGACACAAACTCCTGCTGTTCGAAAAGAGGCTTGGGTTTCTCACATCTCACCATCTGAACAGTCCAAGTAGCAGGCGGAGTGCTACAGGCGCGGAGCTACAGCAAAAAGGCAACAAAAAAAATAAAAAATAAAAAAGGTTTCACTCGCTCCGTTGCTTCTTATGTTCATTTCAAACTTTTACCAGCTTCTTTTTGAGCATTTTGCCTTAAAACCTCTTAAATCAAAACACAGAAAATACAGTGCATGTTACATGTACCGCTCATGTGTAAAGGTCTATTAAAAAGTACATTAATATCATACATTGTATAAATTATTTTAAAAAATTACCCGCCAAATTTGCAAGCAGTAAAGAAAATAATAAAGCATCTGCACAAATATGGAAATCAAGGCTAAATATGTGAACAAAAATGTGTAAATCCTTCTGTTTCAGTCCTGCATAAAACGTTTGATCCAGCACCCGTCCCCCCGCGGGACCTCTCTGACCTCTGTGACGTCATGTCTCACGCTGCCCTTTGGAAGGTGCAGTTACACCTGTCAAACACGCGCCGGTTGGGGGCGCTGTTCATTGGGACTGAAACCGGGGCGCTACCCGGAGGACCTTCCTCTTTGTCTCCCCGGGGTGATGAGTGGCTCCTGTCAGTCTGATTAATCAATAATCAGCGTGATCGGCGAAGGGCCCCGGCTGTGTGAGCGGCCCTCGGCTTCCGTCTCGGGTCGTTTGGGGCCACAAAGAGAAGCCCTGACAGACGGAGCCATTGTGCCAAAAACTGGGCAAGATTCAAATTATAAAACGGTCTGTGTTAAAACAGCAGATAGATCATGTGAATGATTAGGGAAGCAAAGCTGAAGGAAATCTTAAAATACAGATTGTAGCCCATAAGAGGGTCATGGCGGCGCGTCTCGTTGGTCTGATGATGAAGTTATTATTATTCGGTCCGAAGCCCGACGAAAAAAATGCAGTTTACGGAATTTCTTGATAAATACTTTGAGGATAAATGAGAGGAAATAAAAGCTGATTTGATGGAGACTCGTCTCTGTTTGGTCATTAAACTCTAAACTCAGCTGGACGTATCGATCCGATCCTAGAGGAGGGCGCCGGGTCCGGTCCGTGCGTAAATACGCACACCCTTTGCGCGCCGCGTCAAGGAGCGGCGCTCGTACCTTCTTGCTGTCCCCCGTCAGGGAGTCGGGCCGGCTCTGTCCCATGGCCCCCTGCTGCGGCGACATGGTTTCCATTTAACGGCGCGTGGACCCGTTTATTCCCGTCACACGAGCGCGTTTACATCCAACGTGGTATCCGGCGGAGGAGCCATGATGGAGAAGAGGTGAGACCCGTGTGTGTGTGTGTGTGTGTGTGTGTGTCTGAACTGCTCTGCTCCACCTCGATTCACGCCGCCTTTGGAATTTAGCGGGGGAGGAAGCACACGCACTTCCGCTCATACTTTTCAAAATAAAACCACATTCATTACGTGGGGGCTGTTTAAGTGGTTTATAAAGACGAGATAAAAGGAAACCTTGAGCTGATGAGTTGAACAATGAGTGAATTTTCAGTGTGAATGCTGCACTGTTAATGTTTACATGTAACTTATGTGCTTTGCAAAATAAAATATATAATTATCTATTTGTATTTGCACTATTTATTATTTAATTGTTGCTTTTCTAGAACTCAGATCTGAAAGACCAACTACCAACAGGCAGATGCAGGAAGGCTTAAACATAATTAGTTTATGAGTGGCTAAAGAGGATTCAATTTAAACCATTTTCAATAGAGATATAATGGACGATGATGTAATGGACAATTGTAGTGGTTGTTTCTTGTGGGAATAAATGTAAGATTAAGCTATTTTTTTGTTTTATATTTGTGTGACTGACTTAACACACCGTTTGCCTCGTCTTAAAGAAACCCACTTTACATTCCTCGGTTTGATGTCATTTTAGACCAAGCTGCCATTTATTTCAACGGTTTTAGAAAACATTGTCTCCAATCAATTGATTGCATTTATGACATTTTTGAAAAATTTTATCAGGCTTCCGTTCCGAATGATGTTGGGGTCAGTGGTGTATCATTGGACTGGTTAATTTCATACCTGTCACACAGGTCATTTTCTGTAAGGTTTGGAGAGGCCTCCTCCTCATTTGAGTCTTTGTTCTGTGGTGTCCCTCAGGGGTCTATATTGGGTCCCCTTCTATTCACCATATACATGCATTCCCTAGGCCACATCGTTCGACAACATAATGCACAACTTTACATCCCTATTAAGCCTGGTACCTCTTCCACTTCCTGCATCATGTCCTGGCTTGCCAACGTTAGGATGCCCAAGAATTTTCTGGAGTTAAACGACTCCAAATGCGAGGTTGTTATTATTACACCTGCCTTCCCAAACACGAGCTGTGTTGCTGATCTGTGTTCAGGGCCGTGCGCGCTATCAACAAATGTTTGGCATGAAGCACGCAACCATCTGCTTCGCCCAACTGAGACAATAAAGGAAAATCAGGTTTCCTCTCACCTGCAGACCTGGAAAGAGTCATCAACGCGCTTATCTTCTCCAGGCTGGATGATTGCAACGCACTTTATTCTGTCATGAGCAGGCGAAACATTCAGAGACTACAAATCATACAGAATGCCACAGCCAGGTTTTAACCCTTACAAGGAGAAGCAACCACATCTCACCAGTCCTTGCTGCTCTGCACTGGCTACCTGTGAGCTTTAGAATTTAGGATTTTAAGATTTTACTGCGTGTTTTAAGGCTCTGGACAATCTCGCTCTTGCCTACATCAGTGAGCCTGAGTGCTGCCTGAGATCTTCAGGCAGGGCCTTGTTAACAGTCCCAAGCTCTCGATTGGTCACTAAAGGTGAGGGGGCCTTTGCGGTCAGGGCCCCTAAGCTGTGCAACTCCCTTCCCTGAAAATTGAGAGGAAAATTCAGTGTCCTCCTATAAATCTCTTCTAAAGATTTACTTTTACTAGCTGGCCTATTAATCTATTTGATGGATTTTGTATTTATTATAAACTGCTTGTATTTTGTATAACTTATGTGCGCATTATTAAGCAGTTTGTTTTGAAAGGTGCCATATAAATAAAATTATTATTATTATTGACCTTTGTCCCTAATTTGATTTATTACTTTTAGTTCATTTCCACACTCTTCTCGTTTGTTGGTCTCTTTTATTTTGAAGGCGGAGCTGACTCCTGGTCGCATCCTGTCCCAATGCATCTGGATGCAGCTGGTGCACCTGGAAGCCTGCTCTGGTTTAAGTGCGTGTGTTTTAATTTGAAGGGCCCTGAAGAAGCCGAGTGTTGCAGTGCGACAGCCCGGCGGTGAGCAGCCGGTCCAGGTGTGAGAATGTGCTCCCAGCGCCAAGAATAACATGGCTGATGAGGAGGAATGTCCACATGATGTTTTCTTCTCCAAAGGCATGACGCATGACCCACATGGGCCCTAACGTATAAGTATATATGTATTTATCTTTGTATATATATATATACACACAGTGTACTTTACTGCCTGAGTGTTAGCTTTTAAAAGTAGTCCATTGGTGTCACAGTTTGGATTATATCGAGCCGCTGGTTAAAAGTCCAGCGGGGGTCAAAGCATCTGTGGACCCCGGAGGTCGCTGTTCGCACCCCGTTGCTTTTGTTACGTTACAAAAGAACCGAATAGTCCTGTTCGATCACCACGTGGCATTCGACATTTCCTTCTTACTTGTATCTCCTGTGTCACTCAAAGTTTGTGTTTTCCTCTTCGCTTCACGCCTTTAAAAAGTGTCCAGCTGCCGCGAGGGGACACAGAGGGACGCCCACTGAAACCCTCCAAAAGGTCAAAGTCGCGCTTGGAGTCGACCTTCAGGGGTTAAATGTGTGCTCTGCCTTTGCGGCTCTCCGCAGAGCGGAGTCCCTTCGTCTGGAGGGACTAAACGGAGGGCGTGTCCTTCCCGCGGTTGGAAACGCCGCTGGTCGACCACGGCTGCTTTCCTACAACCGACAGACGACAAAACAAAGTGCTTTTTCTTTTTTCTCTCTCTCTCGGTATCCATGGCAAAAGACAAATCACCACGTCCGTCCACGGGCGGAGGGCAGGGAACGAGGAGGCCAGATTTGAGCCATAAGCTCCTCCCACCCGTTCAGATGGAGTCACAGAGAATAACTACGTGTCCACGTCAACAGCATCTGTCTCTGGAAGGGAATGTCTCTGTCACGCCCGGAGAGACATGGTGGTCAAAAACATGAAGCCCGGGAGAGCATCGACCCGGAGGACCAAGAGGCAACTCCACCTCCTCCTCCTCCACCCCCCTTTAAGAAGCCAGACTTCCACGTCATCTGCCAAAAATAAAGACCTCCTGTTTCCTTTTTCCTTTTTTCCAGAGGTTTCTGTGTGGAAAGGGTGAGTGGGTGTAGTGATCCCTTAAAGGGTGTAGGTCCTAACACGGAGCCTGGACCTACCAGGGGCGACACCGCCATCAGCCACCTTCTGCTGAGACGAGAATATCTCTACGTATCCTCACATCTTAATAAATGTACAGATTTTTTGTCCTTTCAAAATAAATGTCGCTGTAAATAGAAAATTGTGTTTAGTTGAACATTGAAAAGATGGTTGTTTGGGTTGAAATAAATACAGACGCATACAACTTTGAACGTTTAGAGTTGGATGCTGCATGAGTGAGGAGCCCTCTGAGGTTCTTCGGTCCCTCGGCCTCGTCTGTCTCCTGTGGCATTCAAGGATCATCAGGGGGCATTTAACCAGAGTGAGGGGGCGGGACGACGGTCTGCACCGCCTTCTCTGCGGTGAGCAGAAGCGACTCGGGTGGAGCATCGTGGGTCAGCGGCTCGCCGCCGGTTTGGCTTTTTTTTGGGGGGCTTTTATTCCAGAAGCCGTCCAAAGGAAACAAGGAGACGCTGTGAAATACAGAATATAACTGATGTGTTCACGTTGCCCCATAAAGTGGTGAATAAAGTGTGAATAAAGGTCTCCGACTGACCCTGTTTGAGGTGTCTTCCCCCACAAAAGACATTATGTGAACTGTCCACCACCGACGGGGAGGAGACGGAAGGAACAGAAGGTCACCCAGTGGTCCAGCTGGTTCAACTGGTCCGAGTCTCCGAGGTCTCGACGCAGCGAGACAGACGGTCTGAGTCCCGCTGGACGGATACATCTGCTCTGTTGTTATTCTCTCTCGCACACACATGCACACACACACACACAAAGACCCCTCCTCCACCTTTCCAGACCCTCTAACCCCGCTAATCTGATTAGCACTCAGTCTCCCTGCGGACTGACGGGTGCTATGGACACACGGCATCGCGCCTGTGTGTGTGTGTGTGTGTGTGCGTGCTCCACCTTGTTGTTGTTGTTGTCCGGCTGGGCGTCACTGTGACGCACACATAGCAGTGTGCTCCTTAGCTGGATGGTTGACTTTAGTTTGACTTTTTGTGCAAAAACCAAATCCAGATTTAACAGAATTAAGACTTTGTGTTTTAGGTTTATATGTTATTATGTTGTTGTTCTATTTTAATCATGATATTGTCACAATAACTTGTTTATTTTAATATTAATATGACTGTTTAAATCAGTCACTGCTCTTGGAATTTGCACCGTGTGTGTTCTTGTGCACATACGTGTGCATGTGTGCGTGTGTGAGAACATGAAGCAGTTCGGGTCATGTCGGCTGCAGGCTCATCCAACAGGGTTTCCCTGGGAGAGCAGCAGGGGCAGCAGAGGAGCCCTCACTGGGGCGTTGTTTTTGGGGGGGTTCAGTGTTTGTGAAATCTGAGCGATGATGGAGAAGAGCCTCCAGCACGTGCTGATGAAGGGAGGACGTCCTCAGGATGTGTGAGTAGAGCGAGACGCATATCTCACCTGTCACTTCCTGTGATGTCATACCCCACCTGCAGGCCAAAGCAGGCCGGGCAACATTAAACCACTCAAAAACTAACCTGAACTGGCCGTTAGCCGTCCGTGCCTCCGTCACAACAACCGAATTACATATTACAGGAGAACTCCTGTGCACAAGGCTCCCCCCGCCTGTCCGCATTCCCTCTGCTGAAGCCGATACCGGATCTGCTGGTGTTCTCTCCTGCAGGGCCGACCCTCGTGACCCCATCAGCTTAACCCTGACCTTTGAGACAGAACTCGTCTTCTAATTATCTTTTGCCAAAACCGGACTCCGGAGTCCAGTCCGGCCTTCACGCAGGTTCTGTGTTATATTCTGTATTGTTTCAAACACAGCTGGTTGATACAATGGTCTGTCCTCAGCCTTTGCTTGTCTAAATGTCTCCTCAGCCTTTGCTTGGCTAAATGTCTCCTCAAGCTTTGCTTGTCTAAATGTCTCCTCAGCCTTTGCTTGTCTAAATGTCTCACCGGGCTTTGATCGGCTAAATGTCAGCCAGCAGTTTCCATCTTAACCGTCTGAGGTCCTGAGACTCCAGAAGGTAAAGTCAGCTTCATAAAGATGAAAGAAGGGTCTTGGGTCTTGGAGAGGACTGGAGGTCGACCCCATGTCCTCTTCTCAGGGAAAACGGCTCTGTGGATCCACGCTGGAGCCTCAGAGCGTTTGACCTTGTTGCAGGAGCTCGTCCGTGCACGTTTTGTCGTGCCGGTGAAACTCTTTCTGTGGGGCAGCTGTGCTGATACTCTCTGCACTCCAATCATTATTGTTTCACTTTGATCGGCGCTCAACATTCATCCAGTCCTCCCCTCCCTCACTCATAGCCAGCAACAACGTCCCCATGGGATTTATCCTCATAGCCGCTCGCTGAGCTGAACTCTCTGACCTCATCAGACCTGCAGCAGCAACACGTCTGACAGAAGGTGGAGTGAAGCAGAGAGGCTGCTGGGAAGACACCACCTCCTCTGTGGTCCGATACAGGCGGAGACCAATGCAGAAGTGTCTGACAATGTGGCCCATGTGAATACTTGACATACTATGTGTCCTGAAGCCCTGAATGGGACCCGCAGCGGGATTCTTCTCCGGGCGTGTTTTCATTTGAACTCACTACTTGAATCTTCTGTTGGTACGTGACGAGTTGGGACTGATCACTTCACTGAGCTTTTTGTATTTTTGTCTTTGTTTATGGCCTCAGACTCTAGTTTCAAGTCTTCTTCAATACAGAATGATGGTCATTCAGTAAATTATGGTCCATTTAGAGTCAAACAGACCATAAAGCAGGGGATGCTTTAGGGCGGGGCCTAACGCTGATTGACAGGTCTCTAATAGACCATGAAGCAGGGGATGCTTCAGGGCGGGGCCTAATGCTGATTGACAGGTCTCTAATAGAAGATGAAGCCGGGGATGGTTTAGGGCGGGACAATACGCTGATTGGCAGGTCTTTAATAGAGACGTGAACGAGGTGGTAGGTGTGTATAGGCAGGTACGTATAGGTAAGTTAGGGAATTCGATCAAAATGATGGAGTAAAATGATGTGGTAAAATGAGGCTGTAAAATGATGTGGTAAAATGATTGAGTAAAATGATCTGGTAAAATGATGTGATAAAATGATGGAGTAAAATGATGTGGTAAAATGATGTGGTAAAATGATGTGGTAAAATGATGGAGTAAAATGATCTGGTAAAATAATATGGTAAAATGATGTGGTAAAATGATGGAGTAAAATGATCTGGTAAAATGATGCGGTAAAATGATGTGGTAAAATGATGTGGTAAAATGATATGGTAAAATGATGTGGTAAAATGATGGAGTAAAATGATGTGGTAAAATGATGCGGTAAAATGATATGGTAAAATGATGTGGTAAAATGATGGAGTAAAATGATGGAGTAAAATGATCTGGTAAAATGATGCGGTAAAATGATCTGGTAAAATGATGTGGTAAAATGATGGAGTAAAATGATCTGGTAAAATGATGTGGTAAAATGATGGAGTAAAATGATCTGGTAAAATGATGCGGTAAAATGATCTGGTAAAATGATGCGGTAAAATGATGTGGTAAAATGATGCGGTAAAATGATATGGTAAAATGATGGAGTAAAATGATCTGGTAAAATGATGTGGTAAAATGATGGAGTAAAATGATGTGGTAAAATGATATGGTAAAATGATGTGGTAAAATGATGGAGTAAAATGATGTGGTAAAATGATATGGTAAAATGATCTGGTAAAATGATGTGGTAAAATGATGGAGTAAAATGATGTGGTAAAATGATGTGGTAAAATCATATGGTAAAATGATGGAGTAAAATGATATGGTAAAATGATGTGGTAAAATGATGGAGTAAAATGATCTGGTAAAATGATGCGGTAAAATGATGTGGTAAAATGATGCGGTAAAATGATGTGGTAAAATGATGTGGTAAAATGATATTGTAAAATGATGGAGTAAAATGATGTGGTAAAATGATGTGGTAAAATGATGTGGTCAAATGATATGGTAAAATGATGCGGTAAAATGATATGGTAAAATTATGCGGTAAAATGATATGGTAAAATGATGTGGTAAAATGATATGGTAAAATTATGCGGTAAAATGATATGGTAAAATGATGCGGTAAAATGATATGGTAAAATTATGCGGTAAAATGATATGGTAAAATGATGTGGTAAAATGATGGAGTAAAATGATCTGGTAAAATGATGCGGTAAAATGATGTGGTAAAATGATGTGGTAAAATGATGGAGTAAAATGATGGAGTAAAATGATGTGGTAAAATGATGCGGTAAAATGATGCGGTAAAATGATGCGGTAAAATGATGGAGTAAAATGATCTGGTAAAATGATGCGATAAAATGATGTGGTAAAATGATGCGATAAAATGATGTGGTAAAATGATGCGGTAAAATGCCTCTTTGATACCTGCCTGTTGTCTTCAGGAGCTGGAGAGACGACACACTGAGATGAGTTGCGCTACAATTGATTAACGTTGGCTGTGACTTGGAGGATCAAATTGAACAGGAAATGTAAAAAGTGAGTCATGCAGTGTTTGGTTTGGTCTGTGAGAGAAACTTGTGTGCGTTGAAGCCTGATGGACGTTCAAGGCCATTTCTTGGCAGCGCGCCATAAAGGGGAAAATGGACACACACACACACACACACACACACACACACACTAATGTAAGCACTCTCGTAAGTCATTACAGGCCATGTTGCCATAGCAGACCTCCAGCTACTGTGGCATCGTGTATCGAGCCCTTTGGACTAAAAATAGCTCTTGATGGACGGATGGACTATGGGGTTATTCAGCCTCCCCCCCTCGCCCCCCAAAACAGCCCCCCATCTTTTCCAGCCAACATGTTGAGGCCATGATCTGCTTGGAAGCGAGATAAACCTCCCCAGCATCCATACGTGTCCTTTCCTTCGCCGTGACCACAGTGTGTGGATGAAGATCTAAGTTGTTAACTTTTAGCAGCTGGCTAGTTAGCTAGTTACTAGCTAGACAGCTAGCACCCTTGCAAAGCTACAGTGGTTTGAGAGCCGGGTAGTTGGTCTTTAGTTGTAAGTATAGTTGTGCCTCCAGGCGGAGCGACATGTTTACTGACAGAAGGCGTTACGTGTTCTGCTTCACCTTTCTAAACACTGGAACAACATTACACCCGTAATTTGCTTTCTGGGCTGGAAAGTGAGATCTGAATGCCAGAAGTGTTCAGCATGGGCAAAGGACTCAAAATAAAACTAGAAAGGTGTTTTTTGATTGAACTGGGGGATAAAAAGCAGTTCTGAACATCGGTGCAGCTGCTTTGACTCCACATTTGGACCCTGGAACAGTTTTCGCAGCTTGTTGTCTTGTAAACTGCCACATCTGTGCAGTTTGTTGTGTTTACAGGGACTTGTGTCTATTGTAGCAACAGGGAAATAAACTGTACTGCCTTGTTTCCCCTAAACCCTCATATGCTATAAAAAAACTGCCATCTTTCTTGCCACATTTTGGTGTGCACATTAAAATATATTACCACACACTCTTCCCCCTCTTTTTCCATCCCCTTTCCACTCGTCGTAATCCTGAGACCGATATTCCAGACCCGTCCAGCCCTTCTGGATCCTTCTCTCGCTCCCTTGTGTCTTCAGGAGACGTCTTCCTGCTTTCCACCCAAACAATTCACAGAAATACCGCAGCGTTTCGTTTGTTTGAACACCTCCACTGCACACACCGAACGCACAGCGCTGACCAAAATAGACACAAGCCGCTTGAAAAAAACCTCGTAAAAATAACCCCATCTAATGACCAGATCCCTTCATGGATGGCTTAGGACGGCAGACACACACACACACACACACAGCGCACACAATTACTCACACACTACAACAACAAAGCACAAAGCCTGATCTGCTCCTCCATCTCCTCTAACGGTCTGGAAACAATTGGAACGAGCTCGTCTGGTGTGGAGCTCTCTGAAGATCAACTGCTGATAGGGTGACAGTTGTGTTTGGTGTGTTGCTATAGAAACGCTGTGTTGTTGCACAGGGCACATGAAACATGCCGGTAACATGCAATGCATGCATTATTGAAGAGGCACCTTGACTTACCACATGTAACTCAAGGTGTGGAAAAGAAAATACCACAATGAGACACAAGAGATCTACACAGAGACACAAATAAACTATCAAGAGACTCACTACTACAAAGAGACACAGAACAACAATAAAATGATTCAAAATGAACACAAAGTGACAAAAACAACTGCAAAAAGGGGAACTATTGCGTTTGTGTACGACCAAAAAAGGACTTGCTAGGCACCAAATAAATAAAATGTATACATAAATGAAATAAATTAATCTGAAATAGACCTCAAACACACACCTGTAGATGACTGGTTGCTCACCTTCATCCCGTGTGTCATTTTCTATCATTTGGGGAAACTGATATTTGATCGTGTAACGTTGCTGTTTATGACACAGGTCTGTTGCCACGGTGATCTTGTGCAACGGGTGAGTTCTTTTAGAAGTAATGGTGAGGTTTAGGGTTAGCAGCAGAGGGAGCTACCTCGTTCTCTTTCACTCTGGTTGGGGGGCATCGCACACTTCCCTCCCCCCTTCCTCTGTTTCTGTCCCTGATCCTCATTTCCCCCTCTTACCCCTCCTGCTCTCTAGCCTGGGAATGACCGGCCCAGCAGACTTAATCCCTCCTCTTACAGTCGGCCTAACACCACCTGTCGCCCCCCCATGTCTCGGCCTTCACAACCTCCTCCTCGTAGCCTGCTACCCTGGCGTTGGCCTCCGAGCTGACGTGGGTCTCAGATTATATCAACAGTCAGAGTCAAATGAGGTCTCGACCTCTCGAGGACAAGAATGTGACACGTCTCAACGTCTCAAGTCCACTCGGTCTCTCCAAGTCTCCAAGGACGAGTTCCAAACGAGTCACCCGGCTTACCAAAGCAGGTTTGTGATCATTTGACAAGAGTCCAATATATCAACTCTGGTCCTGTCGTCAAGTCGTCGTCCTCACAGGAATCTTTCACACACACATACGTGCATTAAAGCAGTCACATGGGAACAATCACATACCTGATCGTTGACCCTGTGAACCTCATACACGGGTTGAATATATACACATGCACTCTACATGTCTGAATACATACACAGTGCATCACGATGGCCTGATTTGTTATGACTTCAGGGGACGTAATGATATACCTGGAAGACGGGAGAGAACTTTAATAACAGCTTAGTGGCTTCTGAACCCACCAAATGCATTAGTGTGTGTGTGCGTGTGAGTGCGTGTCAGTGTACACATGTTTGTGACTGTATTACTGAGCATGAGGCTCATACACACACACACACACACACACACAGACCAATGAGTCACAGTCTTTGTTATAGTTCATCATCCACCTGCTACAATGTGTTGAACCTGCTACAGTTGGTAAAGTTTTAGCTCGTTAACGACACGTCATGAATAATGTTTGTTTTGAAAATTCTGAATTGTGTCCTTTGTCCTTATTTTGTGTATATGTTATATATACATATATATGTATATATTGTGAATGGAATCCAATTTGAGTTTAACTTTACATATAAACCAAAGAAACACTAAAAAAAGAGAAATAAATAATCGATAATTGATTATTGGCATGAGTGACATATTACGAGTTTAGTTAAATGTTATGTTTGAAAATGCAACCAAGCAATTATCCAATTATTATTAGATAATAATTATAATTATCTGTTATTATTTCCCTGCAAAAGTAATGAGTGATTATGTGATGTTACAGCAGCCGCCTCAGGTCTCCCTCCCCAACAAGCAGCGTTCCTCCAAGTCTGTAGCCCCACGTGATGCCTGCTGACTTCTTACTGTACACACAGACCCCCATAGACCCCCGTAGACCTAAACACTTTAATATGTGTGCACATAACAGCTACAGAGCTGCTACCACAGAGCCTCTATCAAAGAGCTTGTACCAAAGTACCACAGAGCTTCCACCAAAGAGCTTCTACCAAAGAGCTTCTACCAAAGAGCTTCCACCAAAGCGCTTCTACCAAAGAGCTTCTACCAAAGAGCTTCCACCAAAGAGCTTATATCAAAGACCTTCCACCAAAGAGCTTCTACCATAGAGCCTCTAACAAAGAGCTTCAACCACAGAGCTTCCACCACAGAGCTTCCACCAAAGACCTTCAACCACAGAGCTTCCACCACAGAGCTTCGAACCAAAGACCTTCAACCACAGAGCTTCCACCACAGAGCTTCGAACCAAAGACCTTCTACCACAGAGCTTCCACCACAGAGCTTCGAACCAAAGACCTTCTACCACAGAGCTTACACCACAGAGCTTCTACCACAGAGCCTCTAACACAGAGCTTCCAACACAGAGCCTCTAACACAGAGATTCCAACACAGAGCTTCTACCACAGAGCCTCTAACACAGAGCTTCCACCACAGAGCCTCTAACACAGACCTTCTACCACAGACCTTCTACCACAGAGCTCCTACCAAAGAGCTTCAACCACAGAGCTCCTACCAAAGAGCTTCCACCAAAGAGTTTCAACCACAGAGCTTCCACCAAAGACCTTCTACCACAGAGCTTCTACCACAGAGCTTCCAACCAAAGAGCTTCTACCACAGAGCTTCCACCACAGAGCTTCTACCACAGAGCCTCTAACACAGAGCTTCCACCACAGAGCTTCTACCACAGAGCCTCTAACAAAGAGCGTCTACCACAGAGCTTCTACCACAGACCTTCAACCACAGAGCTCCTACCAAAGAGCTTCCACCAAAGAGCTTCAACCACAGAGCTTCCACCACAGAACTTCCACCAAAGAGCTTCTACCACAGAGCCTCAAACACAGAGCTTCTACCACAGAGCCTCTAACACAGACCTTCTACCACAGAGCTCCTACCAAAGAGCTTCAACCACAGAGCTTCCACCACAGAGCTTCCACCAAAGACCTTCTACCACAGAGCTTCTACCACAGAGCTTCTACCAAAGAGCTTCTACCACAGAGCCTCAAACACAGAGCTTCCACCACAGAGCCTCTAACACAGACCTTCTACCACAGAGCTCCTACCAAAGAGCTTCAACCACAGAGCTTCCACCACAGAGCTTCCACCACAGAGCTTCCACCAAAGACCTTCTACCACAGAGCTTCTACCACAGAGCTTCTACCAAAGAGCTTCTACCACAGAGCTTCCAACCAAAGAGCTTCTACCACAGAGCTTCCAACCAAAGAGCTTCCACCACAGAGCTTCCAATCAAAGAGCTTCCACCACAGAGCCTCTAACGCAGAGCTTCCACCACAGAGCTTCTACCACAGAGCCTCTAACAAAGAGCTTCTACCACAGAGCTTCCAACCAAAGAGCCTCTAACACAGAGCTTCCACCACAGAGCTTCTACCACAGAGCTTCCAACCAAAGACCCTTTGCTCGACCTTTAGGTCAACACCCGGAGAGAGAGGGCCGAGGAGCATCTGTGCGTCGGGGGCTCAGACCCTCCTCCCACACGGATCAGCTCTCTGCAATCGCACACAAATCTCCTCTGCTCCGCCGGCTTTACCGGCTGCACAGAGAAGTGGTTGTAATAACCGGCGGCCTGATCCCCCTTAAGCACCACCAACGTTGTGCTTGCTTTTTTTGTGTTGTGGAGATTTGTATGAGCGTAGAAACACACACCGTTATGAAACACAGCCGAGGCGCACTTAGAGCCGGGGGGGTTGCGTAATGCACGTCGGTTGCTCGCTGCACTTTTACCACATTGTGGCATCAGTATCAGAATGTTTATTTCATCCACATCCTGGGTCCTTTTTGCACGATCGACAAAATGTGCGACTGATTGTTGCTGCAACCACAACCGCGTTAAGAACGCAAAGCATCAGATAAGACGATAAACGTATTCCTCCACTTTCTCACTCAGAAGTAGGTGGTGTGTGTGTCATTCACTCAGAAATGCAACAAGTGTGTGCAACAAGTGGGAAAACACTGTGGCACATTCCTGTGAAATTCCAGAATATTCTCTAACTTCCAACAACGAAATATGCACGACCAAGTCTGACGTAGGCTTCCCACAAAAAAGCATGAAGTTGGCTGTAAGACGTCTGCTGACTTTCATTGGAAGGGCAGAAGAAGACTTACTTTGACGCTGTGGAACTCCACACAGCTGCCCGCTCTGCTCCTGGCCACTCGCTCGTCCTCCATCCCCACCAACATCTCCAGGTCCGAGAACCTCTGCCTCCCCGCTGGCATCCTGCAGGGCCGTGAGTGAGTGTGTGTGTGTGTGTGTGTCTCTGGGACGATGCACTTCCTCCTCCCTCTACAACACCAGGCTCCTGCCCAGCCGGTGTGCCTCCTGCTCTTCAGGTGTCCACTTCAGATGATCCATCGTGACGACGTGAAGGTACCTCCGCTAACCAGCACGGCGGTGGACTCTCGGCCCCTGAGCTCCTGGCGGTCTGACAGCCCGAGATGTTTTGGTCCAAGTCCAATGGGTCATCCTCCCCCCCCTCCCCCCTCTCCCCTCCTTGTCTGGTCCCATTGGCTCGTCGGGGTGAAAGAGGCAAACAGGGGGAGGCGCCAGGGCCAGAAGGAGGAGGGTAAATGGATGAAGGGGTGGGGAGTTAATAAAGGGGGGTGGGGGGCTGTCACAGGGGGGATTAATCTACTCATCTGTGACGATACCTGCGATGGAAAAAAGTTGATTGTGCTTGAAGGAAACGAGACAAAAACAACAGAAACCAAATCAGCTGGTGAGCCTGAGATCTATTGTGTGTGTGTGTGTGTGTGCGTCTGTGTGTGTAAATTGTGCCTTCTGTCCGTCCACATCTCGTTTTTGCCGATGGACTGGTCTCTGGAGACAAACGTTTCTCTGCGTCCTCCTCCGTCCATATGAGGTCACTTCCTGTTCACTGGTCGTGAAACAAACATGTCAAGTAGAGGAATGTGTGTCTTTAACATATTTTGGGTGCAGAGGATCTGCAAATAAAAGCACCTTGTTCATTTAGTAAATTACGGTCCGTTTAACTTCCGTGGTGAATTCGACCCGGCAGAGAAGTTCTCACGGGTCGGCTGCAGTAATCATTTAAACATGATTACAGCCACAGCGTCACGTCAGTATGTGCTTCAGCTGGCTGTAACTTAAAGAAACATAAATGAGGGCGTGATTAAGATTTTAAATGTCATAAAGAATCTCTATTGTTGAAACATTATGAACAACATCCTCAGCAGTCAGGAACCAGCACAGTATTTATTACTCACTGTATCGCTTACACTTCACAAAGCTACTTATTAATCTTTAAAATAAAGAACGTTCTACAGGCATTAATAAGTAAACAGGGGGTAGAGATTGTGCGCCGGGAGCTGCAAGGTTGGTGGTTCGAACCCCGTCGGCCCCACGTTGAAGTGTCCTTGAGCAAGACACCAAACCCCTAATTGCTCCCTGGGCAAAATGTAAAACAGTCGTGGGTTATAAATGTAATGCGAGTCGCTTTGGATAAAAGCGCTACACGGCGTGTGATGTGAATGCTGCTCTGTCTCAACGCGTTCTTCTCTCGTTGCTTCTGATTACTCGCTGACACGGGAAACGCAGAGAAAAGGTCCAGACAGCCAGAGAACCTGTCCGTCCCGAGGACACCAGACACAGTTGGAGGGATTATGGCCTCCAGCTTGAGCTGCTTTTAATGGCTGCAGGTCTGGTTCGAGGAAGGGGGGGTAGAATAAAAACAAGGTGAGGGATTAACGGGCTTCAGGCTAACATACAACACACAGCATGTTCTATCATATGCATCTTCTCTTCTGACCATGTTTTATACATTAAAGGACTACTTCTCCAACTAAGTGAAGGAATTGAACTGTAACAAATTCTGAGAATAAACTACTGAAGGAGACAAGAATAAACTCCTAGAGGATGAGAACAAACTTTGTCTCAAAATACGTTAACAACAACTTGAGAGTGTAATTTCACATCCACGGTGAATGTGAACCAGCTGTAAAGCCACATGATGTTATTACATGTAACTAACGTATTGACTACAAAAGATATGGAGGACTGCCTCAAGAACCTTCGTGATAGATATTATCATGAAAATCTGCTAATTTAAGTAGTTTTTGTCATAAAACGTGATCTTTCTGTTGAACGAGTTTAAATAAAGCAAAGAAATTCAAGGTTTTCTCACTGTGGTCTCCTGAGATCACACAGCTCAGAAAAACAAATACTACGTTTAATTACAGTAGAGCGATTATTTTAAATAATAGTTAATTGTGCTGCGTCTTTGCTCGGCTTGCGACGATGACGTTTTCTCCAACCGCGAATCACGACGCGTCTTGATAAGCAGACTAAAGTTGTACAAACACTTGGTAAATATTACTGAGGCAAAGTGACTCAATAGCTGAATGTCACTCATGACTTTGGTGAGGACGGGCGTTTATTTCTAAAAGAAAACACAGCAGCGATAGAAAAGAGAACTATAGGAAGAATTCATACACTAATATAAAGAAAAAAACTACTTTTCATCTGAGAGTCTTCATGTCTTCTTTATTAAATGTGTTTTGAGGGTATTTACATAAGGAATATTACTTTTCATTTAGCATCAACAAAAGATCATTGAAATAGCATTGAAATATAATTAGTAGAGTCAATAAACACAAAATAACATAACTTTACGGGTCGGTTTAAAGCTGAGGACGATACCTAAATGATGAAATACTTTGATAAAGGTACCAGGAGGAGAGTCGGCTGGTGCCGACATGTCCAATGACTCAACGCTGTCTGCAGGATTCCCCCTTCAGAGGATCCATTCGGGTTCAGATGACCGTAAACACGGAGGATTGTTTCCGTACTCCTGTTGGCCGGAACGTGTGTTTACATGCTCGCATTGTTGCAGTAGAGTGTGGGGGGTTAACAGTGGGAAAGGTTAACAGTGGGAAATAACCCTTTAATAGTTCCAGATAAAGCCTTGCAGAGCCAGGCAGCGTGTCATTGTGTTGCATAAGCGCACACGTGTCCTCGCATGCAACAAACAGAGTCTCACCACTCATCTGGATGCCAATCTGCAGATGTTAGTCGCACAGTGGTCATAGTAGCGTTCCTGTTAGAAGAGCTCTAACGATAAGAGGTCAGAGGTCACACACGGGTGAGATGATTGAAGGACATGGATAAAATCACACATTTCAAAGTGCGTAGGTGACTTCTTGGTTAAAGAACGTGGGATCAGCCACGAAACTGAAATTGTATTTCCTTTATAAATGATCGAGTAAATTATTCATCTCATTAAAAATAAATCTTAAAATACTACGTTTGATCTTCATCAATAATAATACAATGCCAACATTTATATGCAATTATATTGCATATAAATGCTGTTGTTATTTAACGTATTTACTGCTTGTAAGTCGCCTGTAAAATACAGATTCCTGTTTTTATTCATATTGTTTAACATCTTCTTGAACTTCTGCATGTTGACCTCTAAATGAATAAAGGGAATATGTTAAAGAATAAAAAGGCCACATCTGGACTTTCACATTTCTCTCTTTTCTTTTTAATGAATAGTGATTTTTTTCTTAGTACAGCTTCATAAATCTTCTGTCTTTAACAAAGCCTGTTGCCCAGAATAATAACAACTCAGTCATTTTATGACCAATTTGCTTCAACAGTTAACTGGACACAGCTCAGTGATAAAACATCTGTAAAGGCGCCAAAAACAACGACTCCTCCCGACTGCTGAACAGAACTTTACTCTAAAATAATGTTGTGTTATCTTTCACATTCTTTGCCCTTTCATTGTTTTACTTTAATATGATCTCGCTTCTTGCCTGAAGCTCAGAGTTCAGTGAAATGGAATAGATAATAATATAAAGACAGGAAAAACAAACGTACTTGTTTCCCTCTTTAATAAACATGCAGAGTAAAGTTTTCTTAATGAGCTCATGTGCAGAATACAGCTCTGTTGCAGTGATTCGGATGAGTAAACACACTCATTTAAACATAAGAGAGCTTTCTAAGAGTGGTTGGAATTGCTTTTTAATGCAAATACGTTAAAAAGAACAGAGACACAAATTAGGAATTGTTTTGGTACATTTGCCTATAGAACTACTCAAGTTGCATTCCTTTGCATTTCCTCTGGCGTTGAGTCGCCGTCTCGGTACATTTCTCTCGCTTTAACGTAAACGGTCATTTGAAAAAGCAGACCTGGATTCAACTAGAACCTGATCCAGGCCTCTGATCCAGGCCTCTGATCCAGATATCTGATCCAGGCCTCTGATCCAGGCCTCTGATCCAGTCATCTGATCCAGGCCCCTGATCCAGTCCTCTGATCCAGGCCCCTGATCCAGTCATCTGATCCAGGCCCCTGATCCAGGCCTCTGATCCAGGCCCCTGATCCAGGCCCCTGATCCAGGCCTCTGATCCAGGCCCCTGATCCAGGCCTCTGATCCAGGCCTCTGATCCAGTCCTCTGATCCAGGCCCCTGATCCAGGTCTCTGATCCAGGCCCCTGATCCAGGCCTCTGATCTAAGACCAGCCAGCCTCCGTTGCTCTTCTCATGTACAAACGCTCCGTCATATTTAGTGCTGAGAACGGGCCTCGTTAGCACCGTGAGCTAACTGTTGAGCTAACGCTAAAGCCAGAGCCGGATGAGTAAATCACAGTAATGAGACTCATTTGTTGGCGGCACGGTGGCCAAAAGCTATCAATTTGCTGCCTCTAGATTTAGGTCAGAATAAATCACCGTGCACGAGAATCAACAACGTGGATTTCATTTCATTAAAGAGCTGTGATATTATAACACAGAGTTTCTTCACTCTTAAGGAAACAATATTTAACATGTGACCGGAGCAAATACTTTAACAAGAAGCAAACTGTGATGTTGGTCGAAGGCCTGCTAGCCTCGCACTTTTGGGAGGTGGCATCTTACCCTTTTAAATCAACTATTTTCCATCTTAGTATATTAGTTTGCCATCTTCCTTCTTGGAAAGACCCGTTCTTGTCTTTTTTTTTTTACGGGCGCCATCTTGGTTTTAGGCTGCCTCTCGTGTGTGTGTGTGTGTGTGTGTGTGTGTGTGTGTGTGTGTGTGTGATGACTCCCCTCTGATGAAGCTCTCGACTGTCGGTAACTATCTACCTCGTTTCCTTTTCCTTCCTCACTTCCTCCCTAACTCCTTCGCTCAGCTGACTTCCTGACTTTCGATCCAAATGTGTCTATAAATCTTTTCCTACTTGGCGCCTCCGTTGTCTGTTTCCATCAGGACGGAGAAACATATTTTAATAACCTTCAAGAGGCTTTTTATTATGGGACGGAGCAGCTTCTAATCAGCGGAACACTGGAAAAATCCACAAAAACATTGTGATACAACTGTCAAATTTGACCTTGTTATTTTTAATATATTTATAAAGGTTCACTCGAGGACTGATTTAAAAAGAAATCTTCATTAGTGTTTTACTGTAGTCACACAGAGAAGAAGTTAAATCACAAATGTACAAACTTTAAGCCAAACTGAACCAAATCATTTGGTTTTTATTATGTAAAATTGCGACTGCCGAGGTTGGTGATCTTTACCGACAGGGACCTGTGATGTTTCCACTGGGCCTAAAGTTGAATCTTTACCTGGTGGAGTAAAGGTTTAAAACAGGAGGGAAGTAAAGCAGACGGACGTCAGCTAAATGGCGTGAGATCGGAGCCCACGTCAGAAACACCAATATAACGTGTGACCTTCATGGCGATCGGATCCGTCTGTCTGACCGCAGTTTGTACAAAGTGGTTTGTAAATGACATCCGTTCTGTTTGATAGACCGAGAGACGGTGATTCACGTTCAAAACATCAGTTCTTCTCGTAGAGATAAATACGTCGTGGTTTCAGTCGCGGGAAAATAGTAACAAAATTACAACTCCGATGACGAACACATTGGACGACCAGCTTGGAGTGACAGCGAGATCCTCCTTGTGGCAGTGGCAAGTGGGTGGCAACTTTGTGGCAGGCAGCGGCAATCGCCAGTAAATCAGTCGGCGTCACGACGGCACGCTGGGTGGGAGGAGCCAATTTTTCCCAGAAACAACTGTTATTTGTACGACAGGTCAGCTGCTGTAAATATTTAATTTTATTTGAGACACGTGAGCCCCCGTCTTCTTATTACAGAGGCTAATTTTAGGTTTGGACCGGCGGGTTCCGTGTAGGGGGTGGGGCTCTCAAGTTTGATGCCACCCACTTGCCACTGCCACAAGGAGGATCTCGGCCTTACTGGAGTGACAGCGAGATCCTCCTTGTGGCAGTGGCAAGTGGGTGGCAACTTTGTGGCAGGCAGCGGCAATCGCCAGTAAATCAGTCGGCGTCACGACGGCACGCTGGGTGGGAGGAGCCAATTTTTCCCAGAAACAACTGTTATTTGTACGACAGGTCAGCTGCTGTAAATATTTAATTTTATTTGAGACACGTGAGCCCCCGTCTTCTTATTACAGAGGCTAATTTTAGGTTTGGACCGGCGGGTTCCGTGTAGGGGGTGGGGCTCTCAAGTTTGATGCCACCCACTTGCCACTGCCACAAGGAGGATCTCGGCCTTACTGCCAGCTTGGAGGAAACAACGAAAAGGGAACCAACGCCGCTCATCGCGGTCTTGGAGAAGCCTCCCTCTCCCCATGAGGCCTGATGCATGTAAACCTTTCACGGTGGTGGAATATAATGTTCATTTTACCCGATCTGAACCAGTTCACACTGACCCCCCCAAAGGCTCTGCAGGGGAATGAATCCCATGCGGCATCACGATGAAGTCACTCGGCTCGCAGTGGATTAAGCGGCTTGTGGAAACATCTGTGGTATGTTGGGGACTTCACCCTCCCTGTCGCCTTCTCCTCCCCACTACCGCTCTGTATTTTGGGTGCTTCTGTACTTCATGTATATATATATATATAATTAGCTGCATACGTCTCCAAGCCACTCATCAGCATAACCACAACCCCAGACTTCTGCAGGAAGCCCGGCATGTGGTAGCCGTGCAACGAGCTCCCTGATTGGCTGAAAGGGCATAAAAATACCGCTCCGATGGCGGGATGAAAGTCCTGTTGGAGGGAGGAGCATCGCAACGGGCGCACCGGCTCGCCAGGGAGCAGATGCAGGTTCAGAAACACGCTTTTATTAACTCAAAGGGGACCAAAGGAAAGAGACTGAGAAGCTTCTTTCTGAGTGGAAACAGGCATTTTATCTTATATTAAAGACGTCGTATCGCCAGCCGGAGACTTTCCCTGGTCGGTGATTGAGGAGCAGACAAACCGGCTGAGGCCGGTTTACAGGGAGGGACGGCGCAGCGCCTGTCACGCCAAACCGAAACGTTGACGACGTGACATTTGGCCTCTGCATTTATCTCATCCACTGCATCACGCGCAGACTGGACAAATATAACATCAGCGTTGCTTTATGAACAAACATGGAGGACACGACGTGCTCACACACAAACATGCACACATGCACGTCACCGGCCCACGCGCTCGCTCGCGTTGCACAATAGGAACGTAAACAGAAGATATTCTATAAGAATAGAATATTGCACCACATGAGCAGTTTAACCTGCAGCCTCGGGTTTGAAGGAGCTGCAGACGCCTTGTTTCCATGGAGCTGATTCGGATGCTGATGCTGGTCAGGTGGTCAGAGGCTTGGACCAATCACAGGAGACACAAACACACACATACGATGAGGGGCGGGCTTCCCTTCGGCAAAACCGCTGCCTAAACGTTGCATTTACACCGTTTCAAACAGGCTTTGACAAAGACAAACGTAATCACGTTGTTTGTCGTTGCTTGTGGATTTAAAGACTTTCGCTCCCTGAATGAGCCTGGAATGTGGAACGGTATTTAGAGCGATGTGAGGCGAACAGGTGAGACCGGTAAGACAAGAGAGGGCGGGGGGGGGGGTCGGCCTTGCTTTCGTCATGTTTGCCTCGTGACACGTGGCTGATGTTTGTAACATAGAACTGTTCCTTACAATAAGACACCAACGCGGTGGATTTGTGAGGTGGTGCGTGCAGGTGAAGACAGAGTTCCCGTTTCCAGCGGCCTCCATCATGAGCCCTCAGGCAGTCATGGGATGCTCAGACCCCCCCCCCCCTCCACGACCCCCCCTTAAAACTCTTGTGTAGCTGCTGCTTCATTAATAGCTTCATTGTTGGTGCTTCTGATGGTGACGACCAGCCGACATGTTGCAGCAGGGTTTTCACCTCGTGTCCTTCCTCCCCTCCCCCCACCCCCTTCGTTCTCGCCTCCTCGCTCGCTGTCTCTTCAGCTTGGAGAAAACATCAGCCGGCATCTGCGCGAGCCGACCTTCTCCCCCTGCAGACGCACTCCTGTGGTTTTCCTTTGGAAGCTGCGGCGTGTCACGTTGAATCAACCACGTGCAACCAAACAACTCGACCACCGGTGTTTATAGGGGGAGGGGCTGTGCAGAGACGTGACATGAGTGTGTGTGTGTGTGTGTGTGTGTGTGTGTGTGTGTGTGTGTGAGTGTGTGTGTGTGTGTGTGTGTGTGTGTGTGTGTGTGTGTGTGTGTGTGTGTGAGGACAACACTCAGAGACACACAGCCTGAAGCTGCTGGAGGTGGACGTCACTATGAAGTCTTCATTGGAGCCTTTTCACAGGACGACACAGACGTCTCAGTTCATCCACGTCCCCATCTGTCTCTATGTCTTTCCATCCGTCCATCCATGTATGTATGTATCTCCATCCATCTGTAACTATCTACCACACCTGCATTTTGTATTTATTACTCTCTTACACTCTTATTTGACGTTTTTTAACTCTCTTTACCTCCTTATTTAGTTCAGTACTCGCGCTGAAGCAACATCAAATCTTATCTAATCTTAAATATCAATAATTATATTATAATAATAATTATTGTTATTATATATTTAATACAAATGGTCTTACACAGCGTAAATATAACTTTACGATTTTGCTTTTGCCTAAAATCCAGCTTCCAAGTGCTTTGATCCAATTTAAGTTAAACTACAAATATTGTTGTAAGCTAACCCGACACATTTTAAACAGCTTCTTATGACAAAGCTCTACGACACCTCCAGGAGGGGTGACTGCTGACGGCCTTCAGGGCCTTTTATTGTACTGACACATTCAGAGCTGATTACAGGGATTTGGCATAAACTTTACGGTAAACTACGGTAAAGTTTTACAGGTAATTACATGGATACACGTCACGGTTTAGACCAAAGTGCTGCAGCTAATAACGGGGATCCATCCATCTTCACACCGCTTATCCTGCACACGGGGTCATGGAGGGGGGTGGGGGGGCAGGTGTCCATCCCAGCAGACTTCAGGTGATAGACGGGGTCCATCCTGGACCAGCCAATCGCAGGGCTACACAGAGACACACAACCACACTCACATCCACACACCTACGGGCAACTTAGCATCACCAACCAACCTGATCCCCAGAGCAGGTCTCTGGCCTGTGGGAGGAAGCCGGAGAACCCGGAGAGAACCCACGCAGACACGGGGAGAACATGCAGACTCCACACAGAAAGGCCTCTGGGCAGAGTCGAACCCGGGACCTTCTTGCTGTGAGGAAACCACCACGCCACCGTGCCGCCCTGTTAACAGGGATACGTTTCATAATTACGTTCAACTAGCAGAACATCCACTGCTCCTCGAATGGCCTCTCGTGCATGAAAGTGAGGATCATCACCCGAAGCAGCTCGGTGGGCTCGACCCGAGAGGAACACGGCAAAGGCCCGCGTGCTTCTTTTCTTTCTGAGGCCTCTTCTTTACAAATGGTGGTGGACAAAGATTATTTTTCTCGGAGAAGAAAAACCAGATTTGATCATGAGATGTGATATTGTGAAATGACATAAGCAGCTTCTTAATCTTCCTCTAATTGTTTGAGTAAGCGTGTGCTCGCTAAACGCCACTGTTTCTTAACGCCGAGGTCGGTGATCTCCTTATTAAATATTAGAAGTATTAAACATTGTGTCCCTGTTGTTAATACTCCTGTGTAAGTACACCGAGAGGGGTGAAGAACAATAATGTCACATACTTGGCCAATAAAGCTGATTGTCAAAGCTGGACTTTGACACAGGCCCCAAAACCAGCCGCCACATTGAATCTGAGCACATTCCCCAACAGATTGACTTATCGGGTTACAAAAGCCTCCCGACGTGCCGCGTGGCCCCGCCTCCATCTCATCGATGAGGTCATTCAACACAACTCACTGCAGGGAGGGGGGAGGACAGAGGGAGGAGGACGGAGGACGGAGGACGGAGGGAGGAAGGATGGAGGGAAAAGATTGTTTGTGCATAACACGTTGGACATTTGAATTACATGCGTGACCTTTGACCTGGCCTACGTATAAAAACTTAAAACACACACAAAGGTTTGTGCTCGATTGGAACCAGCTGCCCGTTTTCATGCTCGGAGGCAACAAGCGTCTGAGCTTCGTCTGGTGAGGACGATGAAGGTTATTTGACGTTTGAGTCGTCCTGCTCTGTGAGGAGAAGACGTCCTCCCTCGGGTCAAGTGGAGGTCGAGGAGCTGCGCCAAGAGAAACAAGAAGGACTGCGTTGTGTGTGTGTGTGTGTGTGCTGAGCGGACATTTCTCTGTCATGATGTCAGGAAATGTACCAAATATCCCGAGGAAGAGGAGATATTTGGGGTATCACAGCTTTTTCTTCTTCTTCATTTTATTTCTTTGAATTAAATTAGACTTTTTTTCTTCCTTCCTGGTAAAACGTCGCTCTCAAAAAGTGTGGAGCTCTTCTGTTATTTAAAACCCCCCAAACACCTCCTGTCCCTCGTTGGGGGTCGGGTGGGTTTCCATGTAACTGTGGGTGCCGTGGAGTGTGACAGCTATTTAATGTACTCAGTGTTGACAGCACGCACACACACTGTGTTTATCAAACATGTGACTCCACACACTTACCGAGCTGCCGCTGTTTTCACTGAAAGTAGCCCCATGACTCTTCCAGGATACATCATTATGAATCAGCTTAATGGGAACTCATTCCGCCAGCTGTGTTTATGTCCGTGCTGAGGAGCATCACCTTGAATTCATCTTTAATGAGATGTTGTCACACTCCAAACATCTGGATGTGTTGCTTTCTAATGCAGAACCTTCCCTCGTCGAGGCTCCAGCCTTTCCGGGCCAAATCAGACGTTGCCGGATTTCAATAATATATTTAAAATATATATTTAGTGCCAGTTAAACAGTCAACCTATCCTTAATCAATGAAACATGCAGCACAAAGCTTTACTGTAATAAAAGGGGAATAGAATGAACACAAAAATACAATTATGGAGTCTAACTGCATGTGTTGTTTCAAATGGAAAAAGAATCATTTTACATTTTACAACTCATCCGTCATTATGACGTGGAGCAATGAATCTTCTGCAGATCTTCCTCCTCTGACAACACAGAATCTCCCGTTTGTCCCTCAGAGTCTTGTTTGTCTCTCCAGATGATGACAGAGACTCTCACCAATCGTACTAATCCTTCCTTCCCCCTGCTCGGCATGCACGAGCCCCTCCATGGCCTCGCATTGAGTGCCTATGTAGATGCCGTCACACCACTGTAGCTGCACATGAACTGTGGCTGTCTGTACTTGCAGGAAGGGGGGCTCAGCCGAGACGGTGGTGGGCGGGGGGAGGGGAAGGGCCTCTGGCACAGCGGCACCGCGAGCTAAATGCTACACGTAGCATTCGCTCTGTCACAGCTGGAGCTACACAAGCGGCACGAAGATATTGCAGAAGAAACCCAAAGACCTTCATGATGAAGACTGGAGACAACGAAATACCCAGAGAGAGAAAACAAAACACGGGTCCCACCCCTTTAAGGTCCTCCCTCGGTTCCTCAAGCGGGTCTTTCAGCTGCTGTTTTACGGTGTAACGTCTTTCTTTGCGTGAGAAGACCTACGCGGGTAGAGTTGCCTGGCCGCGGTGCATGCTGGGATCTCACACCCGGAGGCTCCGTAAACAGGACGAAGCCGACCACGTGAGGCCGATGGAGCGGCGCGCGCTGGGAAGCGCCGGGTTGGGTTTTTAAAATAGGAAGGTCACGCACAGCAGCAGCGGCTCAGTGGTTCTTGTTTGTCTGTCATGGAAGAATGGAGCGTTGGACGAGGAGAGCGAGGGGCTCTGGGGAAGGGTTTAAGGGATGATAGCAGAGATTTTAAGGGGAGAGGTGGGATGTGGGGGGGCATGAGGGGAAAAGTTAGCTGGCTTCTCTTCGGTTCGAGACCCGGTGCCGTGTGGGGGGGTTGATACCAGCCTGCACCCGTCGCCCCCATGTTAACCATCATCATCAACCATTATCTGGCCCTCAGGAAGGCCCAGGAAGTAGTCTGTGCCGGTCCACTGATGCGTACCCTCCCCCATGTCAGGAATCTACTTCCACCTCATCTCGAGGTCCACATCACCCCACCGTCGACTCCCCTTAACGTCAAGAGGCTCCGCTGTTTCCCCGACACGGTGCCGTGACTCGGCGGAATCACCGGGATTCATATCGCTGTTTACAGGCGGGTTGAGCATTAAACGGGTCAGCTTCAGGAGGACCATTGAGCTGCTGCCGACAAACGCCAAGAACCGATTCTCCACTCTTGTTATCAACGGAGCCTTTGTGTGTGGAATTCCTCACTGTGCAGAAGGCGCTGGTCCTGATTGCATCATTACTGTATAAATTCCTCCTGAACAATGAAGGGTGAGAGGTGATCTGTCACTCAAGAATTTCACCCTCCGTTGCCGTAGAAACGGGTTGTTTGGTGCGGATGATGCTGATGTCTGGACGTGATCTGTTCCGTGTGTGGACGAGTCATTGGTGTGGGCGGTGATCAGGTCTATCGGCCCCGCGCCCGTCCTCTGCCCGTCCTCTGTCGGCTCCGCGCCCGTCCCCCAGAGGACGCTCTGCCTGTCCTCTGTCGGCCCCGCGCCTGTCCTCTGCCTGTCCTCTGTCGGCCCCGCGCCTGTCCTCTGCCGTCCTCTGTCGGCTCCGCACCCGTCCCCCAGAGGACGCTCTGCCTGTCCTCTGTCAGCCCCGCGGCCGTCCTCTGCCGGCCCCGCGCCTGTCCTCTGCCCGTCCTCTGTCGGCCCCGCGCCCGTCCTCTGTCGGCCCCGCGCCTGTCCTCTGTCCGTCCTCTGCCCATCCTCTGCCTGTCCTCTGTCGGCCCCGCGCCCGTCCTCTGCCCGTCCTCTGTCGGCCCCGCGCCCGTCCTCTGCCCGTCCTCTGCCGGCCTCGCGCTCTGTAGGGAAAGGAAGAAGAATTCATTGCGGATTAACGATTGAAATCCAGCTGATTCTGCAGGCATTGACTCCACTGTCAAGGATCCCCACCGCCTCCAAATCTAACCATCGAGAAGAAGTAAGAAAAAGGGTTTAACGAGGGAAACAAATTTCCTCTGTTTTTTGATAATTATTTGGTTTGTTTGAGGCAATAAGCTAGAAGCGAAAGGAGAAAACAGAACAACACGGAGGCTGATCCAGGCTTGTGACACGTCCACTCCGGCTGCTCTACATTCCGTCGTGATTAGAAAGAGCTGAGAATAAATGAGACGCCGGGAGATCAGTGGAAAGTAACAAAAAGGTTGTTGTAAAAACAAGAAGATCACAGTTGAAACGTTCAAATTTAAAATGCTCAAAGGTTGGAGTTCACATAAGCAGCGTGACCTATTTGGCATGGTAACTTAAATAACAGCATTCTTATTATACTTCTACCACAGCGACTGCGTAACCGCTACTGTAACATTCATCAGGAAGCCGTTCCGTCCTCCAGATTACAGGGCGGCCAACTGCGCCGCCACGTTCCCCTTTCGTCACCTCCGAGACGCTCGCCCAGGTGTTGAACGACAAGAGGCAGAACCCACAGGGACGAGGGTGTAATTACAGACCGTCGGCAGGCGCCGATGTCGTCGCTGTCATTGTCCGCGCACAGCGACGAACGGGTGGCGGGAATAAGACTCGTAAAATACAGATTTCAGACATGCGCCCGGGGGCATTTAAACTGGTTTTCATACAGAAAGAGGATTCACTGGAAAGGTGCAGATCTCCACTCGCTCGGCAGAGGCCGCTGCTGTAATGGTGAGTCGTGAATGAGGGTATAGAACACATGATTGGTTAAGCATTAACCCCAGTGACCAGCAGGGGGCGACTCCTCTGCTCCCATAGACGTCTATGAGGAAATGACTCTACTTCTCTGTAGTGACCAGCAGGGGGCGACTCCTCTGCTCCCATAGACGTCTATGAGGAAATGACTCTACTTCTCTGTAGTGACCAGCAGGGGGCGACTCCTCTGCTCCCATAGACGTCTATGAGGAAATGACTCTACTTCTCTGTAGTGACCAGCAGGGGGCGACTCCTCTGCTCCCATAGACGTCTATGAGGAAATGACTCCACCTCTCTGTAGTGACCAGCAGGGGGCGACTCCTCTGCTCCCATAGACGTCTATGAGGAAATGACTCTACTTCTGTGTAGTGACCAGCAGGGGGCGACTCCTCTGCTCCCATAGACGTCTATGAGGAAATGACTCTACTTCTCTGTAGTGACCAGCAGGGGGCGACTCCTCTGCTCCCATAGACGTCTATGAGGAAATGACTCTACTTCTCTGTAGTGACCAGCAGGGGGCGACTCCTCTGCTCCCATAGACGTCTATGAGGAAATGACTCTACTTCTCTGTAGTGACCAGCAGGGGGCGACTCCTCTGCTCCCATAGACGTCTATGAGGAAATGACTCCACCTCTCTGTAGTGACCAGCAGGGGGCGACTCCTCTGCTCCCATAGACGTCTATGAGGAAATGACTCTACTTCTGTGTAGTGACCAGCAGGGGGCGACTCCTCTGCTCCCATAGACGTCTATGAGGAAATGACTCTACTTCTCTGTAGTGACCAGCAGGGGGCGACTCCTCTGCTCCCATAGACGTCTATGAGGAAATGACTCTACTTCTCTGTAGTGACCAGCAGGGGGCGACTCCTCTGCTCCCATAGACGTCTATGAGGAAATGACTCTACTTCTCTGTAGTGACCAGCAGGGGGCAACTCCTCTGCTCCCATAGACGTCTATGAGGAAATGACTCTACTTCTCTGTAGTGACCAGCAGGGGGCGACTCCTCTGCTCCCATAGACGTCTATGAGAAAATGACTCTACTTCCCTGTAGTGACCAGCAGGGGGCGACTCCTCTGCTCCCATAGACGTCTATGAGGAAATGACTCTACTTCTCTGCAGTGACCAGCAGGGGGCGACTCCTCTGCTCCCATAGACGTCTATGAGAAAATGACTCTACTTCCCTGTAGTGACCAGCAGGGGGCGACTCCTCTGCTCCCATAGACGTCTATGAGGAAATGACTCTACTTCTCTGCAGTGACCAGCAGGGGGCGACTCCTCTGCTCCCATAGACGTCTATGAGGAAATGACTCTACTTCTCTGTGGATTTATTCCCTCAGTAAACATTGTAAACGTGAGTTTATGGTCTCAGTCTCTAGTTTCACGTCTTCTTCAACCCAGCATGATGTTCATTTAGTGACCGATGGTCCATGAGTCACACAGAGGTGTTCTTACTGTTAGCTGTCAGCAGTTAGCTGTTAGCAAACTGTTTCCCGCCATTGTGTCTCTTGTGTTTTCCACTGTGCCATTATTACCATTATTGTCTCCCAAATCCCAAATGTGCCAAAAGTCTGCAATCCATCCTGCTGAATGTTTTGGATGAAGGTTTTGTGTCACCGTGAGGCCGGATAGAAGACGTTGTCATTTCATTGGGTGAAGACCAAGTTCTTAATCTCTGAGATTGAAGGATCTGTACTGAGAAGCCTCTTTCACAAGCCGTTTGGACCTGCTGCTCACGTCTGACGCCAGCTTTCCTTCCATTTGTCTCCTCCGTCCTGGCCCAAAGCTTCTGCAGCAGTTGGTGTGTCAGTGTTCAGTGCGTGTGAGTGTTGACTGTAAGAAGAGAAAGTCCAGATAGAGGATTAACGGGCCTGTAAAGCAGATCTGTGGTTTCTAATGAAGGGAAAGTATGAGTTCTGAAAACAGGCTCAGGTGCTCGCCTTTTACACCAGTTTCTGGAAAGGTGGCGAGCAAACAGGAATCAGCGATGACGTTCTGGTTTACTGGACCTGAAAACAGTAACAGAACCGACTTGGTCAGATTATCATCAACCAATTATTTATGTACAAATCAAATGTAATCTGAATTATTGAAAAGTTAAAACACAAGAAAAAGTATAAAATAGAATACAACCATATATTGATCATGTTTTAAAGAAAACCGGAGGAACATGAACATGAACATGAGGAGCATGAACACGAGGGACATGAGGAACACTAACACGAGGAACATGAACATGAACATGAGGAACATGAACATGAGGAACATGAACATGAGGAGCATGAACATGAGGAACATGAGGAACACTAACACGAGCAACATGAACATGAGGGACATGAGGAACACTAACACGAGCAACATGAACATGAGGAACATGAACATGAGGAGCATGAACATGAGGAACATGAGGAACACTAACACGAGCAACATGAACATGAACACGAGGAACATGAACATGAGGAGCATGCATGAGGAACATGAACATGAAGAACATGAAAATGAGGACTATGAACACGAGGGACATGAGGAACACTAACACAAGGGACATGAACATGAGGAACATGAACACAAGGAACATGAACATGAGGAACACTAACACGAGGAACATGAACATGATGACTATGAACAGAAGGAACATGAACATGAAGAACATGAAAATGAGGACTATGAACACGAGGGACATGAGGAACACTAACACAAGGGACATGAACATGAGGAACATGAACATGAGGAACATTAAAATGAAGAACATGAAAATGAGGACTATGAACACGAGGGACATGAGGAACACTAACACGAGGAACATGAACATGATGAGCATGAACACAAGGAACATGAACATGAGGAACACTAACACGAGGAACATGAACATGATGACTATGAACAGAAGGAACATGAACATGAAGAACATGAAAATGAGGACTATGAACACGAGGGACATGAGGAACACTAACACAAGGGACATGAACATGAGGAACATGAACATGAGGAACATTAAAATGAAGAACATGAAAATGAGGACTATGAACACGAGGGACATGAACATGATGACTATGAACAGAAGGAACATGAACATGAAGAACATGAAAACGAGGACTATGAACACGAGGGACGTGAGGAACACTGACATGAGGAACATGAATATAAAGAGGCATCAGAGCACATGAATCATGTTTCAGCTCAACAACAGGTCACACGCCAGTGGAACTTCAAGATTCCTGTTGAATCAACCAAGCATCTGTTCCTCCATCTGATTCACCCATTAATAAGGAAAGGGGGGGGGGGGGGGCGTTTCTCAGGCGAGGCCAAAAGACCCGATGGTGGAATGCGTCAAAAATCTGCCGTCGGTGCGATTCACCATCAGATGACACACATAGACGTTCTGCTCATCAGAAGGGTGTGAAGAAGAGAAGATTCCTCTTTGTTCGCTGCAATTAAAACCTTAGTTTATGCATTTATATATTATATTGAGCACAAAGAAGAATACGGAAAAATCAAGAGGGAGAATAGAGAAAGGAAAAGGACCAACAAAGAGCTGCTTTGCATTGTTGAATATTCTGAAATAGCGAGAATCAATTGACTTACAACTGCATTAAATGGCCTTTAAAAATGCCCCCTGAAGGTGGTAAATCCTGCTCACTGCCCCGGGATCATTTTGAAAATCCTCCAACCTCAAAGAACCCTTCAGCCCGGGTTATCTACCCTGTCCCAGTAGCCCTCCCTGAATCCACTGAGTCTCCGAGTTGCCCCTTACTCCAAAGCCGCTCACTGTGTGCACTTTTATTTTATTTTTGTCAGAGCATTTTATTCTTTGATTATCAAGCAAAGCAACGCAGTTTGCAGCGTTACTAACAACACATCTGCAATTGCTCAACATAATTCTGCATCGTGGATGTGTTTCTGGCAGCGTGTCATTGGTCCGACTCCCTTTGCTTCTGGGTCGTGTGAAAACTGAATCAACAGCAACTCCTCGGCCCTCCGGTCGCCCACCGAGGAGGGCAGCTGACAGGTAGGAAGAACACACACGAACACACACTTCCACGTCGATCGGGACCCTCCGTGCCGACCCCCGCCTCGCCCCGAGAAATGTGCCATATCGATGCTGAGAAGCAGGTCAAGCATTCTGTAAGTGCAGCAAAGTGAGATCATTTCAACAGAGATCGCTCTCGGCTCACTGCTAAAACACCTCCCAACCCCTCCCGTAAAAAAAGACACAACCCCCCTTTTCTTCTCAGACATGGTACCAAAACAACCGGCTTTTCCAAAAGGCGAGGCGAGCTGATCTGTACCTCCCGCTATCGAGCTGCCTGATTGGTCGGATCTCCGGCTCTCTGCTGGTCCGTTCCCGCCATGTGGAGGCATGCGATGCTGCAACGGCTGTGAGGTCACAGCGCTGACCTCTTCTAGCCTTACCGGGCCTTACTGGGCCGGAGTTGATTCTGGAGTGTATTTATTCTATTCAAGTCTTTCTTTGACCAGACAAAGGCATCGTGGAAGCTACAAAGCAGCCCGTCATTTGCCAGCACCGCTGCTCTCTTAATGCCAGAGCCTGAGGGGGTTCAGGGGGGAGGTCCACTTAAAGCCAATCCATGAGTCGCCTGCGTCCTGCGTGACCTTCTTGTTGTCTTCCTTCCAGGACTCAGCCAGTAGGTCAGAGGGGCTTCCTCGCAGACTCAAGAGGTTCCTCAAATGGAAGGAAAAACATCTGAAGATCTGCATGTTTGCTGAAGGAATCATAATCATAACATCTGTCAATAGAACAATGTCATTTTTGTTGGTTTCCCATTAAACCCAGAATTTGTTCTGCAGCATATGTTGGAGATGGACGTGCGTCTAAGTATAGGGTGGCTGAATTATTAAATATATTACAGATGAAAGGTACGACCCCCCACCCTAACTCCCCCACCCTAACCCCACCCAACCCTTCCAGCCTACCCTTAAGTGACTGTCGGCCAACCAAGAATCCAACACAACACACTGTAATACAAATAAAAATATTACAAAAATAAAACAATGAAATAGAAAATGTATAAATGATAACTACAAAATGAGCATTCAAAATATACAACATAACAAATTAAATAGCAATAGAAGTACAATGCATGTTAAAGTTTTGTAGCCTTTGAGTCAGATTCTCTTTCATTTTAGACATTCGGGGGTCTCGATACTCGGGGGTCTTTGCCCACATGGTGATGGAAGGACTGGATGATAACCACAGAGCGGACAACGCGAGGCATCAGGACTTACCCAGACCACGCTGCTCAATTAGGAGCATTGCGGGTTTGGTGGGGAGAGGTGGGGGAGGGGGGGGGGGGGCGTATTGTTCCTGCAAAGGCATGAGAGGGAAATCACCCCAGGATGAGAAGTGACCCACATTTGGGAAGAAGAAAGATGGGGCGACCCTCAGACCCCCACAACCCCCCCGCCTCCACCCCCCCAGGCAGCCGGCTGATTGGTTCATTACCCATAGTAAACACGTCACTGCCCCCCCACCCACTACCACCATAGCCCCCCCCCCTCCTCCCAGTCAATCATCCTGCTCTGGTAAAAACCAGATTCCTTCAGTGTCACGTTCACACATAACTACACATTCTCTCCATCTGCTGGAATTCAGACCGGAGGAGGTTATTAAATATTCTTTTGTTTGACAGGAAGTTTACAAAAGATGAGGAGGAAACATGGGGCGGCTTCATATGGATCCACAACCACGTTGACAGATCGTTTTCATTGATGTTATAATGTTATAAAACAGCAAAAGTGCAAAGTGGAACTCTAATGATTCATGGATTTATAATATATGTCAATGCATGTGATTCAGTCTGCAGCTAAATGAATATGCTCTATAACTTCTATTTGATATTCTTGTTAAGTTTAATTTAAACTGAAAGTGACCACACGGTGAGTTCTTCTTTGCACCTTTTGTACTCATTGCAAACATATATATGTGTTGTGTGTTTGTGCTTTTTCCTCTTGAAATGTCAGATACATCGGAGGTGATGTGTGAACCGATCAGGGATCGTGGTGCCTCCTACTTGGGTATGCATTTCACGTGCATCAGCCCCCCGCTCACTCTGGAAGGTTTACCTTCACCACTGTGATGCCTCCACGTGCACCATGGGCTGTCACTCCCACTTACTGCGGATCAGCACGCTGAGATTGGTTCAGAAGGAAAAAAGAGAATAAATTTCACGAAGAGACGTACAGGATGAACGTGCTACGAGATAATAAGACGCAGGGTAGACACGACTTACATTAAAGCAACATCATACACACACATATATATATATATATATATATATATATATATATATATATATATATATATATATATATATATATATATATATATATATATATATAAACACATCCATTTCCCATCTGGCCTTTGTGAAGGTCCCCCGAGGCCACCTGCGGGTCCTCTCAGTCTCTGGTGCCCCCCACTGTCCACAGGAAAGAGCTCCATTTGGGCAACGTCAATAAAGGTGAATATCACCTGATGCAATACGATGGAAAATTAATAAATTCAGTAGAAGACGCTCATTAAAACACATTTTATTATTGATCTTCGAACGGGTGCCTGCCGTTCACATGACTCACGGTGCCGTGAACGTACCCTGCGCGGTCACGTGACCACGAAAACCGCGTGACCGCGCACCGTGGTCGTCGTGAGGAGCGACCTCTTTGAATAAAACCATTAACGTAAGAATAAAGATGGAGTTGGGCGACAACCTCGGCACCATGGGCACTATGAAGTGCAGTTTCTGCGGGGAGGTGTTCAGACTGTCGGGTAGGATGAGTAAATGTACCCTGTTACAGTTTAATACGTTATATCGTGTTTTATAACTTAAGTTAGCTTAAAACACGTCGTTTCATCGGCTAACGCCAGCTAGCAAGCGGCGAAGCTAGCTCAGTTAGCTCAGCTAGTTAATTAGCGAGTCCTTTTAAAAAGTTTCAAATACCGATAATTTATACGTTGTACTTGTGGAATGCAGCATATTGTATTGTCCTTAGATTTTTAAAGTAGTTCCCTAGGGGTTGTTGTTTTCAGCTGCGTGTGCTAAGCTAACGTAAGTTAGCACCAAGAGCCTCAAAACCTCGCGCCCAACGCGATTCACGGGAACACGTGACTCTTAAACCACATTCAAATATGTTGAATCCCCCATCGTTTTTTTTTAAAACGTGACAGACATAGTTGAACCTGTAACTGGATTTAATAAAACAATTATAATTTTAAAGTATAATAAAAATAACAGTGGTGTTGTTAATAAATCAAATAACTAAATGTCAACCCTACGCTATCACAGTCATATAAATAAGCATTTGGTCATATCATATATCTACTCCATAATACTACACCAACTCATTAACATCTTGACTTGATGTATCTGTATTTTCTTCTTATGCGATTATGAAACATCTTTTTTCAAATTGTCACAAATGCACTATAGTACTGAGGTAATAACTTTTAAACAGTCTATTAAAGCTGATAATATAAATGGAGAAGTTGAATGTAAATACTAACCAGCCGTTGATTATTAATCATTAAGATCATAAACCATTGGCATAGAAACAAAATGAATTAAGAACAACTCACTAGTAGCAACTGTAAACTACAAAACAAGCATATCAGCATTGTTGTGACTCAACGTTACTTGAAACCATATTCATGAATTTATAATAATATAACGTGTTGTTTGAAATTTGTATTTTTTTGTCATATAATCAAGTAGTTTGTGCATTAACCTTTGGAAAAATGGGAAAGAGGTTAATTTTACATTATTTAGAGTTTGTTACGATCTAGCAGCGAACCTGCATACATCTGCACTAATTAATGTTGTGATGTGATGTGCTTTTAAATTGAACTGGATCATTACAAAGATAATTTATTATTCCTACGGTCTGTTTTTTTTTTGTATTTCCATTTTTTTTCAGAGGATGATTCGGAGGGAAACCTCCCTCGTGTGCTTGTATGTGCTCACATCTTCTGCACGTCCTGCCTGCTCTCCTTCCACCGGCACGGGGTCATTAGATGTCCGGAGTGTGAGGTGAAATGGGACTTCTTTTGTAGTAATGAGGGGGGGAAATATTGTTTCATGTAAGAACGGAGGTTCTTTTCTTCCCAGATTCTGATTCATAACCTCAAAGAAGGAATTCCTGTAATAACTTGTCTTCTTCATTACCTGAAGGCTGTTTGTCCTCTGTGTGTATTGTTATGATCAGGCATACGATGCCAACCGCGTCCTCCTTTACCACCGTGGTTGGTCAGCAGCCGGCCACAGGAGCAGATCTTCACAATATGTGTTTGTTTAGTTTTTGATTTTAGGGTGACCGTGAAGTTCGCTCTGTGCAGGTTGAGTCAACGCTTCCTGAAGGAGGAGTGTTCGCCCTGCCGGAGGACAACAGAATCATTGGCCTAATCTACACTTCCAAAATGAACAAGATGAAGAGGTATTTTGGAATGTTGAGATCAACGAGCCAACTGACACAGCCAACTTAACACATCTTTATGCCTCCTTCTTGTGTAGTCGGATTGTTCAACATATTAAAAAGAGATAGATTTTATCCTTTGATTGTTGCCTTTGTGTCTCTTTAAGGTCTTCTGGATCGTTCAATTGCAAAAAGCCCAAATTAACACCGGCCAAAGACGTCAGCGCCGGCACTGAGGTCACCAAGCAGGTGTGTTGGTGACCGTCACCTCAGACCAGAATGTTACTGTTCAAACTAAACTAATTTCAATCTACCCTTATTCCCAACGATCAATGTATATAAGTACATCTATATATATTATATTATATTATAATGACGGGGAAAAAGGAGTGGAAAACAAGTATATAGTGTGTTGTAATCATCTTTGATTTGATTGGCTACCTGCTTCTAGCACGGCGTTGACGTGCAATGCTGAGAAGCTCACAATGTTTAACACTTAATTTTCCTCTAATCAACGCTGGAAAAATGTGACATTTTTTGTAAAATGAGGCGTTTCTCTGCTTCTCTTGGAAACTTAAATGTAGCTGGAGGAGGTGGGTGGAGAAATATCTCGAGTGAATGTTGTACACATGTGTGAATGTTTCTATTTTTGTGGTTCCTGGGAATAGCCTTTGTTTTCCCAGAAGAGCTAGAAGACACATCTGGGGGAAAGAGATGTGAGGTTTTACAGAATGTGGATCATGAAACACAACAAACTGGACAGAAGGATGTAAATAACATCAATTAAGTCAGATTAAAGTGGTTAAAAGTCTGCTTGTGTGTTGTGCAGGTTGATGTCGAGGAGATTAAGATTGAGTCGGTGGATGAGGCGTTGGCCCGAGCTGCAGAAAATATCGCCGTTCTGGACACCATCCACGAGGTGCCTGCTGCATCCCCACAGAAGATGAGCTTCACTCACTAGAAATGCACCGATCGATGCGCAGCAGCAGCAATTATCAGTGTCATAGTTCGGATTAGGCGGATTTAGACATGGATCTATTCCCCACATCAGAATGTAACAGTGGATAAGAAGAGTCTGTCTCATGTCTGCAGACGCTGACCGTCGGCCTGAAGCAGCAGGTGAGGAGGGAGAGAAGTCGGCTGGAGGCGGAGATCAAGCAGACTGCAAGCGAAGCCCTGCAGGCCGTTCAGAAGTGGTGAGGATGTAAATCTCAGGTCCATTCGCATGGAACCTGGGACACAAACGGGCGAGCTGTTCAGAAGTGTGTTCGTGTGGTTCTTCTCTGGTCAGTGTTTCACCGCATTAGATGGAGCAAAGTGATAATCGTCATTGACAAGCCGCTAGTTCTACCTGACACAACACCGGGGCTGCTGGTCCAACGCCGCCTACTTCCATTACTTTGGTGTTTTTAAAAGTCTCAACGACACAAACTAACTAACCGATAACTCCTGTGTCCTGTGAAGTACGATCAAAGAGATTCCTTCGACGTGTCTGAAGATCCTCTGGTTCCTTCTTTGTCCACAGGAAGGACGTGCAGCTGAGTCAGCTGAGTCAGCTGGAGGCCCGGTTCTCCTCCAGCCAGGAGGAGGTGGACCGTGTGCACAAGAGAAGAGTGGCGCTGGAGATCGCCATGCAGATGGCCAGAGAAGTACACCGCGTCCCCTTCCTGGAGCAGTACTGCACCCTGGACAAGGTAGATGTTCGTACCGCAAACACACACTTCCAGGGGAGCGCAGGAAGCCGTTGAGGAACCCTGCGTGTGCTTTTTGTTGCTCTGCGTGTGTGCGGATGGCAGGTTGTGGAGACGTTGGAGGCTCCTGTGGATGAACAGTCGTACGACATGGAAAGCACGAGCAGGGGCTGCGGGCTGAGGTCTGTCTGTCTGATTGTTATTTACAGCGCGTTGGTTTCCCTGCTGTAAATGATGTTAAATATCCAAAATGACAATGAAATATGAACGCTCCTTCCACTGCTTTATTCCCTGCCCTGAAACGGGTTTGACTTGTACGGTTTATTTAACGTGTTTGTTTTGTGTTCCAGCTTTGTTTTCCTGTCCGAGAACCTGAACCAGAGTCTGGTGTTGTCTCTGAAAATGGAGGTTGCCGCCCCAAAGCAGTGAGTCCTTAAATATTCCTCCATTTAGTTAGTGGATGACGTGTTAAAGAATAATGATAATCTTTTAATAATAATCGTCTTGTATTTTTAAAAGCTTCCTACCGGGACTCATTCAGCGAGGCTGCTGCTTTTATCTCCCTCAGTTATTAAAGGAGGTGCATTTGTTTTGAACCAAGCGCGCCTCCGAGTGGATCTCGTGTAAACGCGACAGGCTCCACCTGGTGGTGCAAGTCTCATTTCACTGAGTGATTTACTCGCTGACACATTTCGTTTTATCCGGCGCTCTCTGCTGTTTTCACGCAGGCTTTTCAAGTCTCCTCCCCACAGCCGCCAGCAGAGCAGCTCTGGCAAAAAGCCCCCCCGGCCAAGTCCAAAGGTCACGCACCCTAACAGCGCGTGGCCCCAGCCCGAGAGCCCGAGGGCCCCCGGCTCCTGCTCCCCGAGGCCGGCGCCTCGGCCTCGCTCGGCCTCGGAACCCGAAGTTCCCGAGGAGCTTTTGGCCGACGGGCAGGAGAAAGGTGCGTCCAGTCTGCCTTTAGATGATGTCCCATCCAGACAGGACGATGGAGGCAGAAAGGAAGTGTAATGTAGGAATTTACATTTGGTGAAATGCTTTGCTTCCTCCTGCAGCCGCCCCGCCCACCGGCCCCCAGCTGGCCAACGACTGGCGAATCCACAGGAGGAAGAAACATCTCCTGCTTGGCAATAAGAGAAATGGTGAAGAGAGGCAACTTGGTGTCTTTTATATTCATAACCCGGATTATTCTTTTGATGAAACAACACACACTTTGTAAAACCTTTTTAATATCTAGGAAAACAAATCAGTCACAATTTAATTTAACGTCCTTATCTTCCTTTTTCACATCCTTTCAAATCTCTTGCCTATTGCCTTAATTCTCGATTGTCCTCACCCGGCCTTCCCAGTCGCCCAGTGGGTGGTGTTGAGCCATGTGGTGAATCCGAGTCATTTCTACGTCAGCTACGTGGCCGAGAAGAGGGAGCGGGAGATCCTGGAGAAGAAGATCGACCTCTTCTGCTGCGCAGACGGCTCCTTCTTCAGTTCCAGCGACGTGGTGGAGACCGGTGGGTCTCAATGAAGCGCTTCATTAAGAATAGTTACTTTAATGGTTGGAGGAAAAGTAATTCTGTAAGTGACTAATGGTGGCTGAGTTCATTTTAATTAAAAAAGTAAAAACTGCGCAAATCTTTCCAGTAAAGATTCTCTTGACTGATTCTTCCACTCGTGATGTTTCACTTTCCCACCGAGTTGAATGTAGAGAATATTTCCGTCTCTGTTTGGGTCTGCTCCTCTCCAGGCGCCACGGTCTTTGCCAGGGAGGGGAGGGGCCTCTGGTCCCGGGCCCGCGTGCTGGAGGTCTTTCAGAGCGGATGTGTGGAGGCCGTGGACGTCTGCCCGGCCGGCCGGCTGGACAGACTGCGGCTCTTCTTCCTGGACTCCGGTCTCGGGAAAAGCCTCGACATTCACCGGTAACTTCTCATGGAATTTGTTTGATTTGGAGAATCTAAGCTTCTCTTCAGTCATCCTGTTAATTTAAACAGAGCGGAGGAGACGGCCGCCTCCTCGTTGAAGGCCGTGAACGACCACCTGAGGAAGGTGGAGGAGGGCGTGAAGGTGGAGCTGCGTTGCTTTGCTCCTCAGGCCATCAGATGTTCACTCAAGGACCTGGTCCCCTACGACCCGGTGAGAACATTAAAATGAGCACATGTTGATCAGAGGAACGCGGTCGTGCGATGACCCTCGAGAAAAAACGCATTTCATGGCAGAAGAAGAGCCACCGCGTGAATTCAGCTAACTCAAAGGCTTAATTGTCGAGCATATATATTTTTAATTCATCTGAAGTGGGCTGTGTGTTGTATGTTGTGTGTGTCCGTCCAGACAAAGGGCTGGAGCAGAGAGGCCCAGCTGGAGTTCCTCAGCGTGGTGGGCTCGGCGGCGGTGAAGATGCGGCCCATGGGTCAGGACCGGGACTCGCTGCTGGTGGACCTGAGGAAGGCGCCCGTGGACCAGAGCAGCGACGTGCCCATCTCCATCAGGGAGTACCTGGTCTTCATCGAAGTGGCCAGGTGAAAAACTTGTGAAGAGCTTGTAGGTATTCATCTCATTCTGTTATTTATTGTTGTTTTTGCTTTCGTTGTTCCTGTGCTCTCAGGTTTTACTCTCCGGTGAACCTGGGCAGGTGGCCGCTGCTGTTCCACCCGCCTAAATACCCCGAGGTCAACACTGAGCTCGACGCCGTGGTGTCCCACATCAACAGCCCGGCTGACTTCTACGTCCAGCTGGTACTGAACATGCGCCATGTCTGTCGTCAGATGTACACATACATGTTCAAAGGAGAGCACTGAAATGACCCCCCCCCCCCCCCCCCCCCCTCCAGGTTGACAACATGGAGTTTGTGTTGCTCTCAACAAAGCTTCAGGATTATTACAATGCGACCACAGTGAGTGCAGAAGAAGACCTCACCATCTACTGCCCTGTGATGGAGCAGGCCTGCGTGGCCCGCTACGAGGACGGGACGTGGTACAGAGCTCGGGTCGTAGGTGAGGGGGCCGAGGGGGGGGGGGGGGTACTAGAGGCTACTGCTTATTAATGTTATGCAACAAATGTCCAGTTCATTAAAGAATTTTCGCCCCATTTTTAAGAAGCAGAATCATAAATCCTGGAGAATATTTTCTCTTCCACAGATGCAAATGTGCGAATTTGAATCTAATCACACAGATTATGAAATTGGTGGTGTGTCCATTGTCACTTAGTAAAAGCCTGGTTCAGGAATTAGGATAAAAACTAAACCTTTGAGCCGCTGAATGAGAGTTGAGTAATCCAGGAATAATCCTCTGGTTCACAAACCACCCACAGACAAAATAACAAAGTCACTTCTTTTTTCAGCTCAAAATCACAAACGTGTTTTTTAGTTTTGTTTGAAGAAGAAAGGCCTTGTGACGTATCCGGGCTCTGCTTTGTCTCCCAAATAAACAATTGAGTAAATCACGTCTTCATATTGCTTATTACTGATATAAAAGGTAGATTTTGTGCTGTGATGCTTTTATCGTTGAACAGGTTGGATGCAAAGTTGCAGGTTTGCAAAAAGGCTGCAAAAATGTCCTGCATCTTTTTAAAAAAATTGCTTAAAAAATTCCATTGAATTCTTTAAAATCTCATCAAGTTTACTGTTTTAATCACTACGGTGTGTTGGGTGCTTGCAGGTCATCCAGGGGGCAGAAAGGTGGAGGTGCATTACGTCGACTTCGGCAATAAGAAGACTTTACCGGTCAGCGACTTGAGGAAGATCAAGGACGAGTTCTTCGCGCTTCCTTCCACGGTGAGAACTCACTCTTTGGTTTATCGCCTGTCGTTTTAACGGCGAGAAGTCTGCAGCGCTGTAGCTCCGCCTCCTGGTGTCTGATACACACCCAGCTGTGTTGAGTGGACAGGAAGTGTCTCCTCTTCTGTCCAGGCCATCCACTGCTGTCTGTCCGGTGTGAGTCCTCTGGATGCAGAGACCTGGAGTGACGCCTGCAGGAACAGGTTCATCCGCTTGGCTCTCCAGAAACTCCTGACTGTCGTGGCTACAGGTGCTCAGAATGTCACCGCTTCTATACCCGATGCTGCTTATCAGTTCTTTTTGATTATACAATCAAGAAAATAGTCAAATTTTCTTCATTATTCTTGATAGTGAAGAGATGTATTTCTTGAGCATAGCAACATAAAAAACCCCGACTCTTTAGACTCTCAATCAATGACGTCAGTGATCTTGTTTCAGTGATTCAAATCTCTGCCTATCATCATCATCATCATCATCATCATCACCACGGTTACCTGCTGCTCCACTGACGGCAGCACACTGATCTCACGTCGCGCTGCTGGTTCCTCTCTGAGTGAGTCTTTGTTTCCTTCCCTGTTCCCCTGCAGGAAACGTCCCAAAGGCCGAGCCGCTGCCGGTCAAACTGTTGGTGAGCGGCCCGCCGGGCGACATCGCCGAGCTGCTGGTCAGAGAGGAGCTGGCCTCCTTCAAAGAGGGGTGAGACTTCGTCCTTGTGGGAGCAAGCGGCCATCATCAGTCGCAAACCGATGAGTGACGTCGCCGTGGCTCTTCCATCTCCTTCCTCGCGCAGAATCGAGTCAGCGGCGGCTGGCGAGGAGTTTGCCATATGGGACCCTCCCCTTGACCAGGCGTGGGTCCCGGAGGGCGGCGACGCCGCAGACCGGAGCTCCTCCGGGGAGAAGGAGGAGTTCCGGCTGAGGCTCCCCGATCAACTCAAAGACGTGAAAGTGCGAGTGAGCCACGTGAACTCGCCGGGCAGCTTCTACGTCCAGTTCACCCAGAACAACGCTCAGCTCAGGAGGTCAGCGCATGAATATGAAATGATTAAAATAAACTTGAAGGCGTTGTCCGTGTGCTCCCCGGAACTCTGGCTGTGTCTTTCAGGCTGTGCCAGCTGGTGGAGGAGGAGTGTGCTCTGATGGAGCCGGAGGAGGTGCTGTGGAAGGCCGGCATGTTCTGCGGCGCTCTCGTGGACGGGGTGTGGGAGAGGGGTCGCGTCTGCTCCGACGCCGCTTCCGCCAACTTCATCCAGGTGCCAAACGAGCAACAAACCGACATTTGGGCGCCGTCGCGGTTCTATGTTTCGTCTTCCAGTGACGGTTATGCACTAAAATATGTTATTAGATCATAATTCCTCCTTAACATCTATCCAATCGAATGTTATCAAGTCTTTTATTATTAATAATATCATTGATTACGCTCCCGTGTACCAGGTGATGCGCTGTGACCATGGCAACAAAGTGAAGCTCCCCGTCGGCAACCTGCGGCCCCTCCCGTCCTCCTTGACGGGCTCTCTGGCGTTGGAGTGCGCGCTCACTGACATCAGGTGACTCGCACGCGCGCACAGGCACAAGCGCCACTTATTGAAGACGAGACCGGACTTTTGGGATGTTGTCGATATTTCGTTCTGATCACCTGCTTCGCCAGCTGGATCCTCAACGTTAAAGGTTCCCTGCTTCCTCCTGCAGGCCGGCGGGGGGGTGCTCCACCTGGACGGCGACGGCCTGCGAGCTGATCTCCTTCTACCTCACCGGGGCCTCGGCGGTCCTGACCATCAAGGTCTTTCCCCTCCGCCCCACCCCAGTGCTCTCATTAGTTTAACCCCTACGTACCGCCGTGTCTCACCCACCCCCCCTCTCGTTGCCCAGGAGGTGACTGGTGAGCCGGTACCAGTCACCCTGTTCTGCTCCAACAAGACGGGCGTGTTGGTCAACGTCGCCGACTTCCTGGCCGGCGAGGGCCTCGCCTTGAAGGAGAGGAAGCCCAGGTGTGTGTGTGTGTGTGTGTGTGTGTGTGTGTGTGTGTGTTCACTTCTTTAGTTAGTCAGTACTTTGCGTCCTCATTGTTGCTATGCAACCACTGAAGGAGTTGGAGCACCAGCTTAGCTTAACTGTTTTTCAAATAGTTATGACTCCATCTACCATTACGAGGAAGAAAACGTTGAGTCGCCCCCTGGTGGTCACCAGAGGGAATGCAGCTTTCACACGAAGCTTCTCTTTGTGTGTGTTTTCGTTCCTCATGCAGAGGTGCAGCCGTTCAAACATCCACGCAAACCGACGCCCGGCCTCTGGGGATTGAGACCCAGACGGACGGTTCTGACGGCGAGAAAAGAAAAGAACAAACTCCCTCAGCTCCGCCTGTCTCTGCCGCCGCCTCCGTGCCCCCCCGCGTCTCCGCCCCAAAACCAGCCCCCCGCACCATCATGTCTGCCGAGAAGGTGACCGTACACAAACGCACCTGGATTCTGTGTGAACTCAAATACATACAAGAGTCACATGGCTCATTTAGCCAAGTTCAGAACAATGTTTTTGAACACTCTTGAATACTTTTATATCGGATCCTCATGCTTTTCACGCCTTAAGAGAAGCCGTCCCGATTTACTCTCTATCCCTGTCTTTGGACAGGTGAAGACTGAGTTGTACCGCCCCCCCGAGCTGCCGGGCCTCGGCCCAATCCAGATGAGTGTTTCTGCCATCGGAGAGGACGGTGTCATCTACGGCAGAACGGAGACCGCAGGTCCACGCGCGTACAAATCCTCCAACATGTTCTTCCTTCTTTGACAATGTTTAGTTAAGTTTCTTCTCTCCACCAGCAGGTGTTTGGGACGTATGTGTCTCATTTTAAGTCTCTGTGATTTTGATTTTCATTGAAATCTAAAAGTGCTGCTCCTCTCATGACTAGAAGTAGAGAACTCAAACCGTTATCTCTAAAAGCTAGTTTGATTCGTTTTGCATAAAGTGGGGAATCTAGTGTGTGAAACACTTGACGGAACCCTTCTCGCGATGTGTTCGAGGGCCGTGGGGAAAAATGAAAATCCGACCATATACAGCTCGTTGTGGTGTCTTTGTCACACGGACTCCATCACGTCTCCATGTGCAGAACGTCTGCTGGAGCAGCTCAGGCAGCGGATCCAGCAGCGCTTGGACTCGCTGCCCGAGCAGAAGCCCTACACCTGGAAGTCGGTGCAGGGCTGCGCCGTCATCGGACCCGACATGCTGTGGTACCGAGGACAGCTGCTGGAGGTGCTGGGAGGACACGTGAAGGTCAGGAGGAGACGTGTTAGCAAACAGATGATGTGACCCCCTGAAGCTGAGTAACTGGGGGAAGAATAAAAGTTTCTGTCAGAATTCATTTGACAAATTGTAAAACACTGAATCCTATAAGTGTTGGACGAATAAAGAGTACTTCTGTTTAGTAATATTGCAATTATGCAAATTAGACTGTCTGTAGGTACAGGAATAACGTGTGCGTGGTCTCCAGGTGCAGTACGTGGACTCCGGCCTGGTGGAGAACATCCCGGTGGTCCACGTTCACCCCATGCTGCTGTGTGCCGACGTCCCTCAGCTCTGTCTGCCCTGCCAGCTGCACGGCGTCGCGCCCGTAAGAGAGCGAGCGAGCGAGTGCATGCGTGTGTGTGTGTGTGTGTGTGTGTGTGTGTGTGTGTGTGTGTGTGTGTGTGTGTGTGTGTGTGTGTGTGTGTGCGCGGTACTGACGTGCCCTCTGGTCTCCTGAGGTCGGGGGGAGGTGGCAGCGGGACGCGGTGGCCTTGCTGAGGGAGCTGCTGCTGAACCGCTGTGTCAACCTTCAAGTCACGGTAGGACCACGCCAAGGGGGGGGGGTCGCACCTCAAAGCCTGAAACTGTGACGTAGTAGCAGCGAGGTGTGTGTCTGTGTGGGGGGGGGGGGTAGGAGCTGCCCTCTGACCCGAGAGGCCCCCTCACCGTGGAGCTCTACCTGGACGGGCTGAGCCTCAGCAGGATCCTGTGTCACCACCAACACGCCTCCGAGTGCGCCGCCTCGCCACAGGAGGTCCGTCTGCGTTTCTGTTTCCCAGCATGCCACAGCGCCACCTCGGTTCACCCGGACATGCGTGACTGTGTGTGCGTCTGTCTCTGCAGGGACGCGCTGACGCGTCTCCCGTCCTCCTCGTGGACGATTGGGACATCGACAGCAAGGTGCTGCTTAGAATGAAGACGGCATTTTAACAGCAACAAATCCGTGGCAGTGATTCACCGCAAAACTGTGTCTCCAGGACCTGAGGGACCCAGAGGAGCCGATGCTGGGGCCCTTCGTGTACCCCGACCTGCCTCGGGGTGGGGGGCGGTTTGGAGTCCGGGTCAAGCACCTTCGGACCCCCAACGAGGTGAAAGTCACGTGATCTATTGACCAGGATTAGATGATTCAGTGGAGGAGGAGGAGTGATTCTCCTCTTTGTTCTGCAGCTCTTCCTGTGGCTGTCGGATGGAGCAGCCGAGGTGGAGGTGGGCGGAGAGACTCTGGAGGGGGCGCTGACCCGAGTCAACGCGGACGTCGGCGCCCTGCAGCCGCTCACCAGCTTCCGTCAGGGCGAGTTTCACCAGCTCGCCGTCCTTGATCCAATAACACGGGACTGAATATTTAGACATGATCGGGGTGCATAAATAGATCACATGTTTTATTTAGACTGTAGTTACAGATCACATTTTAGATTCTCGTGTTTTAATAACCGAACATTTCATTTATGTTTGTTGCCGTTGAAACTTCTCTCGCTTACCAACAAAGAAGAACATGATGTAATGCGCTCAAACCTGCAGGCGGTCCGTGTCTGGCGGAATACAGAGACGGGAAGTTCTACCGAGCCAAGATGCTGAAGTTCAGCAGCGTGTCGCCCGTTTGCGTCCTGGTCCAACACGTGGACTTCGGCTCGGAGGACACGCTGCCCACCAGCAGGTCAGAAGCTCCGCCTCCGCAAGAGGACACTTATCGCCGTCCACGTGTGCAGTCCTTTGAATTGAAAGTTATCATTTGAGAACTTTCCTGAGGATGTGCTTTGGCTGGTGTTCCACTGATCTGGAGGTGTCTGTTCTGACGGGCCGTCGCTTCCTGTCAGGCTGCGGCGGATGCCCGCCGACCTGCTGCGGTTCCCGCTGCAGGCGCTGAAGGTCAAGGTGGCCGGCTTCAAGTCGCCGCGCGCGAGCGGGCGGGAGGACTTGCTGCCCTACAGCCCCGGCTGGAGCGTGGAGGCGGCCTTGAAGATGATCGACATGCTGCACGAGAGCATCACCGCCACCATCGTGGTGAGTCCACACGCGGCTCCTCCCCTTCTCAGGGAAGTGAAACGATAATCATTGATGGACCTCCGGTGGTTTCAGGCTCTGGAGCCCGAGCTCACGATGCTCCTGTACGACGAGGACCAGCAGCTGGTCCACCTCCCTCTGGTGAGCTGCGGGCTCGCCGACCTCGACTGACCTCCCGTGAGTCCCCTTTGCTGCGTTTGCTCATAATTTAGAGATGAAACCTTGACGTCTCTTTATGATCCTCCTGCAGGTTGCGAGCTGCTTTAACTTCACTCATTGGCTCTTCAGTTCCTCCACGTTTCAGGGAACCAGACTTTCATTTACCGTTTTGGCTCGTTGTGTTGTTTATTATGTTTATAAGGCAGATTGAGTACAACCTCCCTGCTGTTTCCTTTGTACTTAATAAAAAGACATGAACAGTGACATTAAGATCAGACTTTTATTTTACAAACATAAAAACAAAAGATAAGAAAATAAATAAGTATTTCACATTTTTACAAATTAAAATAGTAAACAAACACCGTAAACATTTGATTCATCCCAAACATTACGTTTGATACGTCATTGACCCCAAAATGCTGCACAAACAAGACCGAAGAACCGATTCGTGTCCCTGAAACATTAAAGGTGTCGTCTGGAGTTCCTGTTTACAGTGAATAAATAAACAATAGTGAGAACGCTATTTAAAAAGGCAGCAGCGCGGGAGACCGCTCATCGGGGTCCTACGCGCCGTTGTCCAGGACGACGTTGCCGTCTCGGTCTTTGACCCGCAGCCTCCCGTTGGGGTAGCGGGTCTCCTGGCGGCCGTCGGCGTACACGGTCTTGGCGGTGCCGTCGGGGTACTCCCTCCTCTTGTAGTTGGCCGTGTGGATCTCCTTCTGGCCCGTGTTGAAGAGGATCTCCTTCACGCCGTCCCTGAGAGAAGAGCCCCCACCAGGTCAGTTTGTTAGAGGTCGAAGCCCCCAGAGACAACAATACAAAACTTCCGGTAAGTTTTGTATTGCAGCTCGGCAGTTTTTATCGATATTAAGTCATTTCAGGAGGAGCAACCTAAGGGTCGGGCTCCTCTGACGGGTCACTGGTTAAATCGAGAGGCCATGAAGTGATAAACGAGAAATAAAAAGAAGTTGTCCGTTGTACTTTTGCATATCTAATGAAAATATAGCTTGTACTTAAGTATTCACAGCCTTTGCTGTGACACTCCATTTTTCCACTGATCATCCTTGAGATGTTTCTACAACCTGCTACATTCTTTTTAGAAAAGGCAGGAACCTTTCAGTCCCACAGGTGACTGTGAGTCGGCACAAACCAAGACATGGAGTGCAAGAAATTGTCTGTAGACCTCCGAGACAGAATGGAGATGAGGCGCAGATCAGGCGACGCGTACAGAAACATTTCTTCAGCACCGAAGGTCCCAATGAGCAAAGAGCCATCGGGGAGAAGGGCCTCAGTCGGGGAGGTGACCAAGAACCTTCCAGGAGGAGAACCATCAGTGCTGCACTGGAGTGGCCAGACGGAAGCCACGTGACAGCCGGCCACCTGAAGCACCACAGGAAACCGAATCCTCTGGTCTGTTGAAACAAAGCTTGAACTCTTTGGCCTGAATGCCACCAGGCGCTGCTCATCAGCTGCCCCATAGCCTCCCTACAGTGAGGCACCCACCTGATGGAACCGGAGAGGTTCTGCAGAGAACAGTGGGAGAAACCGGTGTGCTAAGCTTGTATCAAGCTTTTTTCCTTTTGTCATTATGGGGCAAAATGAATTGAATGATAACAATGGGGATACTTCCCTGATTTTAAAGGTCCGAAGGGGAAACGTACTAAGAATTCCATCCCATGAGTATCTGCTCGTAAGATGGAGCCACACGGAGAACAAACTTCTTACGGGTTGACTTGGATCACGGTGCCGTCCGTCAGCACGCTCTCCTCCCGGCCGCTCGGGAACAAGTTCTTCACCGTCTGGTCCGGAAAGACGATCTCCTTCCGGCCATCTGGGAAATGTTTCTCTGGAGAAATACAGACGCAAGCGGAGGATTAATGTTCAGTTCAAAGGCCTCGCTGGTTTCTGACTCTTTATTACCTCGACGACCTTCTATTGTATTTGTGTACATTCGACAGATGTAGTTACTTTAAACAGCCAGCTGTTCTATTAAGTAGATCAAGTACTGAACGCTGATGTCGGCGCCTGTGAGCAGCGCTCACCGGTCTGGTTGTTGGGGAAGTGCAGGACCTCCATGCCGTCCGGGTACGTGACGTGGGTCGTCTTGGCCTCGGCGTAGAAGTAGATCTGAGAAGAGTCACCGGGAAGATTCAGAATCTAGAAATCATCTATTTAGAAAAGTCGACATTGTGCGGACCCCGTTGCCGTGGTTTCAGAAGTGCGTAGAGAATGAAAGCGCCCCCCCCTCTGTAGAAACGTCCGTTTAAAGCAAGGACTCTTTGTTTTAAGGTGACCTCCCACTAGTGAAATCTATCCTCTCTGAAAAGTGGCACACCGGCCCGTTACGACGCCCTCCGAGGTTCCTTACCACCCTCTGGTCGGCCGTCACCTCCTTGGTGTCCCCGTTGAAGAAGGTGACTTTGACCGTGAGCCCGTCAGCTGACACCTCCTTCTTGGTCCCGTTGTTGAAGACGATGAGTCGCCGGCCGCCGGCCAGAAGCGTTTCCTTCTGCAGAGAGAAGAACTACGGACTCACTTCTGATCACCTCCCTTATCAGATTTACAATTCAGCAGATATTTTATTAATAACTGGCATGTTCCCCGTGTGTAGAAACCACTGAAGTGTCACTGTTAAATGACTCATTTTATCAATGGAGTCTGGTGGAAGTTCAGCTTCCTGTCTGAAAACATGCACATCATTCAACAGCAGTTCTATTTAACGTAGGTATCTACAGGAAGCGGGACGGCCCCGAGAAGGTCCCGAGCTCGACTCCGCCCACAGGCCTTTCTGTGTGGAGTCTGCGTGTTCTCTGCGGTACTCCGGCTTCCTCCCACAGTCCAACCTGACCTCTGTGCTCTGGGGGTCAGGTTGGACTGTGGGAGGTTGGACAGGGATTGTCCCCAGCCAGCGCCCCCCCCCCCTTATGAAGGATAAGCGGTTTGGAGATGGATCTTCAGAAAGCCAGCGCAGGAGTCTCCGAACCGAGCCTCACCTTCCCGTCCGTGTTGGGGAGAACCTCCTGGACCTCGCCGCCCTCCGGCTCGCTTGGCAGAGACGAGCTCTTCTACAAAAGACACAAGACGTCAAACCGGGACGGCGGCTCAGAGGTCGCGGGGAACCACCCTGGTGTCTCACCAGGTGCTCTGGGTCCGGCGGTTTGTCCTGGCCTTCGCTGCCGGGTGTCAACCGCTCGTCCGTCTTCCTGCCGGGCCACGAGGAGGACAAGGACGCGGTGGAGGGGAGGCACGTCGCCGACGGCCTCCTCAGGCTGCTCTTCATCCCGGCTGAAAGTTAAAGTACCACAGTCAGCAACTTTGAGGTGTGATCACTGAGAATAGAATGAAGGGACCAAAACCATCTTCAACTGGTCTCAGACCGAAACAAACACAATCCATCAAATATGTTCAACATTCTGTGAGTTAATTAACCGTAATAAAAGGTTTCAATGTGAAACTAAAGAACAGAAAGGGACAAATAGATATTACAAAAATCATATTGCACCAAAGTTGTTATTAATCATCAAGTAAATGTCCAGCTGGTTGTCACGGAGGGTCCATCACGTGGGAGAAGTGTGAGATTATATTAAAAGATCGACGGTTAACTGGGTCTGAAACGTGTTCTAGCAGCCAAAGTGGGCCTGCGTCTGTTCATGCAGTTGTGTGTGAGCGTGAATGGAGAGTGAGCGTACCGGCGGCACCCTGACCCCCCCCACCGGAGCCCCCCCTGCAGGCTGCAGTGTCGCTGTGCGGAGGGCTGATCCTCCTGCTGATGGGTCCTCCTCCTCTGGAGTCCAGGGGACTCTGAGCACACACGTGGAGGTGAGATGAGGAGCTGATGCTTGTTTACTACTTTTAATATTACCAACAAAGAAGAACCTGCTTACAGCGAATTTCACTCCTTTGGTCACCGACGCGTTGTTCTCGCATGTTTTGGGACCTTCTTTTGTTTCTCGGTCCTTCTCTGCGTCCACGGGGTTTTTCTGCCAGGAGCTGAGCCGGAGCTTTTCCAGCACACGGATCTTTAATTACAGAGAGGACATACGCTCTTTACTAAAGACAAGAAGGACACGGCTGCCAAGGGTCAAAGGTCAGGGTTGGTACCTCGTCCCGTAGAGAGCCGTTCTCCTGGCTGAGGGAGTCTACCTGCTGCCTCAGCCTGCTGTGGGAGGAGGCCCAGCGAGTCTCCCTCCCCCTCAGCTCCTCCTGCAGAGAGCTCAGCTGCTGCTTCAGCGCCTGGCAGACGAGGACATACATTAAGGGACACGTAAGAGCCTTGGTGTGGCAGGTCAACGGATCATCAGACTGCTCGTGTGCCATTGTGAACTCATCATCTTTTTGCTTATTGGTTGAAGTTTAAAGGAACCACCGACCTGGATCTCCTCCCGCTCCTTCTTGTCAGGCACGGCTCTGGCGGCCGACGCGTGTTTCTCAAACAGCTTGCGCTCCTTCTGCAGCCTCCGGATCTCCTCCTTCTTGAACTCCTCGAACTTGGCCAGCTCCTCCGCCTTCGTCTGCTCGAATTGTGACCGCTCCGTCCTACGAGAGAGGAGGCGACAAGGCTGACGTGAAGTTGGACGCGATTTAGGACGAAGTCCAGAAGGAAGACATGGAGGGACCCGTCACCTGAGATGTTCCCGGTTCTTCTCGTTTTCCTGTCGGAGTTTGGCGAGAGCGGCGTTCTCCTTCTTGAATCTCTCGATCTCGATCTCCAGCTCCACCAGTCTCTCCCTCAGCTGCCTGGACTGGACCTGCTGGCCTGGACACACACACACGTAAAACTGCCAATTAATGCAATATGTTTATATATTTTTTGAAAGATTTCTGATAAATACCCAAATTTCTATAAATTATTTGTAAGATCTCACATTTTTTAAGTGGTCAGGTTCCCTAAATGCCAATCACATCTACTTCCTGTCTGACCCAAACAGTGAGAATAAATAAACTAATGCGGCTTCTGATGATTAAAAGACTACAGATTGTTTGTCTCACCCGTCGTCTCCTCGGCCCTTTTGGACTCAGGAGGAGGGTGGAGAGGTGCATTCTGGGCCTTTGGCTTCAGCGAGGGGAACAACCTGGTCATGAGCTGCGAGGCGGGAGGAGGAGGAGCCGCGCCCTCGTCTGCCTCCGCCCCTTTGTTCACCGCCAGCTTGCTGGACAGAGTCCTCCCCGGCGGTGCGATCCCTTCGGCCGGACCGGCTCCTCCCCCGTCATCGCCCGAGCCGGCGTCCTCCGGGTCGTTCCACGTGTCGTCGTCGTCGAACACGACCCCGTACCGCTGCCTGTCGCCGTCCTCGATCAGAGTTGACTCGTCGGGCCCGACGTCGTCGAGCGGCGTCCCGTCCGACGCCGAATCCCCGCCGCTCTCCTCGTCCTGATACGAGCGCCTGTCGTACGGCGGGTCGGAACGAGCGGGAAAGTGAAAGGTGCCGGGAAACGAAGGCGGTTGGACCCCCACTTCCTGCCCTTCGGACTCGCAGGTGGAGGCATCCGATTGCCTGAGCTCGTCCTCCACGCTCACTTTGTCCCCGACCGCGTCGTCTCTCGCCTTCGCTGCCAAAGCTTCTGAGGAGACGGAGCAGTTTGGAGCAGTTGGGCCGCTGCACCTCTGGATTGCACCTCTGGGCGGCGACTTGATGGGGGTGGAGGAGAGCCGACGTGGGTGCAGCCCTCCGTGCTGCTGGTCCAGCTGCAGAACCTGCCAGGGCACAAACCGTCAACAAGTCCCATGTATTAGGACACAAATCCAACATCTGAGATGAGAAGAACTCGGGAAGCTACAAGATGCTCCTCAGCGCCGATCACCTACAAATAGTCATTAGAGAGATTTGGGAAACTTTTATGAAGAGCTTTGCACAAACGTGAGACTAATGCTGCTGGAATGAGCAGGACCCAGATAACCAGAGAGGACACGTCGGGGAGAACTAAGCACCTTCATGACGAAGGAGGAGTTGGAGGAGAAGGATAGCTCCTCGGCCGCTTGCTCCAACAGCTCGAACTCTCCCAGCTCCACCGTCTCCAGCTGCTGGTCGCAGTCCCAGCGCCGCAGCTTCTCCTGGAACGACACCTCGAAGGACTCCCCCAGAATGCCGTCTCCTCCCCCTGCCGGTTGCCCCTCCTCCGGCTCTCTCGACGCGCCCACCTGTTTGGCGACGGGGTTTGGCCGCGGCGCGTCCGCCCCGCCGCTCCTCTCGACCCGAGCTGTCGAGGCCGCGTCCTTTGGCCTCCACGGCCGACGCGGTTCGGCTCGCGTCCTGTCCGGCTCGCCGTCAACCGTCTCCGTGTTGCGTCTCTGCTGGCTCGCCAACACCTTCGTCCAGGCCGCTTTGGTCTCCCCTCTGAGGTCCCGGGGCGGCGAACAGAGACCTCTCGGGCGGTTTTCCTTGTTGAGTGTGGCGGTTTTGCGCTGGACGGCGAGCCGCTGGATGGCCGCAGGCTCAGAGCTGCTGCGGCGGAGCGCTCTGGACGGGGGTTTTGGTTTGGTGTCATTCTTCGCCCCCATTTTCGGTGGCGGCGCTTTGCGATTGGCGGTAAATCTCAACAGGCCCTCGCCTCGCTTCAAATAGGTCCTCTTGGGGGGGGCTTCAGCGCCACCGTGGGTCTGTGGGGAGACACAAATAATTTGTAATCTTCCTCTGTAATTCTTTTAGATATCAAAACTTCCTTGAATGTACAAATATGAAGAGATACGTGCTTTTGAATCATCTACTTATTGACTTTTTCCTTGTTTTATTCTCTGACCTGCGGTTGCCAGGCAGACTTCAGCCTCTGCTCCTCCACCCTCATCTGCTCCTCCAGCAACTCCTCAAAGGTCTTCTTCTGACCGCAGACACCCAGCTGTATGGGTCTGGGAGAGGAGGCACACGAGGCACTGATACAAAGCTGTTTACAACAGAGCCACACAGGCAGGTTTGTCTTCCTGGGAAGCATTTACCTGTCATGGAAGACGTCTTCTTCTCTGCTGCTGCTGTGTTCAGTCAAAGCCTCACCATTACTCGCTATTAGCGTGTCATCATGCTCCTGAAAATGAGTTCTCTCAACACCGTGTTCCTGATCTTCTCCTCCGGAGCTCCACGAGCCTGCAGTAAACCAACACTGTTCATTCAGAAGAAAGGAAGAGCGCCGACTGTTCTACTCCAAATGAAAAGAAAAGCTTCACAATGCTGCCGTCACCGTGAGGTGAACGAACATTTTCCTCACCCTCTGCCTCATCGTCCACCTCCTCACAATCCGGACCTCCTGGTAGCCCTTCCAGAGTCTGTGCAGGTGGGGGCTTTTGCTGCTGTCGGAGGCCCAAAGTGACTTCATGGTAGTTCGTGGTGGGGCTGTGTGGGGTTTCCCTGGAATCCCAACCTGCACCTAGAAAATACACACGCACATATAGAGGAAAGAGCGAAGGAGGACGGAAGCAGGACAAATCTTTGCGCTTGGAGTTATCTTGGTAAACTGTCTCTTCTTAACCGTCTGTGCCGTGCTGCAATCCATTCGTCATTCCCAGCAGCCTCTGCTGCTCGGCCTGGAGGTGAAGCAGCTCCTCCAGCTGGTGGGCTTTCAGCTGCTCCTGCATGTGCTGCTGCCACTTCCTCAGCTGCACAAACACACAACATCATGTCTCTCACATCACCCCCTCTGACACGGATTCCACTTCAGTGGTTTCCAACACGCTAACGTTTTTGTTGCTGTCCCCCCTCACTTGCACACTGTCTGCACGCACATCAAAAAAAGGCCGACCGACTTGAACGCACAGACTTCCGCCATCGTTTGAGTCCTTTGCAACATAAATGGCGTCAGAAGAAAAAAAGCTAAGAATAGTACATGTGGGGCAAAGAGAGAGATGGAGTCGGGGGTATTGAGTCAACAGGAAGACCTGAACCTGGAAGTATGTCCAGTTGTGCTTTCTCCAGGTCACTGTAACTTAAATACCTCCAAGTTTCAATAGAATTAACGTATGTTAATTGATGAAAAATCTGCCTCTTTTGTGATATATGAATTATTATACATCTGTACCGGGCATTTGTCGTAAAAAATCTAAACCAAAACGGGCACTGATGGGTTTGTGGTTTACACAGACCAAAAAGTTCAATGTCCAATTATGATTTATTTTAATTTAACAAAACAAACAAAAGAAGAGAGAAAATCCTTTGGGCTTCGTCTCCTTCACAACATACACCCCCCCCCAGTGCGTGCTGGTGCTGTACCTGCCTACTGACACACATCACCACAGCGTTACCCAGACAAAGTCCTCACCTGCTCCAGCTTCATCATTACGGGCATGTCCTCTGACGCGCTCGCCATCGCATCCACACCGTCCGGCCCACCGTTCACCGCCCCGCCGGTCCCGACCTTCTCTCCTCCGGGTGACCGCTCGGATCCATCCACGCCGAGGCAGCTGCTGTCCGCGGAGCCCGGCAGAGGGGCGAAGTCCGAGGCGAAGGAGTCGTCCGGCTCCAGGGAGGCGGATCGCCCCCGCGGGGAGCCAGCCAGGTCCGGGCAGGGACTGAGGATCACCCCGGCTCTGGAGCTGCTCGGCATCCACCGGGCGAAGAAGTCCGCCTGCGAGTACCGAATCCCGGCTGGAGATGACATGGTGACCGCGCTGTCTCAAGCAGGACTCGCTAATCCGGGATTGGAAACGGCAGATTATGATGGCGACAGGTTAATCACACTGCGAATTAACGCCGTGCCACGCACGACAGACGCCAGGTCCCGGAACACTATTTATAAATAAGTATCCGGTTTAGGTTGAATTAGCATTAGCTTGTTAGCATGTTTCGACCGCAGTGCGTCGGCTTGTTTGGTTAGCAACGAAACAACAGCTGTTTAAGAAGGCGAAGCGGCTGAATCATTAACAGAGTCACAACAAGTTTAAAACAACACGAAACTTCCAATTCCGTTACAGTTATGCGATGTTCTACCGACGTCTTTTTTCATTTTTCGGTGCATTTAAAGAGATTTCTGGTATTTTTCTTGTTAACGAGCTTCTTCTGATCAAAAACAACTTTGTTCAACCGGCGTTACGCTGCGGTGACGAATACATCGGCGACGTTAATATCTGAGTCAAAACATGTTATATTCACCTGTAACATCGGCGAAACGTGCTGTTGCTGGAGGGGAAAAGTGCGTTATTGAAACATAACTGACGTAAGTTTCAAAGACTGCCGCCATGTCAAAACAAAGCCCGCGAGAGCGAGAAAAAACCCGGCGACGAATAATTTGTTGCATGATGGGTAGTGTAGTTTCATCCTCTTCTCCTGTCTCTACGTCTCTACGCTAAGTGTTTTTGTTCCTTACGCGTTATTATCACATTCAATATATATAAACACCTGACGCCTTTCTTGTTACAACTTACATAATAAAATATTACTTTTGGGGGAGAAAGCGAGCTTCGTATTGCATCCGGTCTAACGACGCGGCACAGACAACTTGCACAATAAAAGCGAAGGTTGGAATACGATCTCCCGCACCGTTAAGTTTTCTAATTGTATGCTAAGGTTATTACGTAATGTGCTTTGTATTGTATATTTAAACGTGGTTATAGCCCTACTTCTTTGCAAATCATAAGTGATTTGTATTACCTCATTAGAACGTCGACCTTTACACTGACATGTAGCTACCGGATGTGCTTTGGGACTGCTGCGATTGGTCGATACGAAAAAGTTCAGTTTGCACATTGTGACGGTGCGCTGGAGCTGCTGCACGATGGAGAAGGTTCTATGCGACGTCCACGGTAAGTCTCACTAGGTTACAGTTAGCTAACTGTTGGTTACAGAACACAACGCTGGATGATCCGTGTTTCCCAGCACACAAACCGCCTTTTTCTACGCTTCTCCGTTGCAGTCCTGTAGTGAAAATACGTTTTGTTTAATTTTTTATGATTTTGTCAATAACTCGTGCTCTTATGTCTCCACACAGGTAGCGTGTGCATGTTAAAAACTGGCGTTAAAGATGGACCAAACAAAGGCAAAAGCTTCTATGTCTGCGTTGACAAGCAGGGCTGTGATTTCACTCATGTGGCACGGTGAGCAGACCATTAATCCTTCCATTTATAAGAAGCCTGGGGACACTGTAGTCCAACCCAGAAGTGTCCAGAAATGTTAATAATACTCAATCCACCTCAGTCACTTCATACAACCCGGGTACGAGTCTGACAATTGTCAAAGCACAACTGGTGATTATTTAATCAGGAATCCGGAAACATTTATTGCCAAAATATGTCAAACATACAAGGAATTTGTCGTGGCGGTTGGTCCGTGACAGTAAACAGTTTAACAATAGACAAACAGCAGTGCACAAGTAATAGAATAAAATGAAATGATAATGCAATGGGTTAGTAGAATAAGGCTATGGGTTAGTATAAAACAAGAATAAAGTTAAAAACTAAAAATATTTAAAAAGTTAAATATTTAAAAATAAAGTGCACTATCGAACAAGTGACAAAGTGACGACAAAGTGAGAAATGACAGTTAAAGTGGCGTGTGCAGTATGAAGGGGAGTGACCGGTGGAGTGTTATAGTCAGGCAGTGGGGGACCGGCTCTGTTGATGAGCCCGACTGCCGACGGGAAGAAACTGTTGGTGTGGCGGGAGGTCTTAGTCCTGATGGACCTCAGCCTCCTGCCAGATGGAAGGGGCACAAACAGGTTTTGTCCGGGGTGAGAGGGGTCGGCTACCATCTTTTTAGCTCGCTTCAGAGACCTGGAAGCGAACAAGTCCTGCAGGGACGGCAGATTGCAGCCGATCAGCCTCTCTGCAGCCTGCCCTCGTCCTTGGCTGTGGCTGCAGCGTACCAGACGCTGATGGAGGAGCAGAGGATGGACTCCATGATGGCCGTGTAGAAGTGCACCATCATCGTCTTTGGCAGGTTGAATTTCTTCAGCTGCCTCAGGTGAATTGTAGAATTATATGTTGCTGTTTATCATCTCCTCCAGAATCTCACCATCCAACTGCCTCCAGCACGAAGACTCGATGGTGGAACTCCAAGCGCTCACCTACAGTCTGCAGCAGCAGAGCCACAGGTGGATTCCTTATTTCTTTTGCCTAAACAAGTCACTGCTGTACACTCTCCACCTCCTTTCTTCTACCGACTACGAACCTCTTCTGGAAGAAGCTAGCGGTCATCAAGCTGCTGCACGTTAGCGTTTAGCGCTCTAATCTGTCTCATACTGCATGTTTCATGATGGTCGTCTCTGTGATTTTCATTATATTTTATTTTATCTATCTCTTCTCCTATCCAGGTTGTTCTACAGGTGCATTGTGGGTAAAAAAGCTGCCCAGAAGTGGTGTGGAAACGTTCCGTGGCGTGCGGTAAGACAACGCTCCCGTCACAGATTCCACCATACACCTTTTTTATTTGTATTTATTTGTGTGTTTTTTTAAATCACTGCACATATAAAAAGTCAGGAATTCCTTGTTCTGTCTCTGCTTTCCATTTTTTTGAAATGTCCGTCTCCTCCCGTCCTTGCAGCCCGAGAAGGAGAAGAGGAACCCTCTGTCCCACGCGCAGCCTTCTTGCCTGCCGCCCGTCCGGAACCCCTTCAAAGCCTCCGGCAAGACGGACGCGGACTCCGAGTGGAGGAGGATGCAGCGCGGTGGAGGGGGGGAGGATAGAGACGGCGGTGAGAGTCACGAGGCCGCAGGGGGAGGGAGGCATCAGAAAGAGAACGTGGAGGGCGTCGCTGCGGGAGAGCGGAAGGCGGAGTCCTACCGAGGCAAACAGCTTCCGCCGGGAATGAAGCTGAAGAAGAGAGTTTCCAATGAGGAGGAAAAGCGGCCCAAAGCGAGCGGTGGGGGGGAACCACGCGACGCCGACGAGGAGCCCGGCGAGGCCCGACAACCGACCGAAAGAGTCAAGGATACCGGAGAGAGCGACTCGGATAGCAGAAAGAACCCGCCCCCATCGACCCAGGCAGCGCAACCAGAGCCCAGCCGACCTCCGGCCCTCCAGGTCCATGACGACGACGAAGACGATGTCGTGGTGGTGTCGGTGAAACCGGCGACTCAGAGAACGCCGCCCGTCTCTGCCGTTCAGAAGACGCTGACCGCCTTCGCCGGGTTCCAGCCGGCGTCAAAGGTCAAAGGTCAGCAGCAGGACCCCGGAGGTCTGCACGGCCTGCTCACAAGTCGACTCCAGCAGAAGAAGGTGAGGGACGTCACATGAGTCTCCGTGGTTAGGGACGTTCTTTAGTTCAAAAGGAGGAGAACCAAGCAGACTGAGGACTGGAAGAGACAAAGTCCGTTGGCTCAGCGAAGGAAGCAACAAGGACAGGAAGTCATAAGCAAAGGAAGCAACAAGGACAGGAAGTCATAAGCAAAGGAAGCAACAAGGACAGGAAGTGCGATAAGCAAAGGAAGCAACAAGGACAGGAAGTGCGATAAGCAAAGGAAGCAACAAGGACAGGAAGTCATAAGCAAAGGAAGCAACAAGGACAGGAAGTCATAAGCAAAGGAAGCAACAAGGACAGGAAGTCATAAGCAAAGGAAGCAACAAGGACAGGAAGTCATAAGCAAAGGAAGCAACAAGGACAGGAAGTCATAAGCAAAGAAAGCAACAAGGACAGGAAGTGCGATAAGCAAAGGAAGCAACAAGGACAGGAAGTCATAAGCAAAGAAAGCAACAAGGACAGGAAGTGCGATAAGCAAAGGAAGCAACAAGGACAGGAAGTGCGATAAGCAAAGGAAGCAACAAGGACAGGAAGTGCGATAAGCAAAGGAAGCAACAAGGACAGGAAGTGCGATAAGCAGAGGAAGCAACAAGGACAGGAAGTCATATGCGAAGGGAGCGACAAGGACAGGAAGTCATAAGCGAAGGGAGCGACAAGGACAGGAAGTCATAAGCAAAGGAAGCAACAAGGACAGGAAGTCATAAGCAAAGGAAGCAACAAGGACAGGAAGTCATAAGCAAAGGAAGCAACAAGGACAGGAAGTCATAAGCAAAGGAAGCAACAAGGACAGGAAGTCATAAGCAAAGGAAGCAACAAGGACAGGAAGTCATAAGCAAAGGAAGCAACAAGGACAGGAAGTCATAAGCAAAGGAAGCAACAAGGACAGGAAGTCATAAGCAAAGGAAGCAACAAGGACAGGAAGTCATAAGCAAAGGAAGCAACAAGGACAGGAAGTCATAAGCAAAGGAAGCAACAAGGACAGGAAGTCATAAGCAAAGGAAGCAACAAGGACAGGAAGCGCGATAAGCAATATGATCGTCTTCTCGTCCTTCAGGGTTCTGCAATTCATTCACATATCGAGATACACGTTTACTTTGTGTGAATTGACTAAAAGAGAACTTAAAAATGTTCATGTGTTAATTCCCACTCTTTACTTTATGCCCCCCCCCCCCCCCGGTTAAGGCGACCTTGTCGGCGGTGAACGTGGCGGCTCTGCCCGACAAAGGGGAGCGCCTGAAGTCTCAGGTGAAGGAGCTGCAGGACGCTCTGGAGTCTCTGAGCCTCGCCGCTCCGTCTCCACCCGCAGGCTCCCAGGGTGGAGGTAGCAGCGGTGAAGCCGATCTGGAGGTCAACCCCTGCCGGCAGGGCGGCACCATCCTGCTCCACGCGCCCCCGGGCCCCTCCCAACAGCAGGACCTCCACCTGAGTCAGGGCTGCACCCAAGTCTACGGAGGTAGGCCCAACACCGGGGGGGGGGGGGGGGCTGTCAACGCTGTTATTGTTGTTATCTTTGTCATTGTTTATTTATTATCATTAATTCACAAAAAGAGATCAGCAATAGAAAAGGCAGAACTGGTCCTTTGCTTCTATGGTCGAGTTATTAATTGCATTCTTTCATGCTCTTTGTGTGTTGTTTAACAACCTATGATTCCCCAGCCGGCCCTCAGGCCTTCTACGGGGGCCGGATGACCGACGACCGTCTGCTGGCCGTGAAGAACGCCACCAGCGAGACCATCGACCACCTCCACAAGTCTCTGGAGTCCTGCCCCGACCCCGAGGCCGAGTTCCCGGACCCCAAATGCATCAAGGTCGCGACCCCGAAACGCCACACAGGTTGTCTCTCGAGGAGCGCGTTGCCGCGGTAACACTGTGCTCTTGTGATTGGCTACCAGGTGCCGCTCCTAGCCCACCAGAGGAGAGCGTTGGCCTGGCTGCTCTGGAGAGAGAACCAAAACCCCTGCGGAGGAATTCTGGGTAAGTTGAGCTTTTTCTCTACTGAAGGTGATGTGAAGTAGACTTGATTACAGCGGCGTAAATAAGCCTTCTTATACGAGGATGACGCCTAACAAGAGTCCTCATGGTCCCAAATCCTTCTGTTGCCCTCTGCATTCAGCGGATGACATGGGTCTGGGGAAAACCTTGACCATCATCGCTCTCATCCTGGCCAAGAAGACCAAAGCCAACAAGGAGGCGGAGACCAAGCCGCAGAGCTGGATCTCCAAAACCGGTAACTCCCGTTTCTCACCGTGCACTGCGCATCTAAAAGGACATAAACAGCAGAATTCAGAGCGTGTGGATGTGTGTTGTCCCTCCAGACTCCAGCCTGGTGGCTTCTACAGGAACCCTGATCATCTGCCCCGCCTCCCTGGTGCACCACTGGAAGAGGGAGGTCGAAAGACACGTGAAGACGGGCAAGCTCACGGTGTACCTGTACCACGGCCCCCAACGCGAGAAAAGAGCCAACGTGTGAGGGACCCAACCAGTGAAGCTGCTGCTTCATGTGTTAAAGCTGCATTCTGTGTAGTGGCCAGCAGGGGGCGACTCCTCTGCTCCCATAGACGTCTATGAGGAAATGACTCTACTTCTCTGTAGTGACCAGCAGGGGGCGACTCCTCTGCTCCCATAGACGTCTATGAGGAAATGACTCTACTTCTCTGTAGTGACCAGCAGGGGGCGACTCCTCTGCTCCCATAGACGTCTATGAGGAAATGACTCTACTTCTCTGTAGTGACCAGCAGGGGGCGACTCCTCTGCTCCCATAGACGTCTATGAGGAAATGACTCTACTTCTCTGTAGTGACCAGCAGGGGGCGACTCCTCTGCTCCCATAGACGTTGATGAGGAAATGACTCTACTTCTCTGTAGTGACCAGCAGGGGGCGACTCCTCTGCTCCCATAGACGTCTATGAGGAAATGACTCTACTTCTCTGTAGTGACCAGCAGGGGGCGACTACTCTGCTCCCATAGACGTCTATGAGGAAATGACTCTACTTCTCTGTAGTGACCAGCAGGGGGCGACTCCTCTGCTCCCATAGACGTCTATGAGGAAATGACTCTACTTCTCTGTAGTGACCAGCAGGGGGCGACTCCTCTGCTCCCATAGACGTCTATGAGGAAATGACTCTACTTCTCTGTAGTGACCAGCAGGGGGCGACTCCTCTGCTCCCATAGACGTCTATGAGGAAATGACTCTACTTCTCTGTAGTGACCAGCAGGGGGCGACTCCTCTGCTCCCATAGGCGTCTATGAGGAAATGACTCTACTTCTCTGTAGTGACCAGCAGGGGGCGACTCCTCTGCTCCCATAGGCGTCTATGAGGAAATGACTCTACTTCTCTGTAGTGACCAGCAGGGGGCGACTCCTCTGCTCCCATAGACGTCTATGAGGAAATGACTCATGATGCATGAGCATGATGTTCATTTAGAGTCACAGACCATAAAGCAGGACCACATTGAACCGTGACTAAACCAGCATTTGCTGACTTGAATCAAGAGTTCACTCTTTTTCTCTGTCTTTCTGTCTCGCAGGCTGGCTGATTTTGATGTGGTGGTGACCACATACAGTTTAGTCTCTAAGGAGGTCCCGGTCCAGAAGGGGGGCGCTGAAAACTCCAGCAAAGATGCGGATGAAGTGGTGAGTTATTTCTACCCCCCCCCCTTTCTAGTTCTTATAGAGAACCCCTCTCACGCGTTGTCTGCGTCCCACCCTCCCCCAGCCGTCCCGCTCGGCTCCTCTGCTGCGGGTCGCCTGGGCCCGCGTGGTTCTGGACGAAGCCCACAACATCAAAAACCCCAAAGTGCAGACGTCCATGGCCGTGTGTCAGCTGAGGGCTCGCGCCCGCTGGGCCGTCACCGGAACGCCCATCCAGAACAACCTGCTGGACATGTACTCGCTGCTCAAGTAAGCGCACAAGGGGCCGCCAGCATGGAGTCGCGCGTTGGCGTCCTCCTCACGGCGCGTCTCCGTCCCCTCAGGTTCCTGCGCTGCTCCCCGTTCGACGAGTACAAGGTGTGGAAAGCTCAGGTGGACAACGGCTCCAACCGAGGCCGCGAGAGGCTCAACATCCTGACCAGGACTCTGCTGCTCCGACGGACCAAAGCCCAGCGCGACTCGGAGGGGAAGCCGCTGGTAAGGAGACGGGCGCCTTCGCCGCATCACGGCGGCCACTGATGGTGAGATCACACGAGCTCTCTGCTTCCAGGTGTCTCTTCCCGGTCGGACCTGCGAGGTGCATCGACTCGAACTGTCCCGGGACGAGCAGGCCGTGTACGACGTGGTCTTCGCCCAGTCCAGGTACAACGGGGGGGGGGGGTACAGTGAAGGTTGTCATGGCGACGTCAGCGGTCGGTTTGGGGGTCCAACGTTTTGAAAGCCTTGAATTTTTAGTTTTTTTTGCCGTTGTACCTGGATACAGGCGATGAAAGCGAATTGATTGTCTCTTTCCCTCCAGGTCGACTCTGCAGAACTACCTGAAGAGACACGAGGGGAGCGACGGGAAGGGAGACGCTCGCAGCGCCAACCCCTTCGACAAAGGTCAGACGCCCATGAGCTCCCATGAGCAAACGTGCAAATGAGGTATCAAATGTACCTAAATAATAACACTGCGTGTGTGTGTGTGTCCCTGTGTGCGCCCCCCTCAGTGGCGCAGGAGTTCGGTGTGTCTCAGGCGGCGTCAACTTCTCAGCAGGCGTCCAGCACCGTCCACATCCTGTCCCTGCTGCTGCGCCTCCGTCAGTGCTGCTGTCACCTGTCGCTCCTCCAGAAGGTGCGCACTCACACACACACACACACACACACACACACACACCTTCACATCCATGCAAGTTGCATAAAAGGCTCTGATGCCCCTGCCCCCCCCCCCCCAGACTCTGGACACCTCCGAGCTGCAGGGCGACGGCGTCGTCTTGTCTCTAGAGGAGCAGCTCAACGCTCTGTCTCTGTCCTCGGGCCCCTCCCCCGGGTCGGACCCCCTCCCCCCCGGCACCGTGGCCCTCAACGGAACCCGCTTCGCCTCTCGCCTGTTTGAGGACACCAGCGAGAGCACCAAGGTGGCCCCCACCTTACTGAAGAAGCCTTCTATAAAACCTTTCAGTTACTCTGTTCCCATTTCTGGACTAATATTATACATATAATATTAATGACGTCACGCATGCGCAGGAGATGACCGAAGCTAATGCTAATTAGCCTGTGTGTGCGTGCACATTGCGATCCACCTCAGGTGGTTTATTGAACGCGTTCTTTTATCAAACAAAACTAATCCATGTTTATAACAACAAACAAACAAACCTTGATTTATAAGATCAAGAAACTAACTCCAATTTTTCTAGATTGCTGCTATCGTCTCCGAGCTGAAGGCGATCAGACAGAAGGGAGCGGATCAGAAAAGGTCAACATTAACTCCACCTTAACGTGTGATCTGAGAGGGCTCCACCGTAACGTGCGTCCTCTGGTCCCTGTGCAGCGTCATCGTGTCCCAGTGGACCAGCATGCTCAGAATCGTGGCGGTTCACCTGCGCGGGATGGGCCTCAGGTACGCCGTCATCGACGGGACCGTCGCCCCCAAACACCGCATGGACCTGGTGGAGGAGTTCAACACCAACGCCCGCGGGCCGCAGGCGAGTCTCCGCCCACACGGCCCAACGCGGGTTTCCTTTAGGGGGACTGGAGGTTTAGTGGAGGGATGAACAGAGATGGCTGACGCCGTGTTTAAGTTGACCTCGCACAAGGGTTTCTGCCTGAGGCGGCGGGACGTTGACCGCGCGGTGGGGTTCTTTGGTCCTCAGGTGATGCTGGTGTCTCTCTGTGCTGGAGGGGTCGGCCTGAACCTCATCGGTGGGAATCACCTGTTTCTCATCGACATGCACTGGTGAGCCGCTGGACGAGTCTGTGTGAAGCATCCTGCCTATTTATTCACTTTGCTTCTTTCTCTTCAACTCAACGTAAAATGTTAATGGAATTGTTCTTTACACACATCAGCTGATCCTTTTCTTGTTGCTAATAGTGACATCCGGTTCAAACTGAATTCTTTTGAGCATAGCAATGGTTGTTGTTGTTGTTGTCTTTGACCCCTGACCTCTGACCCGCCCCCCTCACAGGAACCCGGCCCTGGAGGATCAGGCCTGTGACCGTATCTACCGGGTGGGACAGAGTAAAGACGTCACCATCCACAGGTGAGGAGTCGCAGGCGGAGGTGTGTTTATATGAATTGGTGAATCCTGAGATCACGGCGTGAGTCCTGGTTTAAAACCAGGCTGAGCAATAATAACAGAAACCAAGCCGGCTGAATGCAGAGATGTTTAATGTTCCGGCCCTTTGTGGAAGCAGCTCAAAGAAGAGCCGGAGGATCTGAGGCTCCATGAAACCATGTGGTGCTTTTTTTTAAAAGTCTCCCGCTTTGAGGATGTTTTGTCGGACGATAAAAGGTCCCCTCTGCCCCCCGTTTTCATACCGACGTGTCCTCAGGTTTGTGTGTGACGGCACGGTGGAGGAGAAGATCTCCACCCTGCAGGAGAAGAAGAAGGAGCTGGCCCAGAACGTGCTGTCGGGAACCGGAAGCACCGTCTCCAAACTGTCGCTGGCCGACCTCCGGATCATTTTCGGGGTCTGAGAAGAGAAGGAGAGAGGAAGGCTAAAGGGCTTCTTCTCCTCACAGTAGTGATGGTTCCTTCCTCCCTCTTCTTTATCCAGAGCAGGTTTTTAAATCGTTATTGGACTTTATGCGCCTGTATTTTTATTTCTGTTGTTCCTTTTGCTTAAGTTGTGCTCTCTGCATCTGTTCTCTCTGCTTCGGCTGAACTGTTCTGACTGCATTTCCCTTGTTGAGATGAACAGGGTTCAACTTTTTGTTATATCCTTGTTTATTCGCCTGATGGAGTTTGTTTTCAAAGCATTTTTCAAACGTCATTAAGTATTCTGTATTTTATTTGTTGATTTCATTAAATTCAGGTAATGCTGCTCATGTGTCGACTTGTACTTTTTAAGATATATTTAATCTTAACATCATATATGAACCTAGGGTTTGAAATGTACACTAAACAATGGCAGTGTATTTTTTTGTAATAATATTCAGGATACCTTCCAACAGGTAAATTCAATAACTTGGCTATAGTACCTCGCTGATTGCACATTTATTCAACAATATGTGTGAGATTATGAAGAACGTTGCACTTTTTGAAATGATAAGCATGCTCTAATGTTGTGTGTCCGCTGGACATGTTGTTGTGCTCTCTGGTTCCACCGTGTTTGCCATGCTATAAATCCACTCAAGCCTATGATGCATTTAGGGGACCTCGGAAATTTGGGTTCCAAACGTGTGGCATTAGGAAATAGTAGAAAACAGGGTGGGATTCAATCCACGCGTTGTCAAATTGAAATCCATTCAAATGAATGATTTGGTACTTGGACACAAGATATGGCTCAAACCAAAAGATTAGAAATGGCCACGGTCTTAACCACCTGTGCCAGTGGTGTAGTCTATATTTTTGTAGTGAGTATACTGTGATTTTTCTCCCAGTGTCACACTCGTCCGTCCCAGAGCGGGGTGGTTAAGACCGGTTTCTTGTCGATACGCTATTAGCGGTGCATATTAAATTAAATACGTCCCAAGGAAACTTTCCCCCGCGGACAAACTTCAACGTAAAAAAAGGGTTTGAAAACCAAACACGATCACGAACGCGATTTAGAAATGAACGATTTTCGAGTGTCACTCAAACGCGGCTTGGTGAGAGCGGGCGGGCGGTCGCCGGACTCCGCGCCGGAGAACCGCTGAGCCCGCAGAGCTAACGGGTACTGCCAGCGACGACAGCCGAGCACCCGCCGCGGCCTCTCTCTCCCCCCCACCCCGTCTGACCCCCACCCAAAAAAACAAACAAATAGCTTGTAAAGCAAAAAACCCGCAGCCATGGCGGCTGAGGCGGACAAGGTGGAGCCGGCGGACAGCGAGCAGGACGAGGAGGAAGACGTGTACGAGGTGGAGCGGATCATCGACATGCGAGTGGAAGAGGTAACAGCTAGCTAGCTAGCTATTAGCATTAGCCACTTAGCCTTCGGGCTAGCTCTGCAAAACATGGCTCCGCTCTCACGACGTGTAGCCCGGGCGCTCCACCGCACGGACGGCGTGTCCCGGGTGCATTGACCTCGGCCGTGTTTAGCGGCGTTTTTCGTTGTTGGTTTTCCTCTTTGGCCCCGTGCGGTGTCCTCTCCGGGCCCGGGACGGACGTCTTTCAGCCTTTGACACCATCGTCGTCTTTGCTGCTTTCGCCCGACCGGCCACAACAAATGCAGAGAGCGGTCGGGAATCAGGGGCGTTTATTGCCCAGATGTGTTCGACATGGCGGTTGGTGCGTAACATTGGACAGTGAGACAATGACAACAAGACAAATAGCGTGTCGGGCCCGTTGTGTGTGTTGGTCTCAATGGCAACGACACCGGATGTTGTCAGACGTTCCTTAGATAATAATTACCTCCTGTAACTCACTTTAAATAAATATATGTATATATATTCTTTTATTTAGTGAATGGTTCTCCCACGTTTAGTTCATTATATGTCAGCTGAGGTTCAATTTCACATTATTACACAATATTAAAGTTACCATTTACATAAATGATGAACATCAGCGTGTTGCATTAAATGCTGTCTAATCAGGATAGTATTAATAATCACAGTTTATAGATGTTTATCAGTTCTGTTTGTTGCGGGTGATCACGTGGTTAATTCCCTCTTTTGTACACTTTGTTTACTTTCTGCAGCCGTGATTCTGAATGTAAAGTGCGAGACGTAAATGTCACTAATAAATGGAACAAAACATGTCAGACTTTTTACAATTACAACGACCCAGAGATGGTGTTGTTTCAACTTCTACTAAAACACTTTATTTTAATCCACCCAGTTAAAAAAAAAACCTGATTCAGGGTCATGTGACCTCTTAGCAGCTCTGACTGCGTCAATGAGCAAATATAAAATAGGGATTTAGTCTGTCAATCATTGTGCGAGAGTCGCGGCAAGCAACTTCCTCCTGTCACTTCACAATAAAAGCCAATAAAATATTAGGAGAGCACTGCTTGCTCTAAACGCTTCCTTTAATCTTGTAAACTGAGGTCCGGCTTCAAATCGTCTCTCCCTGTGTGTGTGTTTTGGGTTTCCAGGGCGAAGTGCTCTACAGGGTTCGGTGGAAGAACTACTGCTCTGACGATGACACCTGGGAGCCCGAGGCCCACCTGGAGGACTGCTGCGAGGTCCTCTTGGCTTTCAAGAGGTCCATGGCGGAGATCAAGGCCAAGAAGGACGCAGAGGCCAGGAAGAGCTTGGTGAGTCTGAGTGGCAGAATATCACCACACCATCTAATTTAACCCAGGAGGACACCCCAGGGTCCGAAACATGGAACAAAGCTCCTCTGCTCCCATAGAGGTCTATGAGGAAATGACTCTACTTCTCTGTAGTGACCAGCAGGGGGCGACTCCTCTGCTCCCATAGACGTCTATGAGGAAATGACTCTACTTCTCTGTAGTGACCAGCAGGGGGCGACTCCTCTGCTCCCATAGACGTCTATGAGGAAATGACTCTACTTCTCTGTAGTGACCAGCAGGGGGCGACTCCTCTGCTCCCATAGACGTCTATGAGGAAATGACTCTACTTCTCTGTAGTGACCAGCAGGGGGCGACTCCTCTGCTCCCATAGACGTCTATGAGGAAATGACTCTACTTCTCTGTAGTGACCAGCAGGGGGCGACTCCTCTGCTCCCATAGACGTCTATGAGGAAATGACTCTACTTCTCTGTAGTGACCAGCAGGGGGCGACTCCTCTGCTCCCATAGACGTCTATGAGGAAATGACTCTACTTCTCTGTAGTGACCAGCAGGGGGCGACTCCTCTGCTCCCATAGACGTCTATGAGGAAATGACTCTACTTCTCTGTAGTGACCAGCAGGGGGCGACTCCTCTGCTCCCATAGACGTCTATGAGGAAATGACTCTACTTCTCTGTAGTGACCAGCAGGGGGCGACTCCTCTGCTCCCATAGACGTCTATGAGGAAATGACTCTACTTCTCTGTAGTGACCAGCAGGGGGCGACTCCTCTGCTCCCATAGACGTCTATGAGGAAATGACTCTACTTCTCTGTAGTGACCAGCAGGGGGCGACTCCTCTGCTCCCATAGACGTCTATGAGGAAATGACTCTACTTCTCTGTAGTGACCAGCAGGGGGCGACTCCTCTGCTCCCATAGACGTCTATGAGGAAATGACTCTACTTCTCTCTTCATTTATTCCCTCAGTCGACTGTTTATCAGAGGAGTCCATCGGTTGTTTTTATCTTTCAAGGTTTCCGTTTGTCTGTTGTCATCTTGGCTTTTTGCAGCCAATAAACAGGAAGTGACCATATGTGGACTGAGGAGGACGTAGAGACGCCGTATGGGTCTCTGGTAGACATATACTCCGCCCTTAAGCTTCCCTATGGTCTATGGTCTGTTTGACTCTAAATGGACCAGAATCTACTAAATGAACATCAGAGACTGAGACCATAAACTCTTCCTATTCACAGTCTATGATTTGAACCCCTGTAGATGATGAGTAATCTGGCCCCAATTTAAGTAAAACACAGCTTCAGAGCGCTGCTGTCCATATCACAAAGAATGTATAACAATGTATAACACCAAAATGTGACATTGCTTTTCTCGTCAGAAGACGCCGCCCACCAAGAGCGACGCGGGCGACGCCGACTCGGACAGCGAAGGAGACAAAGAGCGTCCGATCGAGCCGCCGGTCAAGAAGAAGAAAAAGAAAAAGAGCCGGGAAATAGAGGAGGAGCCGCCTGCAAAGGAGAAGAAGAAGAAGAAGAAAGACAAACGCAAGGAGGAGTTCAGGCCTCTACCGGCGCCAGACACGGACGAAGAAGAAGAGGAGGAGGAGGATGGTGAGGAGGAGGAAAAAGCCGCCGTTCCGAACTCTCCTCCCAAGGAGAAAAAGGATCCCAAAAAGCGTCTGGTTGACTCTGAGGACGAGGACCATGAGCTGGTTCCCTCCAAAAAACACAAGAGGGAGAAGGGGAAGCATAGGAAAGAGAAGGAAGAGGAGGGCAGGAAAAGGAAAGGGAAGAAGGAGAGGAAGGTGGAAACCTCGGAGGACGAGGGCGCCGCGGCTCTGGACGACGCCCTGAGCGACGCGCCGTCAGAGTCCCTGGCGGACGACGCGGCGCTTAAGTCGGCCGAAAAATCCCGCTTGGAGGACTCGAGGTCCAAGCAGAAGAAGGGCAAGTGGGAGGTGAAGCTGCAGGGCATCAAGGAGCTGATCCAAGACAAGAAGGGCAAGAAGCCCGACGGCGTGCAGAAGGAGAGCAGCCTGCAGAAGCCGAAGAGCCTCGCCTCCAAGGTCAAGGAGGACGCCGCGCCGCACTCGGACTCCAGCGACGGCTCCGCCGTGCTGAAGAAGAAGAGCAAAGGTCAAGAGGGCAAGGGGCAGGAGGGCGCCGCCGCGCCACCACCGCTGCCCAAAGTCCCGTCCTCCTCCACCTCGTCCACGTCGTCCTCCTCCTCCGTCGCGCCGGGCGGCCTCAGGCTGAAGGAGGAGGAGGCGGCGGCGGCCAAGGAGGAGGCGCTGGGGCCGAAGGACGCGTCGGGCTCCACCAACCTGTTTGAGATGTTCCTGCTGAACTGCGAGGCCAAGGACCGAGCTCCCCGCCGGGCGCATCAGGCCCCCCCCGAGAAGATCGCAGTCAAACCCACCAAGGTACGCCGGGTTTATTCAAGGCTTGTGGAAAATAAGCACTACGATCTGCCCTCTTCTTTAAGCAATAACAGGTTGTGATTTTATATTATTTATTATATTTCTGTGTTTGCAACGTGCCCAAGAATCTACTTTGATAGATAAATGGAGTAAGTGGTAACCATGACGACCAGGCTGCCCCCTCTTTTCCCATTTCCACATGCTGAATGGACGAAAAATCACCTGAAAAAGTTTTTAACGTTTGTTGTTTTCAACATCAGGCTTTAGGAAAGATTGAGAAGACCTCCAAGACGACCAAAGAGTCTCCGGCTCAGAGAGCAGAGCCGGAGAAGACTGAGAAGAACAAGCAGTCAGACGGTATGACGAGGCGCAGAGCAGAAGAATCAATGAGATTATTAGATGGGAAGCAAATCAATAATAAGGAAACTGCTGACAAAACCCATTGGTAGATTCAATCTGTCTACTCACACATCAGTTCTTTCCATCGAGACGTTGTTTATCACCACGGACGACAACCGCTGTGTAGACATGTGGACTCGTCTCCTTCAGTCTCCAGGGCCGGCCAGAGTCACGGCTTCAGCCTGGACAGCGAGGAGAGGGAGGGGGAGGAGCCGGCGGCCAAGGACCCCCGGGAGCGGAGCTGGGAGAGGAAGACCCCGGCGGAGGAGAGGAGGAAGAGGAGGGAGGACAGCGAGCCCAGGCTCCACATGGCGTGTGACGACAACCCGGACGGCCAGGAGCCACCAGGCGCCGACAAGTCCGGTGAGTTTTATGAACGTCTGAGAAGACGATACTCGGAAGCTCCGATCGTCGGCGGAGCCTGAATGCATCGCACCCGGAGACTAGAAACGCATCAGCGGTGACATCATCAGCGGTGACATCATCAGCGGTGACATCATCAGTGGTTTAACCGACTGCTGGAGGAGAAGACTGCATTTACATGATGCTGGTTACTGTTTATCTCTCTGCACAGACAAGGGCCAGGCCACCTTGAGCCTGGGAATGGACCTCAACCTGGACTGGATGACCCTGGACGACTTTCAGAAGCATCTGAACGGGGAGGACGAGATCCTGTCGGGTCCGCCGCTGTCGCCCAGTGAGTATTTAATAAATGTCATTTATTTAACATAAATACTGAACACGGCTGCTGTCTAGAAGCTTCCAGGTGGATGGAGGTCTTTAGAAGCTCCGGGGTTGTTTGTTTCATCTTTATTATCATCAATGGATCTCAGGTCCCCTCAAACAATGTCCTTCATGTGGAAACAATAACAATGAGCACTGAAATCCTTTAAGAAAACTGGTGATTGTGTTTTGGCGGTAATATTGTGTGGCTCCCCGTTTGTCCCCTTTTCAGGCGAGTTGCGTGATGCCGTGAAGAGCGGAGACTACATGGCTGTGAAATTGGCCCTTAATTCCAAAGAGGACTACAATCTGGACCAGGAGGTAGGCTTTGCCATCCACCCAGACCTTGTTTTAATAGCTTGTGCCTTGTTTTATTTACTTAGCACATTTATTCAATGCTACAGTTTGCACCTTGGCCGCCGGGCGAGTGTCTGTTAGATAAAGTTAAAGGTCCTTTGCGTTAAAATCACACTTCCTTCAGCTGAAGGAGAAGCGACGCGGTCGGAAAGAATCCAAAGTATTTTATATTATATTAGATTTAGATTTATGAATTCTAGACCCTTCTCACAGTCAAAAGTTATCTGTAACGAGACGCAGCAGCGCGAATCCCTCTGTGATCCAACTCGCATTAGAAACTTCTGGAGCGTCGTTGGAAACGATTAAAGCCGCACGATGCGTTTGCAGAGGTGACGCAATAATGAACCCGTGCAGCGCTTCTGAGAAGAAAAGAAAGCTCCCGGAGCTGCAGCTGGGAGAAAGTGTCTCCTCGGGATCCCCAGACTTTGTACTCCTTCGTGTTTATTAATATTCTCAACGCCTCAAGATGATTTTCACAACTCCAGAGAGACTTTTGCTTCTGCAACGAATCCAGGTAAGCGTGAGCTCTGCAATGCTTTCATTTCTTTTATGGAAAACAGAATGTGTGTTTTATGTTAGAGGGACAGTTGAAAATGTTTAAAGCATCGATGGGTTAGTGTGTTACCTAAACAAGAGGGCGGCATGAAAACGTTTTAAGGAGGTTTATGCCGTTTTTAGAATATTTTCACAGCCCTTTCTGACGGGGAACTGATGATCTCTCAAAAGCCACAAGACTCTTTTGACAAAACCACTGAGTTTATCTTGCTGTTCTTCTGCTTCCTACATCGCTCGGTTATTTGGGTCGTGTGGCTTTTCTATGGAGAAAGTACTTTCTTTGTCTGAACTCGGCTTCATGAAAATAATCTAAATAAAGAATAATATTTGTTCTTTTAGGAGTCTTTTACGTTACATGTCATTTAGCTGACGCTTTTATCCAAAGCGACTTACAATGAGTCTTCATCGATTAATACAACATCGCTTTTACAACCACACTAAACTATCCAAACTATCCCTTTGAGCAATGTTGTAGTGTTAAATTATGAAATGTGTATAGACATTATATATATATATATATATATTAGTCGCTAATGTGTAGCTTTGACCCGCGGTTGTTCGTTCGGCGATGTTTTCTTTGTGATGCTGTGCGCACGTTAGAGACCCGTGTCATCTTTCTTTGCAGAGGACACGCCAACGGGAGAAAACCCTGAAGACACGAAGTAGCGGGACAAGATGAACCCTTTGCAGCAGGTACTTCACTGAGTATCTTTTAGAACATGTACCACCATTAACATCATAGCACGTGGTCAGGGGAGTTTATTCATTATACCGAAGCATCGGACATATTCTAAATAATAATACTTAATACATTTCTGCGAAAAAACACCAATAATTGTTTCCATATTTTGATTTGTACGTCGCAAGATTAATGGAAAACTTTCTGTTTGACATCAAAAGTAAAATAGTTATTTGTTTTGATTGCACGCCATGAATGTAGGTCTAGTGCATATCCTGTTCTCTCCATGGAGCATTTCATCCAACCCCCCATGACTACATATATACTTGGTGAGACATTTACCATGTCAAATCGCTGCTTGGTCCAATAAAGCCATTAACTGTTCTCGAATGGGTCACATGTGGTTTTTGTACCGAGACTTCAGAGGTGTCAGGGTTTGAATGAGCCTGGATCCCTGGTGGGGCGTTGCCACGGTGCTGATGCATTAAACAGTTTTTGAAAAATGTGCTAAGACGGTTTAAAAGGGAGCCCCCCCCCAAAAAAAGGAAGTCATCTTGACTTATCTCGACCAGTTAACCAAATTTCAAACTAAAATGTACCTTTTTTGTTTGGTTTGCCCCCTAAATGATATTTATTTCAAATACTTTCAAGTCAAATTCTTCGTGCTATCGGATCTGGCAATGAGTCTTACAAATGCTTGTTCTTTTACAGGCTTGTACTATTGGTGAGACGAGGTCAATTGAAGGACAGCGGAGCTTGATTGAAGAGAGAAGTTCGAGTGGAGGTCTTAGGTTGAGATCTAACCGTGACAGTGCGAGAAATGATGAGGGACATCCAAGAGTAAAAGAAAATGTCCTGCAAGATTTGGATGGTCCAAAAGATGGCCAAAAAATGCCGACCTGCCCTGCCAGTATGTACACTGAGCAAAGGACAGCGAGGGGACGTCAAAAGATCCAAAAAGGTGGAAGGGATCTAACTGAATCCCCGAACAGGGCTTGTGATTCAGCCACTGAGCAGGGAGCTCGACGAGAGCAGGAAGACGAGATGTCAGACGACACAAGTCGTGGTTCATCAAGCAAAATTAGTTTGAACTTAAGTCGTTCGGTTTGCACCACGAAGGACGCAGGAAGGATGGTGACCAGGGCCAATGGCAGACCTCAGCAGAGGGGCGTGGCTAAAAAACAAAGGTCCCACCAGGAGGCCAACGACTCGAGTGAGGAGGAGGATGTGGCGGCCGGTCAGTCAGATGATCAGGTTCCGTCTGAGTCGGGCTCCGAGGAGATCCCCAAAACGCGGTTGCGCCGTCGCCGTAAAACCGCGGCGCAGGTTCAACCGACGCGATCCAGTTCAAGGACCTGCAGGACACCTGGCAAAGAGGACACCGAGAAGAAAGAGTCCTGTAAGAAGCACTTCTGTTTGTATTGTAAAATGGCTTTTACTCAAATTGCCAAGCACTTGGAGAGGAAACACGCCGAGGAAGCCGACGTTGCCCACGCGATACACTTCCCCAAAGGTTCCAAAGTCCGACAGACTTTGCTTGACCAAATTCGCCATAACGGAGATTACGAACATAATTGCCAAGTTCTCAAAAGCGGCGAGGGGGAAATTGTGACCAAGAAACAGGATAAGAATTCCAGTGTATCCGTTCGGGACTTCCTGCCTTGTCAGCACTGCTTCGCTTTTTACCGCAAAACTGATCTATGGAGACACGAGAGGTCGTGCAAAGCCAGGAAATCTTCCGACAGAACAAAACGAGTCCACAGTGCCGCCTCCCGGCTGCTTCCGATGTCGGAGTTCTTAACCGGGGGCTGCGAAGAAATCATCCACATCATGCATCAAGACGACGTCTCGCGGCATATCAGAAATGACCCTCTCATTTGTAAATACGGCAATGCGCTGTCTGCGAAGTACTACCACGACAAGTCTCAGTTTGCGTATATCGCACAAAAGATGAGGGAACTGGGAAGATTCGTGGTCGCTGTGAATGAGCTTGACCCGTGCGTTAAGTACCTGCATGAAATATGTCAACCCTCCAGATTTGAATTGGCCGTTGAAGGCGCCAAAAAAGCTAGCGGCTTCGACCCCAGTTCCAGTAAGTTTAAAACCGCCTCCCTCGTCTCAAAGATTGGCTACTCTTTGAAGCGGGCAGCGGAAATAGCTTTCGGGGAAAGTCGCATGACCGAGGACGGGGAAACCGAGAGCGAAGTGAAGAAGTTCATTCAACTTCTTGACACAAAATGGAACCAGTGTTTTTCTCGCAAAGCTCTTACGTTATCTCTAAAGCAAGGGGTCAAGAAAGTGGAAGTAGACAAATCGACTGTGACAGAGGATTTGATAAAACTCTACAGGTTTATTGCGGGGGAAGAAGAGGAGGCCACGAAGGAGTTGAAAGAAAGTCCCAATTTGTCAACGTGGAAAAAGCTCAGCGAGGCCACTCTGGCAGACGTGTGTCTCTTTAACAGAGGACGGGTTGGGAACATTGGCAGGATGCTCTTGAACACTTACGTTAACAAGAAGAGTCGTGGAACGTTTGTGCCCTCTGCCGATCAAGTGAGGAAAAGCACCAGGTTGGAGCTGGACCTTGGCGGCAGTTTCACCAGGTTGGAACTGGAGGGTCAGTATGGGAGGAACATGCTGGTCCTGCTAACGGAAAGGATGGTTGGGTCGATTGACTTGCTCATTGAAAACCGAGAACAAGCGGGTGTGTCGAAATCCAACCTCTACCTGTTCGCCCGGACCGAAGGTCCGTCCTTCATCAGAGGGCTGGACTGCTTCCGACGCTGCGCAATGGAATGTGGAGTGAAGAACCCAGAAGCACTTCTGTCCTCGTCGTTGAGAGAGCAGATCGCCAGCTGCTGGCAGCTAATGAGCCTCAGCGAAGTGGAAGTGGATCAAGTGGCCAAGGTGTTGGGAAGAAGCAGTCAGGAGTTTTTCAGGCTCTCAAAGAATGCGTCGGAGCTGGAGGAAGTGAGCAAACAACTTCTCAAGTTGGACCGAACGCTGCCATCAAGTCCGTCGAGCGCTGCAGTAGATGGTGAGTACCTTTTTGGAAGCTTTGGTTTGACATGTGATGTTTTATTTTATTCTTAAAAGCAATATTTGACCAATTGGATACTTCCTTTCACTTCCCTGTATGTGTTCAATATGTTTGCTACTCACTTGTGTAGTGCCTGATCTCACTGTTCCAAATCGAACAGGACTGTTGTGCACTTACTGGAGATCATCTGACCTTTCCATGTCCCCTGGTAATTGCGAGCCTAAGGGCACATAACACACCAGATAGTCGGTTCCACTTTAACCACCTGAGAAGGCTTCATCGAAAAGTGTTTTCAAAAGGGACTTTTGACTTTTGTAGGTGGATGAATCACCTGTCAGTCAAACTCGTTAAAGAAAGGCTCTTCAGTTCGGATATAACTGATGCTAGCCACTTGCAGCATCTAAGCTAACCCTTCTAGCTGCCGGCACTGTCGTTTGGAACATTTCCCTGCTGTCCCCGACCCGTGGTGGTTGATTTGCGGTGAGAGCATCAAACCCCTCCCTCAAGTTCCCTCCATTAATATAGAAGTAATAGAAAATCACTTCTAGTACAGGGAAGTTCACCCACCCAACAGATGAAGTACAGCCTGACCATTTGTGCATAACTCTTAACCAGGCTTCACTCGAGGTAGACTCTGTTGTTTCCTCCGGACCTTCTGACCGTCAAACCGTGTTGGAACCAGCAGCTGCCCAACGAAATAACTGAACTGTCAATGTCTAGAATCCACATGACTGTATCATGATTGTCTACGCTCTTTATCTTTTCCCAGGGACTGTTCAGAAGCCTGCTTTGAAGAGAAGACCCTGGAATGAGAGGGAGCAGACTGCAGTGAAGCGTTACTTGAGTGAATTTATCACAGGGATGAAGGTTCCAGGCAAAAAGGAGTGCAACGCTTGCATAGCCGCTGAGCCAGATCTTGGAGGAAGGTTGTGGACAGACGTCAAAAACTACGTACACAACACACTACAAACTATGCGGAGGAGAAATAACCAGCATAATTCTGAGGAGAATGTTAACGAGAGTCCAAAGAGTCCGATGGCAGGGGTCCAAACCATGGAGAAAGATTTCGAAGACTCATCTGTTGTCTGTAGTTTGACGACTGTGAATCCAGATCACCTGAGAGAAAGCGGTTGCATGACAATGGCTCCAACCAACTACGTCCAAGAGATGACTTCAACCTATGCAACCTTGTGTTCCACTAGTGTGGACATGATCCACGGGAGTCCGCCTCTGATTTCAACTTTTACGCCGTTAAATGCTACCGACACTCAAGTGGTCCCAACGTTTACACCACACAACACTACGAGTGCACTGATGCCTCCCCAGTACACATCGGACAACAGCCTAATGCTGCCGCTGTCTTCTTACTCGCACAACGCCGCCAGTATGGCGCCGTCTTCTGGGTACGCCCCGCAGGACGCCATGGGTGCGCCGTTGATTCCTAATTTTACCACCTTCACCGCCCCGAGCACCTCCATGGTCCCCACCTTCACCACGTTGAATGCGAGCTCTCCGATGCTCGCCCACGCCTTCTCGCCGCTCAACGACCGGAGCAGGCACATAGTTTCCCCGTTCACCGCCCTGAACCATTCGAGTCCGGCGGTTTACCCGGCGGGCCCGCCCCCAACGACCGCACAGGTGGTCCCCACGACCCACGGGCCCGGCGCTGCCGATGGGACGCCTGTCGCGCGGGAGAGCCCGGCCACTGCCGCGCGGAAGAAGGGCGGCCCGGCCGTCAAGCCTCAGAAGAGGAACAAGCGGCTGTGGAGCAAGGAGGAGCAGGCCGCCGTGAGGCGGCAGGTGGGGGACTTCTGCAAACTGGTCAAAGTGCCGGGCAAAAGGGACTGCGACGCCTGCCTGGCAGCCGAGCCGGTCCTGAACAGCCGGACGTGGAGGGAGGTCAAATACTTTGTGCATAACACGATTCAGTCGATGAAAAGGAGAGGGCACGCTGTGGCCTCCAAACAGAGTGAAGAACCAGAACCAGAGATCCTCAGTAACCCCGTCACCGAGTGGGACGGTCCGATTTATCTGTCCCTGTAAATATCTGTAATGGACGTCCAAAGAAAGGATATGGGTGAGATGTTGGAGAGGAATGCCATGGCTTTGATCTCACGCCATACGGGGTTTACCAACTGCCCTCCCAGTCTTTTATTCACACGGAAAAAGCTTCCTGATGTATTGAGAGTGGGGTCCACCCCACCGGGGTGCTGCTGCTTAAATAAACACTAAAGCGGGTGGGGGACCTTTGTACTGTCCCTTCGGCTCAGAAAAAAGGCTGATATTAATGTTTTTTTACATGTTTAGATTGCATATTAGTGTATGTGACGCACTCTGGTATGTAACCTCTAGAAAGTGCTCTAATTTAATCAATATGACCCCCCGCCCAGCCCCACTCGGCAGTCATTGCTGTGTGCAATCAAACTCGCTTTTGCAATATCTGTGAAATTAGTGAAAGCAAATGGCTGAAGATTTTGGGGCACCTGGGACGTTTTCCCACAATGCACTGAGCAAAGGTAGCCGCAGAGGAGGTGAGGGGGGGGTTTCCCACCTCTACTTCCACCTTTGTGCTTGTGCTGTTATTAGGTCGTGTTTTAATGAACTTTGATGATCAAAAGAAGTCGCCTGCGGTTCTTTGCGTCCGTTGATCCCCGAGTGATCCGCACTCTTTGCTTTAGCCAGTAGCCTTTATTGTAGAAGGTCCCCGAGGGCCCGATGGCAGTACCGGCACACCTTCCTATCTGACCTTTGATGACGAGGAGCTCACTTCAATATGGAAAACATTTCTTCAGAGAATCCTCTTAATAAATGTTCGTTACCTTTACTTATGTATATAATATTATTATTATTATTATTATTTTGTCTTGAGTGTTAACAAGCTGCCAAAAGGTTTGGTTGTATTTTTCACTATACAGTAACTGGGTAGAACGTTTTAGTACTTAATCATTTTTAATATACTCTAAACACATTCAGCCCATTTGTATGTTTTCAACTTCTACTATCTGGATGGTTTTGACATTAATATCCATTTTTTGTCACGATACAATTGCCTTATCATGTTTATTTGCTTGATAATGTATTGTTCCCTTATCTTGTTAATCACATTAAACAAAATAATAACTGTAGTTTTTGTTTCAACGAAGAAAAGTTTTGTTACAAAAGTTAACCAGTGATCTGATTCAAAAACGAAAAATAATTTTTACATTTTTTAAATCTACATTGCTTTGGGCTGAATCGTTTTTCAAAATTTCCAATCGTAGGATTTTTACCAATAAATGCTCGTATTTCCTTCCACCTAATCGCAGCATTATGGATTATCAAGGCTCTCGTGCAGTAGAAATCATAACCGATTCTCGTTAACTTGCTGACGCTTGGGAAAAATGTCAAGAGGGACGAGCTCACGTAATTAGGAGAGAATCCGGTCAATTTTCAAAAAAAAACTTTATTTCAGAGAAGAAAAAAAAATCAAATGAGGCCCGGTACCAAATGCCCCACGTAGCGGTCCGCGGCCCGGTGGTTGGGAACCTCTGCACTAGGTGACGACCTGCACTCCGGCAGAACCAACCGCTTGTTCTGCATTCGCTTCAATAACCGTCTGCGTCCCCCATCTGGGCCTATTTGTACGCCGATGGTGGGAACTACCCCCCCCCCCTCCAAAATCTCACTGCAGTTTGGTTATTAAAACAAGAGAGATTTGCACATTTAATTGCCGTTGGACTTTTGTGTTTGTTTTTCTGTCACACGCAAACGGCGTTGACGGTTTTTCTTTTAACTGGATGTGGAAAGCTTGAGCAAACTGCTGAGACGTCACATTTGAGTGGAAGTCTGTGTTTTTAATGTCCCGATAGCACTTGTGACGTTGGCGAGGTGTCAGTTGTCCTCCGCTCAGTAACCAGGGTTCACCTCTCGTACAGAAGCCCTTCCAGATGTTCGGGTTTCCTTGTGAATGGAGTCCGTCTGTTTTCCAGTGTTCAGATGTGTTATTAATTCACCGGAAGGTTGATTCTTGTTCAAACACTAACCCCCCCCCCCCCAACCCGTAGAGTAGATGAGTGTCTCTCATTGCTGTAGTGTATAAGCACACAGTGCGTGTTCACCCTGTTTGTAATTATGTCAACTTCTCATTGAATATTGTACGGCTCTTATAACTTCGGCTTGTACAATAAAATGCTTCTTGGCTAAAAGATTGTGCTGTTATGGGACGATGTATTATTTTAGGGGGCTCATCAATTTTGCCTAATTATCTCATTTATTCTGGACAAGTTTGAGAAAGTGCTGAATGACTGTTGGATTGTTATTTGCATTAAACACGACTGAAGAGTGTTGAGCTGTTACACATTAGACTCTGTCAGGGGGCGGACCCTAATTGTATTATCACTAATAATAATACATTTGGGGCTTTTCACGCAGGCACCAGTATCCCTGATGCTTGGGAGTACTTTTATTTATTATATGTTATACAATTGATTTCACAATCGTTATATCTTATAACAAAATCATACAAACTGTAAAAGAAACAAAGTGCCTTCCAAAAAACGTATCCAGAGAAAATATCTAGATCCCCAACTAGATTAAATAGTGTAGAAAATTACATCAACAATAGCTTTTTAAAAATGACAAAATGAAAAACGTTGCTTACTTGAAAGACGTCGATCTGTTACAATGTCCCCTTCTAGCGTTGAGCTTTCAAACCGGCCGAAGAACATCATGTTGTGTTGAAGAAGACGTGAAACTAGAGACTGAGACATAAACTCATGTTTACTGAGGGAATAAATCCAGAGAGAAGTAGAGTCATTTCCTCATAGACGTCTATGGGAGCAGAGGAGTCGCCCCCTGCTGGTCACTACAGAGAAGTAGAGTCATTTCCTCATAGACGTCTATGGGAGCAGAGGAGTCGCCCCCTGCTGGTCACTACAGAGAAGTAGAGTCATTTCCTCATAGACGTCTATGGGAGCAGAGGAGTCGCCCCCTGCTGGTCACTACAGAGAAGTAGAGTCATTTCCTCATAGACGTCTATGGGAGCAGAGGAGTCGCCCCCTGCTGGTCACTACAGAGAAGTAGAGTCATTTCCTCATAGACGTCTATGGGAGCAGAGGAGTCGCCCCCTGCTGGTCACTACAGAGAAGTAGAGTCATTTCCTCATAGACGTCTATGGGAGCAGAGGAGTCGCCCCCTGCTGGTCACTACAGAGAAGTAGAGTCATTTCCTCATAGACGTCTATGGGAGCAGAGGAGTCGCCCCCTGCTGGTCACTACAGAGAAGTAGAGTCATTTCCTCATAGACGTCTATGGGAGCAGAGGAGTCGCCCCCTGCTGGTCACTACACAGAATGCAGCCTGCCCGTCTGTCTGTCCGCAGGACGTCAGCGGCATGTCGCTGAGCATGCTGGCTGCGGTGGGGGGGCAGGACGACATCCTCCGGCTGCTGATCAAGAAGGGGGTGAGGGTGAACGGGCGGCAGAAGAACGGCACCACGGCGCTGATGCACGCCGCTGAGAAGGTACCCGGGAGCAAAGACGCCTTTACTCACTTTTAGCTCGTTGCCCCGAAGCTTTTTGAATTTCTTGGGTTTCTCGTCCTCTTTGTCAGAATTTCTTGACCACTGTTGCCATCCTGCTGGAGGCGGGTTCCTACGTCAACGCTCAGACGCTGAGCGGCGAGACGGCGCTGATGAGGGTGAAGCTGCACACACACACACACACACACATCCATCTCCTAAAGATAGGAACAGACCCTTTTGGGGAGTTTTATCCCTCTGGGACTTTGATTTTGCACCATCATGACCAGTAACAAGAACTCAAATACGTCTTTAGTGCAGAAAGTTATTATGACATCAATCATTAATCTATATGTACAATATTTTTACCGAGGTCACTGTTTCCTTCTCCTTCCACCTGCAGGCGTGCAAGAGGGGCAACGCCGACGTGGTGCGCCTCCTGCTGGAGTACGGGGCCGACTGCAACGTGGTGTCCAAGAACAAGACGGCCGCCATGTACTTCGCCAAGCTGGGCAACAACCTGATGGTGTGCGACCTCATCAAGGACCACACGGCCATGTGAGTCCAGAGAGAGGAGCCCCCCCCCCGCGGTGTGTCTTTCTCAACACACCAGTGTGCAGCTAGAGATCCGTGTTGTCCCTGCGTCCCTCAGGCTGTCCAGCGTGGCGGAGGACACCATCCGGGCCTACTTTGAGTCCCGCCTGGTGCTGCTGGAGCCCGTCTTCCCGCTCGCCTGCCATCGGCTCTGCGAGGGTCCCGACTTCTCCCTTGATTTCGGCTTCAAGTCACAGCCGCAGCCCGAGGGTACAAAAAACAATCGCACCTCTCAGTGGTCAGCCATCTGCTCGCAGACGAGAGGTTACTGAGACTCATCGGACTTGTCTTGTCCACCCCCCCCCCCCCCCCCTCCAGGCTCGGGCATCCTCCTCTTCATCTTCCACGCCAACTTCCAGTCCGAGATCACGGCTCGGCTGTGTGGCCCCTGCAGCGTTCACGCCGTGGTTCTCAACGACAAGTTCCAGCTGCCCATCTTCCTGGTTGGTTGAGATCTTCTCTTCAGAGGAACTCCGCGAGAACCCGAGTTTACGTTAATCCAAACTTTGATCTTCACCTTCAAACATTCAGGACAGTCACTTCATCTACTCCTTCAGTCCGGTTCCAGGCATCAACCGACTCTTCATCCGACTGGCAGAGGCCCCGGCAGCCAAGGTGACGCACACACACACACGCACACACACACACACACACACTGAGCACAATAAACGGGGTTCTATGGATTCTATTCTATGACTCATCCGGGTGATGATGTTCTTCCTTCAGGTGAAGCTCCTCATCTGCGCGTACAGAGTCCAGCTGCAGTGAACCGCACTGATGAACACACACACACACACACACACACACACACACACACACACACTCTGCAGAGCCCACCGTCATCTGAGGGCCGAAGAAGCCTGGTGGATCCTCACCGGGATGAGCGCGGTCCGGTCTCGGTGTTGATCCGGATCTGAACTTCCTCACTGAGCGCTCCTCCGGGATCCCCTGAACCCCCCCCCCACACACACACACACACACACACACACACACACAGCCCCCCGGGTCGTGCCTTTCCTTTCCTCCCTCACTCAGTGTGGATGAAATGAAGTTTCTCTGGATTATTTTTCCATTCTTAACAATAACATTGACCACGTTGCCGCTTCCCGCTCTTTGTTGTTGTTGACACTTTATGACGGACTTATTTCAGAGCATCAACGCTGGTATCGGTGGCGCTCCTTCTTCACCTCCTGTTTGTCACATCACTAGAGGTCAAAGTTCAAACGTGGACCACAGACTAACGAGTGTTTGTCATGAATGTAGAGAGGTTCCTTTTTATCTTTTATCCTTTTTGTTCCTTTTGCTGTTAATATTTTGTGACCTGTAAATATTCACATACTATATAGTCATATATGCGAGGGAACGTTTTTTTGAAGGGGGGGTTGAGATATTTGTGAGAATGTTCTAAGGGCTAAGCGTGTGTCGGGGGGGGGGTTCTCTGCGGACAAATACTGTTTGTGTTTTTAATCATTCAGAATATCCTCTAAATAAACATCTTCACATTGATCTGGCCTCTTCTTGGTCCCGTTGCTGTGATGTCACCAGAGAGGTCAGCTGCGTGACCTTCCGTCGCCAGGCTTCCATCTTCACTCACTACTCTTTAAAAAGTTTATATTTTCATCTTGGAGTTTTGTTTTTCTGTGAAGGATTAAAACCTCAAAGTGTCTGAAAATATCTGAAAAACAAAGTGATGTTACATGTGGTGTTACGAACTTTAATAACCTCTTTTTTCCTTCTCATTCAGCTATCAGGTCCTGTTTAAATGTTTAAAGTTATAACGAGAGCAGACGTGAGATGTGTAGTATGAGCAGAATTATATTTATATTTTACAATAATGGAACTTTAAGCTCCACAACATTCACATGCAGCAAGCCTCCATAATGTCACATTGAAAAGAAAGAAACATTAGGTAGAAGAAGAAGATGCTGAACTTCTTCTGCCTCTGTGAGAAATGCAAAGATATAAAAGATATACAGATATAAAAATAAAACATAAACCTTGTTAGTGCAGCTGATGAGAACAGAGGGCAGTTTATTGCTGCAGTATTTTGGTACATAGAGATTAAAGGGAAAAAGAAAATGACATACAATGTATGCTTCCAATTATTTAGTAGGAAAGTAAAGGTACAACAAAGACACAAATCGGATGGATCGATCGAATTTCACACGCATCAGACCCTGAACGCCTCACACACTGAAGGTGGAGGTGATGAAGCATCAGTCTGCATCTCCCATATCTGGATTTCTACCGCAATCACATTATTATTTAGTGGAATCCTCCGACAAGATCTGCCGCCAAGACTGTGTCCACTTTAGCGGATTGATGAATTTTTTATTTTGATAAATTAATAAATCCTGCTCGAGCTCAATCTGGTGAGTTCACGGACGCGTCTGAGGATCCGTAGAGATGAAACACCAACCTCTGAAGTGAGTCTTTTCTGCCCGTTCTTTGGTCTTGACCTTGAACGCACCTGCTCCTCCACTTTCTCTCCTCCCTGCACCAGATGCCCCCTGTGATTGACTCATTATTGATCCGTTTGTACTGATTACGGGTCTTACGGTCTTTTTAAGCTTCTACGGGGACTTCTGCAATGTTGCTTTTCAAACACTCTTATGGGAATTGTTGAGTTTATTCTCTGCACCATTTTGGTTTTTCCTTCGTGTCCCCGGATGGAATCTTTGGAAACCCGATGTTGCGCCTACGGAACCGGGTACGTGAACTCCCTCAACCCGGATCCTCCCCCCTGATTGGACCCGAGCTGTGTCTACTTCAAATGCAGCTTGTAATTTGTTTTTTATTTTTTTTAAAACACAATGACATCTTGTTGATCGTTTAGTGGCGGATCCGGAGTCAGTTTACACGGCAGAAGCGATGCATATCGATGAGGTTATCGGCTTATTGGGGATATTCAATTGCCAACCGTGTAGGCAGCCTGATTGCGCCCTGTGCGCATGCGCGGCGAAGGAGGGAAAAAAAAACCCATCGAGAAATACGAATGGATGCTGATCAACATCTAGTATGAACAACAGGAGGTCTCACTCTGCCTCCCTTTCGGCCACCTTTAAATGTGAGCGTTTATGCGAACTTAAAGGAGCATGCGTGTGTTTTTGTAGTTGATTGTGTCAACACAGGTGAGAAGGTATTTCGATCTTTTACTGAGGTAAAAGTACTATGTTGTAGAAATACTCGTGGCATCGAAATACATTTAAAGTGCCGTGAGTATAATCTCGTTTCAGAATAGTATGTATTAAGATAAGATCCTTTATTAGTCCCACAATGGGGGATTTCACAGGATCACGGCAGAAAAAGTGGACAGTGTACACAAGATACAAGGTAAAAAAAAACAACCCCCTCACACGCACACACACAGACAGACACACACACACCGGCCTGGTTACGTCACGTGAAACGACCTAACCGCTACGCAGTGACTCATCTGCAGCGCACACGATCTTCGGACGTAAAGGGAAAAGTTCTAAACGGTGCGCATGCGCTCCCCGGGATTAATGTCGAGGCACAAAAGTGGCGCTGCACCGTCGCGAGCTCTCCTCCGGTAAGGACCCTCTCTGACGCCTTTTGGGCTTTTTCGCGATGTGCCGGTTTATAGCATCGCGGGGGGAAAGTTTGGGGGAAACTTGTGCTGGTCGTCGGGCGGGTGTCCGGGTCCTCCACGTCCCCCCCCCCCCCCCCCCGCAGTGACGCCGGGTGGGGGGGGGGACACATTAGTGAACAATAAATTGTTAATTTGAAGAGACCCCCGCCCCCCCCCCCTCCCTCGCCGTGGCCATTGCCGCCACTAGTCTCCAGGGTTGTTCGTTTTGTCCCTAATGGCGGACGCGGCGATGCTGCTTTCCGCTCCGGGGGGGGGGGTTAGGGTGGGGGGTACATTCTGTGAGACTACCACGTTTATACCCGGCTTTTGGGTCACGTTGCCCCCCCCCCCCGGGGGGGGGGGGGGGGACTCACGTAAACAAGATGCGTGAATTCGTTTTGCGCCTCAATGTTTTTACGACACTGGATCGAAGACTGGTCACGTGATGCGCATCGCGGGGGCGCCCCTGGTGGTGGCGCGCGGGGGCGCGCCTCTGATTGCGCCAGGGTGGACTCCGCAAGCGTGGAGGGGTAACTTTCCAATTACCCCCCTGGTGTCACAGGTATCATTCGAACCGGGCTTTTTTTTAAATCAGATTTCGGGCTAGTTGTGTTTTGGTGATTATTAATCTCGGGGGGGGGGGGGGGGGGTCACTCTTTGCGATATCTATTATGTTATATACATTATTCTAATGCGAATGAGGGGCTTGTCACTGGCGCAATCTGTGCACGCGCTCCTCCCCCTTTATTTTTTTAATATTTTTTATTTTTTTAAACCAGCGGGCAGTTTGCGCCAGAAGGAGGAGCGCGGGGGGGGCAGGGGGAGAAGAGGGGGGGGCAGCAGCGCGGCTCGGACCACGTTTCTGCCGGAGCGCTTGGAAAAGCCCCCCCCCGGTTGTCCTCCATGAATCGACCCTCCTTTGGGCGGCTGATGGACGCGCTGCGCCCGCTCAGGTAGTTTGTGCTCTTGGCGCTTCCTGAAGTTTGAGCGACCCGCGCTCCGTAGTTTGATGCGCACGTCACGGCGGAGCGTGCGGCCCGGTTCGGGGCCGTCGTGCTCCGGTGGAAACCACCAAGGGCGCCCGGTACGAGCCGTCCCCGGTGAGGGAGCTTCACAGCCATCTGTGACGAGGATGATGATCTCCGTCTGTGTTTGAATGTGTAATTAGTCTCTGCGCCATTTGCGCAAACTGCAGCTGCCTGCCTCCAACCTTGTGACCTGCTGGGGGGTTGGGGGGGGGGGTGGTGGAGGACGTCAACTCGCGTAGAAATGTGGAGCAGCACCTGATGAGTGATGTGGTTCTGGCGCAGATTAATTGCGGTGTTTTGTGCACGGACACAGTGCGCGCGCGCGCGCCCCCCCCCCCCCCTTTCTGTCCACCTGGTGTTGACGTAAGGATCAGCTCATTAATGCCCCCCCCCCCCCCCCCCCCAGCTCTGCATTGCAGAGTCTTTGCACATAGATTCTCCTCCTGGTGGCTTTAATGTCCAGTTTCTTATTTTTTGAGGTTTGTTTTTGTCCTTTTTGGTGAACAGTCGAGAACGACTCGTCGATCTTGAACAGATGCTGGTTGTGACTTCCTGTCACGTGGTCACCGTCAGCAACCGTATGAACACACACACACGCGCTGATAACACACTCTGTTGGTTCTCGTTATTCACAAATACCCGGATGAATTTTCATCAGTTGACTATTTCCTCGTTTGCATATGAAATAAGAGTCTCCAGGTAAACGTTGTCATCTTGATCACTCCAGAGCTGGACGTGAACATGCCTTATTGTTTATTTTATTTTTATTTTTATTTTAAAGTTTGCACGTTTTTTAAAGCTGGTACAACACGTGAGCGTCGTTGAGCTAAAATCCCATTAAATGTCAACATTTAGTCCTTCTGTTGGCTTTTGGGGTCCACGTGTTGACGGGGAGGTTTTGGTTCGCCTGCTTTGTTTGTGTGTATAAATACTGATGCTGATAAGAGCACATATAGTATTTTAACAGTTTAGACCAAACTCTGCAGCAATGCAGGACTATTACTTAACATAAGTGGGTACATGCAGTACAAACATTTTATAAAGGTGTACTTCTTACAAGTAGCAAATGTAAAGGATCAGTGTTACTATATAACAAAAAATATGTTAAAAGTAAGTTTTTCTATAATCTTTTATTTGATTGTGCCGGTGGGCTGTAGCTAATATAAAGTGGTTCAATACTTCTGCTTTTATTTAATCAGAAGTAACTTCTCTAAGGGACCAATACGTTAATAATCATTAGTTGTATAAAACATATATAATAACGCATTATATATTTGATAAAACCTTGAAGTTTGATTGTAGCAATCCTACAGGTGGATGTGAGGTAGTGCACTTATCTCCATTTATTGAATTGATTATTGTTAAAATGTGGCGGGGCGGGTCCTGGGATGGAGGCACGTTCAATAGACTTGACCCCAACTACAATGAGGGAACCCCCCCCCCCCACACAGAGCAGGGGGCCAAAATGGCCGGCGTGATGATGTCGCTCCAGTGATGTGGCTTCCTCTGGATCAGAGCTGCGTTCAGGTGCTCTCTGAAAGTGTGTGTGTGTTGCACCTGACGTCCAAATATGAATGAATGGGATCTTTCTACAGAGACTCGTATGTGATCTTCTCACTGCGGCCTAGTTCCTCTTTTTACATCCGAGTGCATTCATTAATTCAGTGTGACGCCAAGCGCCCTGCTGTAGAGCGGGGAGAAAACCAGTCCCCGCGGTGGGCCTTGCCGTCGCCACGGCAACCAAGGTGTAGCTTCACCAGTTGCTATGGGCAACGATATAGAAGCCGTTGGAGACTTTAGCTCTCCGCCCCCGTCGTAGCGTTTCACACAGTAAATGGTGTAAAAAAAAGTAAATTTCACAGTTTACACTTTTGATGTCGTAGCAAAAGCGAAAATGTGACATGAACTGACCTCCGGGTTAACCGCCATCTCTGAAAAGTGACGCGAAAGCGTAATGAGTGTAAGCTGCATTCTGTGCAGTGACCAGCAGGGGGCCTCTGGTCCCATAGACGTCTATGAGGAAATGACTCTCTTGACTAAGGACTTCTCTTGATTTATTCCCTTATTATTTCAAGTCTTCTTCAACACAGCGTGATGTTCATTTAGTAGGTTATGGTCCATTTAGAGACGGACCATAAAGCAGGGGATGCTTTAGGGCGGGGCTACACGCTGATTGACAGTATACATCCTCTTCCGCCCAGAACACTGAACTCGAGGCTTTGAAACAGTCTCGATGACTTTGTCCACTTCTCATGTTCAGTCTGGGGTTCGTTCGTCCTCTGAATGTTGCAATGATCATGAGAGTGTTTAGTTTATTTACTGGATTTTGGACTAGAATCAAAGACTCTGCCTCAATATAATAAAATTATCAAAGTGACAGTTTGCAATAGAGCATTTTAAAGACCGTTCAAGCTGGTATGCAGCTGTCCAGATGTTGTAGCGCCGCCGTTGTTGCGTCAGACGTCTGAAACACTTGATAAATATAACACATTGTTTCCATGGCAGGAGCTAATTTTCCAACAAGTAATGATGGCAGAAGAGGTGGTAGCTGACAATGAGTCTTCATCAGCCATGGGGGGGTCCGGCCTCTGGGGACACCTGCGTCACCTGTGCAGCTGCCAACAGATAATTAGTTTTTCTTCTTTCCATGTGTGAAAACGGCCCTTTTGTTTGCGTCGCCAGGTGGTTGCCATAGCGATGGACGGGGAGTCAGAACCCATCCCCGCCGTGGCGGAAGAGGCAGCAGGGGAGCGGGTGGAGCCCATGGATGCCACTCCCTCCCCCGAGCGACCGGCCGCCGCCCCCTCGGAGGAGGCCAGAGAGGCGGTTTCCATGGCAACAGAAGGAGGGGAAGAAGTCGCCGACGAGGCCACGAAGGAGGTCTGCGGGGAGGGCGATGGCGATGACGACGTGGTTCTCCTGGGGGAGGGGGAGGATCCCCGGCCTTCTGCCGCGACCCCCACCGCAGACGCGCCCGCCACGGACCGCCTGGAGCCGGCCGAGGCCGCAGACGCTTCCACGCCGGGTTCTCCCATCTCCTTCAGCCTGTCGTCCCCCGCGCCGCCGCCGCCGCCCACCGCAGAGGCGGAGCCCATCGTCATTGACGACGAGGAAGACGGCGAGCAGAGGAGCGCGCCGGCCTCCTCCTCCTCACCGCCGCCCCCCGGGGGCTCCTTCCAGTCAGGCTCGCCGGGTGCGCTCAGCAGCCCCGAGGCCGAGTCGGAGATCAGGATCGCCAGCGTCACCACGCTGGGGACCGGTGGTCTGGGCCGCGCCGCCGCCGGGTCCACGCCGCCACAGGCAAGGGACGTGCAGGAGGACATGGCGCTGGTCATCACCTCGGTGACCTCGCTGCGGGCCGGAGAGGCGGTGAGGCTTTTTATTCCGTATCTGGTTTACTTTTAACAAGTTAGATTGTTAATGTTTTTAATTTAACCTTTTTCGTTTTAACCAGGCGGCTCATTAAAAAAATACTTTTTCCCGTGTGTGTGATTAAAATATTTGTTTTTGCAGAGGAACTTGGATAAAGTGTTTTTTTCACAATAATATAAAACTATCAAAGTGTGTTTTCTGCTGATCGACCCCTCCAGCTGACACAACGTAAGCTCCATACTGACTTTGGTGGTGGTGTGAATGACGGCGTGCAGTTGCCATGGCAACGCTTTACCCCCCCAGAGCCGTTCTTTTATCATTAACTACGCTTAAAACCACTAACCGAAGCCTCTGGCGCGTCCAGGAGGGCGAGGGCCACGTGGAGGAGAACGGCCTGCAGATCGCCAGCGCCTTCAGCCTGAACCCCGACGCCCCGTCCGGCCGACCGCCCGCCTCCTTCAACCCCGGGAGGGGCTCCGGGCCCGCGGGCCAGCTGGTGCAGAACGGAGACGCAGGGGCGCACAACAGGACAGGTAGCGTGGAGGAGGAGGTGACGGCCGTGAGCTCATCCTGTTGAAGTGTGACGCTGGCCGAGCTGGAAGGGTCGTGATAATGAGGAGCGGCGGCGTCTCCTCCGACAGGAAACCCTCTTGGAGAACCTCATTCTCGCTCCTTCCTTCCCTCCCTGCAGACTCGTGGATCTCCCAGTCGGCCTCGGTCCCCCGCAGCCACAAGCAGGCGGCGGTCGGCACTCCGCCGGCGGCCTCCTCCCTGCCCAAAGCCCCCGGCCAGTCTTCCTCGTCCACTTCCTCCTGCGCCTCGCAGCCGCAGCCCCGGACGGTCAAGGTGATCCTCTCCGTCCGGGGGACGTCCCGCGTAGAGACAAACTTATTTATATTTTAAAACTTTTATTTCAGATTTAGCAGTCCAGTCCTTTTCCAGTGTTTTATATTTTATATTACTCAGGCATAAATCCTTTCCAATATATATTAACAGATTTATTATTACAATAATTATTAATTATATCAGTACAGGACTGCATAAGTATATTAATGATGAGCTTGTTATGAAAAGAATAGTACTTTAAATTCATATAAAACTGTTTTATTTTAGGGTGCTCGAGGTATCTTCATTTTTTTGGAACCGAATTTCCTGCTTTCAGTACTTTTTATGTTTCCTTTTCTAACAGAATATTTTCTGTGGTAGACAATTTAGTTGTTTGTGGAAACGAGCAGCGGTTTGAGCAGCTTTTCCTCTGTAAACCCTTTCATTCTGTATTAATTGGACAAAACCCTGTCCTCGGGGACGTGTGCGGGGCGTCTCTGGGTGGCGTCCCCGCGGTGATGTCACAGTGCTGTTTGTCTTCTCCCAGGTGACCTGCGCCAACTGTAAGAAGCCCCTGAAGAAAGGCCAGACGGCCTACCAGCGCAAAGGCTCCACCCACCTCTTCTGCTCCACCACCTGCCTCTCCGCCTTCTCCCACAAGCCCGCCCCCAAGAAGAGCTGCACCATGTGCAAAAAGTACAGTGGGGGGGTAGTTGGCTGTATTTCTCAAATTATTCATTTGCTTTTAACTCTTATCTTTAAAAGTTCCTTGTCTCTATATTTAAAAGGTAGATTAAGTGTTTTTATTATTCCAATAAGTCTTGGTGGAAAAACAATCATGGCGCACAAGCGAATTAGTGCCACAAACCTGTAAAAACTCCTCCTGAGCGATGACCACTGAACCCTTTTCTCCAGGGACATCACCAACATGAAGGGCACCATCGTGGCCCAGGTGGACTCCAGCGAGTCCTTCCAGGAGTTCTGCAGCACGGGCTGCCTCGGCGCCTACGAGAGCAAGCAGAACCCCCCCAAATCCATCATCAAGACCAAATGCACCGTCTGCGGGAAACTCACTGAGGTCAGTGCGCCCGGCGGGCCGGACCGCGCTCAGCGCGCAGTCAATCGCAAACTGGATTTGAATGTTTTTTTTACAGGATTTAGTTCAAGCTGACTGTTTATTTGAAGCAGTGTTTTAAATGAGACGTGTAGAGTAAAATGTTTTTGCCCAAAATATAAACATTTTTAACAATTGATTTTAATCAATCGCAAGATGTGTTCAAGGACCATCGGAAAGATGTAAATGGGCAGATGGGGGTTCGACGGACGATGCGGTTTTTGCTTGCTGATAGAAAACATGCAGAGGCTTAGTAAACAATCTCTTACCGTCCATCTTCCTCCTCCGGCCCCTCGCTTGGTGCGCTCGTCTCCTCGCTCGTCGCCATGGTCACCGCGTCCAGAGAGGAGAGCCGGCCCGGGTGCTGCTCAGAGAGTGGATATCCGTTTGAGACCCGTATGCTTTACAATAACACGTGAATAACGCATCCCTCATCTCAGACTCACTTAAGCGCTTCAGTGAGACTGTTTGGAATATTCTCTTTTTTAAAGGTGTGATTTCTTTCCACACAATAACCCGAACAAACAACGACGAGAGCGACTTTCAATTTATGCCGAAAAAGAAGTGAAAATACGTCGTTCACTTGATCCTTTTTAGATCTGAAACTCGTCCACAGCGGAACGAAGAACCTCACCCCTCCTGCCCCCCCCCCCCCCCTCTCCTACAGATCCGGCACGAGGTCAGCTTTAAGACCGTGACCCACAAGATCTGCAGCGACGCGTGCTTCAACGTGTACCGCCGGGCCAACGGGCTCATCATGAACTGCTGCGAGCAGTGCGGCGACTACCTGCCCAGCCGCGCCTCCGCCAACCACTTCCTGCTGGTGGACGGCCAGCAGAAGCGCTTCTGCTGCCAGAACTGCATCCAGGACTTCAAGCAGGTACCCGGGGGGTCGGTGGGTGGGGGGGGGGGGGGACTCGAGTCCTGTGGTGTGCAAAAGATTTAAAACCACTGCATCCTCCAGGTTTATCCCATAAAGGTCTGGAGCCACTGACCAACCTGTTGTGTCCCCCCCCGCACCCCCCTCCTTTGGTTCCAGGCTCACAGTAAACTGGCCACGTGCCTCACTTGCAAAACGCTGATCAAGACCGGCGAGGTTCTGCACAGCCTCGGGGCGGGCGGCACCATGGGCTCCTTCTGCTCCGTCAGCTGCATGAACAAGGGCAAGCTGGCCTCCACCTCCTTCATCAGTGAGTGACGCCACACGCTGGCTTTTATCTGGCTCTCATTTCACACACAATGGCACCTTTTTCATAAAGGCGCCAGATGAGCCGTTATCGTGGATCCGTGGACGTCCCCGTCCGGGTGTCTTCAGGACTCCTTGTGCTGGTGGTTTGTTGGCTGTGGGGTTGATGAACGCGTTGTGTTAATGATGTGTGCAGACACGGAGCCGTCCTGTCACTTCTGTAAGAGGAACTCGTTGCCGCAGTACCAGGCCACGCTGCCAGAGGGGAACATCCTCAACTTCTGCAGCTCGCCGTGTGTCACCAAGTTCCAGGTGGGGGCGCTCTTCCCGCAGCTCACAGCCGAGGGCGCGTTGCTCCGCCTCGTTCCTTTAAAGAATCTACGGCTTGCAGCGTAGAGAAGGTGGCTAAACTGGTCATCGAAAGCTTTTTAATTTTATTTCTTCAGAACGCAGCTCTCCTGACGACCACCAACGGGGAGACGGCGCTCTCCACCACGCACAACGCAGCCGGCGTCTCGCTGAAGTGCAACTACTGCCGAGGAGCCTTCAGCCTGAAGCCAGAGACGCTGGAGTGGCAGGTGAGGAGCTTTTATCCAGATGTCTGAGGCACAGGCGGAAGGGAGGAACCTTCAGAGGGGAAATGATTGGAAATGTCTCTGAACCAGGACAAGGTGCACCAGTTCTGCAGCAAGACGTGCTGCGAGGACTACAAGAAGCTGCACTGCATCGTCACCTCCTGCGAGTACTGCCAGGAGGAGAAGACGCTGCACGAGATGGTGAAGTTCTCCGGAGTCAAGAGGCCTTTCTGCAGCGAAGGTATCCGCCTCCCCCCCCGGTCGGCCCCATCTGAAGCTCTTTCCTCCGCTGGGTTTAACCATCTCCGTGTCTTCTCTCGGATGTCGTCCTCCAGGCTGCAAGCTGCTCTTCAAGCAGGACTTCATAAAGCGCCTGGGTCTGAAGTGCGTCAGCTGCAACCACTGCAGCCAGCTGTGCAAGAGGGGCGTGACCCGGCAGCTGGGCGGCATGACGCGGGACTTCTGCGGCGAGGCCTGCGCCAAGAAGTTCAACGACTGGTACTTCAAGGTCGGCTCTGCCGCCGAGAGCGGGAACGCGGAGGCGTCGAGGCGTTGCTGATGCTAATGACCTCTGTGAAAACGTCCTCCCGCAGGCGGCGCGCTGCGACTGCTGCAAGGTGCAGGGGAGCCTGACGGAGTCGGTGATGTGGAGGTCCGAGATGAAGCACTTCTGCGACCAGGAGTGTTTGCTGAAGTTCTACTGCCAGCAGAACGAGCCCATCATGGTCACGCAGAGGGGCCCCGAGAACTCCACCCTGGGTAGGGACTGACAGGCGGGGCGGGGTGGGAACTAAGATGATGGGGCTCTATCATGTAGTCGGTTGATTAATGATCAACGGGAAAATAGTAAATATATAAATATATATATTATATAGAAATAAATAATGTATTATATATATATATATATATATATATATAAGGAGAAAAATGACTTTCTTAATTTATAATATATTTATAATTTATAATTATAATTTATTTCTATATATATATATATATATAATATATATATATAAAAATATATAGCTCTCCAACACATTCTCAGGAATAATTTATTATAATTTATTTCTATATATATATATATATATATAAGGAGAAAAATGACTTTCTCATATTTATATTTTAATAAAACAAAACATGGATGTCATGTTGGACTTTTATTAACCAAATAATGAATGAATCTATAAAAGCTGTCCTGATTAATGGGTTAAAATAGTTAAAATAACCCATAAGTTTGATGCGTCAGTCGTATATATATTTTTCATGACTGAATGATTTTTCGTTTTGTCGCAGGTTATGAAATGCAAACCAAACTGGGGGTGAGTACAACGTTGTTAAAGATGTCAGTGTGACGTGTTAATCTAATCGAACTATTGACTTATTGTAATCTGTTATACTCGCATGGCCTAAGAAAGGGTTAATATCCTGCAACGATTTGATTTAAATATCTACTTAATGTAAATTTAGATTCATAAAGTGTCAAAGAAAAGCAAAATGTTGTGACGAGTTAGTGGAGCTTTTATCGGGGATTAATTACAGGAATTCAGAGATTCCGTCATTTCTAAACTCCATCAATGCATCTTGAGTTGAAGTGGTCCCTCGTGTCCCTCGTGTCCATGCAGCTGGTGAGCCAGGGCACGGCAGCATACGGCGGTCCGATGAGGGACGTGAAGAACAAGGCGGTCCTCTGCAAGCCGCTCACGCTGACCAAGGCCACGTACTGCAAACCCCACATGCAGAGCAAGCTTCTGCAGACCGGTGAGCGCCGGTTCCATCTCGTGGAGGTTATCCAGGGACAGGAAGTCCCGATTAGCGGTCATTTATACTTTGCTGCGTGTGTCCACAGACGTGGACGACGGCGTGAAGAGGGAGTACATTCCTGTCCCCATCCCCGTGCCCGTCTTCATCCCCGTGCCCATGAACATGTACTCGCAGCTCGCTCCCGCCGCGCTCTCGCTGCCCGTTCCGGTGAGAACGCGACGCACCGAGCGGCCGGGCCGCTGAAAACGAGATCCGTCAATGTATAAAGAGGTTTATCGATCGCGCTCCGTGTCCAGGTGCCCGTGCCGGTGTTCCTGCCCACCACCCTGCAGGGGGCGGAGCAGATCGTGCAGGCCATCAAGGAGCTGAAGAACGAGGTGTCCTCCGACCTGCTCCCCACGGCTGAGGCGACCGCGGAGGACCAGAAGCCAGGTGAGGGGGGGGGAGTCTGAGAGATGCTGGTTGAGATTCCTGAGAATGTGTTGGAGAGCTTCTTCCACATCACGCTGTGTTCCTGATGTGCACGTCTTTGCTTCACAATTAGACCGATCTGAAAATTGATCGTGACTCAACAGATGAGTTCCTAATCTCTGCATGGGAACAAGGTTCTTCAATCGATATGCAGCCGTTATGTTATCGCCACACTTTAGGGTCCTGCTCTCCTGCGCTCTCATTGGCTTAGGGGCCTAGTGGCTTTGCTTTCGTTGGCCCAACTTGTAACTGAGCCCCTAAAAACAACAAGGTTCAGAGAGGTGTGAAGAAAGTGGGTGATGATGAGGACCTTACCTGTGGCTCTCAGACGTGAAGGTGGCGAAGGCGACGCACAGGGTGGAGGAGGCCTCCAGCAGCTGCTCCGAGGAAGAAGAAGAGAAGGAGGAGAAGCCGGCAGAGGTGGAAAACGAGAAGCAGGCTGAGCCCGAGGAGGAGGAGGAGGAGGAGGAGGAGGTAGACAAGAAGAAGGAAGGGAAGTTGGAGAAAGAGGTGGAGGAGGAGGTTGAGAAGACGGAGAAGGACGAGGACGACTATGACGACCTGTATGAGCCTGACCTGGACCTGGAGGCAGACTTCCCTCAAGGTAAACGCTGCTCACATCATCCATACTTAAACTAATGCTCTAAAAGAAAATAAAGATCTAGGATTAAAACCTAAACACGAGAATTACAACTAATAAATATATAATATAACGACTGGTTGAAACTTAAAAAGTAAAGGTATCTAAGGCTCATTCCTCCAAAATAAAGCGCCGCTATATGAACATGTACGAATACAGTTGGAGTGCATGTAAATTGACCGACTGCTTCCTCTCAGACCCCGTCCCGGTCCTTGAGGGAGTGGACGAGGACGTCTCTCTTCCTGCCGTCCCGGCTGAGGAGGAGGAGGAGGAGGAGAAGAAGAAGAAGGAGGAGGAGGAGGCGGCAGCGACTCCACCTCACCCGGAGAGACGAGTACGCCCACGCAGACAGAAACT